>NC_069117.1:17954416-18271916 GCF_025612915.1 Magallana angulata
TTTTATTTTTTCTTCTTATATTTTTTAATCATTAGCACTTTGATGCATTGATATTAAAAAAAACCCAGTAAGAATTTAATATTCTGTTCAACATATGCATTGTTAACAGCAAAATTAAGTTGAGTATGTTAACAAATTGCTCCTTTTGTCACAAATTGTGTACACAATGCACAGGTAAACTGACGACATCAAAGGCAAAAGATTAGCCAGGTAATACCATGACTGATGAGAGAATTTGTTATGTGACCCACATGATAATAAATTGCTGTAAAATGAATAAAGACAGTAAATTCAAATCTAAGTCATACAATTCTTGCTCATGATTTTCAAACCTTAAGACAAGAAGAATTTGGCTAATTTATCAAAAAATCTTAAATGTAATTCATGCTCT
The DNA here is from genome assembly GCF_025612915.1 of Magallana angulata. NCBI lineage: Eukaryota > Metazoa > Mollusca > Bivalvia > Ostreida > Ostreidae > Magallana > Magallana angulata. Next base: position 17,954,808 of record NC_069117.1, read on the forward strand.
GTCTGTCATTAAAACTAACAAAATATTTTGATAAAGGAAAAATAATTTATTTATGAAAACTTTGACTTCAAGATTCTTTAAAAAGTGTATATACCAGTTTGGTAACTCTTGTCTCCCTGTGAAATAAGCGTTTTGTTCAAATGCTACCAACCATTATCAAAAAATCAAAAGGTTTTACCTCAAAATTGTGTCATGTCATTGTTTTAAATTGGTTGATCATGCTTGTAATGTGTAAGCTGTGTTGAATTTGTTTTTGAGGTTTCCCTTAATACATAATCAGGTTTTTTTCATTCATTGATTTGTACGGATCTGTGGGTGGATCTATTTTTTGCATTGATCTGTGAGGGTTGATCATCTAGTATGTTTTGTAATGACCTGTGGAGTGGATCTATTTACCTGAGGTGTAGATCTATATTTTATATCGATTTATGGGGTGGATCTACCAGTATGTTTTGTTCTGAACTGTGAGGTGGATCTATGCTTACTTCTGACATGTGGTGAGGATCTAAGCTTTGTACCGACCTGTGACACGGTGATTCCACACTTCCGAGCGAGTTCCTCTTTGGCCTCCTCACTAGGGTATGGATTACTGAGGTGGGAGTAAAAATACTCATTCAGCAGCTCTGTGGCTTGTTTACTAAAATTTCGCCTCTTTCTCCTGAAATAGTATGTTCAGTTACTTTTAAGTTCCTTTTAACCGAGTTCTTCTAAATCAAATTCAAGACATTACAATAGTTGTCAAATGCTTTTCTTCTCTGATATTTATTATAAATTAGGTAAAATTGAATTATTTTCTAAAAAAATTCGCAAAAGGAATATTTTTCACCATAGGGGTTGTTGAATTTTTTCAACTGATTATAAATTAAAGAAACTATATGAAAGAAAATAAAGCGCATATCAATAACAAGAAACATGTACAGGGCAATGGACAAAGTTTGTTCATATTAATTACCTGGCATCAAGGAACCTTGACCTTAGAATCATTACTGCTTCACAGGTGCTCTGTTTCAATTGCATTTCAATGGCAGCAAACTTCTTGCGTATGATAGTGACCATTCTTTCGATTTCTTTGGGAGCTATAGGACGAGTACGACTCTGTTCCCTCAACAAGTTGACCACATGAGTTGTAAACTCATTGCAAGCCTGGTAAAAAATACAAACAATGCAAGAGATCAATTCAAAATCGAAAATGACTTTCTTCAGAGGTACACAATCAGAATCTAGTTTTGACTCCAAATAATGTGTAGGAATATGATTTAATGATTTTGTGAGATGATGCTACTAACCTGGGTTATACTGAAGTATGTTTACATGTTAAAACAAGGAACATTCCAATAAGTGACCATGCTACTGGTTGAAGACAAAATGTGTTCATGCTGATCAGCATTCAACAATTTTTTCTATCACCATGCAACACAAGTCATGTACACAACAGAATAAATAGTATTAAAAAAGCAAACTCATTCCAAGTCACACTGCATTATGATTTCTTTGATATATATAATAAATCTAAAAAAAATTCACTTTGCAACTTGGCAGTCTGCTGTATATTGAATTACTGTCTTGATGACTTATTAAACCTTGCTTGTGGAAATGGAGAAAGAAATTCATATACACAAAACAAAAGAACAAATCATTCTATAAGCGGAGTTTTACACATGTTTGTGTGAACAAATAAAACAAACACTTCCTATTGACAGCAAGGATCCTTGCTGACAGAAATATGCTACAGATAAAACATGAGCAAGAGGAAAAGAACAATTTCTGAAATTATAGAAAGTAATTTAGAGACGCAAGTCTAAACAGAAAGTTTTGACGTGTACAATAGCAAAATACCTGTGCAGAAACAGTTAGTACGACAGCGAAAGTTTCAACAAAGACCACAAAAACGGACATTTTTATTAATGGTTACAGAAATACTTCATTTTCACCAAGAGACAAAGAAGCTTGGACAGAGAAGATTTACAGAAGACAACTGTTTATCAAACTGCTTACAAACTTGTGACAGGGGGGAGGAAAACTCATGTCCAGAAAAGCCATTAATTGCTTGACCATTGACCATCCAAGTCTTCCTCCCCATGGTCACAGCACATCAAATGAACGTTCAGATGAATGGCCAATGGAGACAGACTGATTGTATCCATTATGTGATATGAATTGGCTAGCTACCTGTTCATATTTCCCATATTCCGTTTGGTAGACTTGACGAATCTGGGCCAGTTTAGCTTCATAGTCCGAGTTTTTGATTTCTGAACCATCGCTCTAGAAGACAATAATCGAAACTCTTTCAATCATAATACTGTTTAGGTAGGAAGTCTACAAATCGGCTTTCAAAAAACTTTTTTTGGTTTGTATTTTTTAATGTAGCGATGCGCATCTTAATTCAATAAAAGTAATTTTTGTTTTGGGATCGCATGAGTGAAACCAATACGTAAATCTGAAAACCAGAATTTGTAGATTTCATACCATTTATTATAATTATTCTACTAAGAATATCAGGCAAACTGAAGCATAATTCATTCAATTACAACAATTTTAAAGCATCTAATTCATACTTATAGCATTCAATTTAGCATGCCAACTAATTAGGAGGAAATTGCCTTCACCTTTTAATCATTGAGACAAATGAAAATTGAAAAAAAATTGTCTTTGATTGTTTCAAAGCCTATATGGTTCATTGATTAGCCATCACAATGGAAAATGATGTACTGCCTAGGCAGTCAATTATTTCTATTTCTAATTAACAATATTATCGATAATTTTAAAATGAAAATGATTATGAAATTCTAACAAAGATATATGATCCAATAGCATTATGTGCAAATTTATACACCTGCAAGTCAAAGGTTTGAATTTAATATAACAAAGAATTTTTTATAACAAAAATAAATTGAACATTTATATGCCCAAAAGAATTCTATTTCAACACACCAAATCCAAATATAATACCAAGTACGTTAAAGGAAGTAAATTAACATGTAAATGGCAAAATTGTGAACATTAGTAAGAAAAAAAAAGTATATATATGCAAAAGAAACAAAATGTTAAGAGAGATACATCATTCAGTAACACTTTCTCTGGGCCGATTCCTATCCATGCATCAATGACTTTCTTTCACTTCAAAAAACATCATCAATTAAAAGAAACATGAAACGCAATTAAAGGATTGGCGAGTATGTGTACTTCTATTTTATTGCCTCTGGCCCTGTGTGAGTATAGACTGCCTCTGATGACAAAACCGATATATTCACTTATATGCAAATAAATTCTTTGGAGTACTTAAATTCAATAATTTAAACTTATCACAGAAAAAAAATGCATAATGCTTTTTTGAGAAATAAAATGATATACACATTACTAACTGTACTGGGAATTAGTAGATAATTTTTTATTACTCCTATGTTTTTTTTTCCCTTAAGCTTTATTTTTTTTAAAACTAACTAATCTATTTCTTTCGAAAGAAAAGCCTTAACAAATTTTATCACTTTAGCAACTAAAGTATTTTTAAATTGAATACATGATAAAATGTTTCAAAGACACTGGATCAATGATAAATTGATTTTGGCTTAAATGCTTCAACAAATGCACTTGAATACATGTATGGTAAAATCTAATGTTCTGTGCCTCGATGATACATAAACTTTAACTTAGTTAACAATTTTTGAAAAACAACTACCAAGTTTTCTATTTTTAAAAAAGTTCCTTTTTGTGGACGTCATTTTGCATTTGTTATGATTGTTAGTAAAAACAAAATCTATTTTTTGGAGGTTAGAATCAAGTGATCAAGTGTAAAATTTTCTGCCGTGTGAAAAAACCACAAGATGTTAGTCTTACTAAACCAACCACAGACAGATTTTGAGACATAAATAATATTTTCCCACTGTTTTATATAAAAACATCAAATAAGAAATTATTGATATCTAACCAACTTCTGATTATCATTCTTGGAAAAACAAACTCAAATTCACACATACAGTTAAACATCTTCTGATTTACAACTAAATCTCTCTTAAAAAAAAAAAAAAAAGCATTAAGGAGTGACGGGTTGATTAAAATGTCTGTGGTTAGCATAGCAACCAAAACCAAAAACAACAAGGGAAAATAACATGAAGCTTACTAGATCAAGGTCCTACAATTTGGATACAAAGTGTTTTAGAGTTACAATAGTATATAAAGAGTGTTGCTGGAAATACTCTATAATATCATCATATTAAAATGCATTTATTTCAGTTACAAATTAAATACGGAACAAAATGCTTGGTATTAATAAGAGATAGAGAGAAGTTATTGGTCTATAAATGCTGAATGAAGATATAAATCTATGTTATCATGTGTACATTCTGAGAAATGAAAAGTGTTTCGTGAACATCTCAGAATAGTTGTAACCAATGAACATTGTGAAAAGGAAAATGTGCTGAGCAGTAACTGATATCTGTGGAAAATAAAGATCATGAATTTCATTAAGCGATTCTGAACAGAAATGTGTTATTGTTGCTGAATATGCATCTATTCCACTGCTCCAAAAAGTCTGATGAAAATCAAATGAATATAGAATGAGTGAATAGCATTTTCAGAGGAGGCCTTGGCTCTCATAGTACACCAGTTAACCACATCAAATGACATTGATTCTGTTTCCATTCTCATTTTCTAACAACCAATTATCATAATTGCTTTTGAATTTCACATCAATGAAAAACCCCAAAATAACACTTTTTTAATGATATCTTTACTGTTATAGAAACAATAGGAGGAACTGATCAGAATATTATGTCTAGCGTGAATTGGTCTCAATTCTATCCATAGGTACTCTAAAGAAGACAAGAACTCCTCTTCAAACACTCTCCTGCCACTCACCTGCTCATATTTCTCAAGTTCTGTGTGATAAATCTGACGAATTTGTGCCAGTTTGGCACGGTAGTCTGAGTGTTCTATGGCACTGTCAGGCTGACCCCCAGAGGCGGCAGCAGTGGCATTGGCGGCAGCAGATGACCCACCCCCTTTTTCTGGACCCGCCACTCCTTCTGCGATCAACATATTGTCCAACCGCATCAGCTGAGGGTCAGGGGGCTCTTCCTCCTGTGAGTTTCTTATACTTAGCACTGTGAAAGCATAAAAAAATATGATAAACAATTCATTCATTTAAAACTAACCAGTCGTTTTCAATTCCTTTTAAAAATCATTTTTAGACCAATTTTTTACTAAAGTATACAACACTTTAGACAATACATAATGTACATTTCCAAGAATGGTACCAGTATATTCATTATATTTCCTTTTCATCACGGAAAGAGTATGTTTTTTAAACAAGAGGCCCAGGGGCCACATCGCTCACCTGAGCAACAATTGCCTTAATTCTGATCAAATTAGCATTACAGCATCAAAATATCTTGACAACTGAGTACAGTAGATCTTGCTAAAAAAAATTGAAAATCTGCCAATTTTTATCCACCTCTTATTTTTTGGTCAATACCAAGCCCCTTTTGTTGTTGTACCTCTAAGATTTTTCTCTATTCCTATATACCCCCCCCCCCCCCATTTCGTGGCCCCACTATTCTCTAGAGTATCATGGTTTCATCAAACTTAAATCTACCTTTAATCTCATGACCTGTGCTTTCACACTAAGTACTGAGTTTTGGACCAAAAACTTTCCCAGAATATTTTTAAAGATTTTCTCTATACATACCTATGTAAAAATTCAAACCGCCATCAAAGTCCCGCCCTACCACTAGGGACTGTGATTTTGCAAACTTGAATTTACACTTTCCGAGGATGCCTCTACACAAGTTTAAGCTTTTCTGGCCAAATAGTCTTTAAAAAGAAGATTTTGATAGATTTTCTCTATATATTCCCAAGTAAAATTTCATCCCCCATTGTGGCCTCACCCTACCCCTGGACTATTATTTAAACAAACTTGAATCTATATGATCTGGGGATGCCTCCACTCAAATTTGGGCTTTCCTGGCCTAATACTTTTGAGAAGAAGACTTCTAAAGATGTTCTCTATATATAAAAATGTATCCCCCATTGTGGCCCCGCCCTACCCCCAGGGACCATGATTTGAACAAACTTGAATCTACATTATCTGAGGATGGTTACACGCCAATTTGAGATTTCTTGGCCAAATAGTTATTAAAAGAAATTTTTTAAAAGATTTTCTTTATATACTCTTATGTAAAAATTGATCCCCTAATTGTGGCCCCACCCTACCCCCGGGGACTATGATTTGAAGAAACGTGAATCTACACTACCTGAGGATGCTTCCATTTTAATTTGAACTTATCTGGCCTAATAGATTTTGAGAATAAGATTTTTATAGATTTTCTCTATATATATTCCTATGTAAAACTTGATCCCCCAATTGTGGCCCCACCCTACCCCCAGGGATCATGATTTGAACAGACTTAAATCTACACTACCTGAGGATGCTTCCATTTTAATTTGAGCTTATCTGGCCAAATAGTTTTTGAGAAGAGGATTTTTAAAGATTTTCTCTATATATTCCTATTTAAAACACGATCCCCCTATTGTGGCCCCACCCTACCCCCGGGGACCATGATTTAAACAAACTTGAATCTACACTACCTGAGGATGCTTCCATTCAAAGTTGAGCTTTCCTGGCCTAATAGTTTTTGAGAAGAAGATTTTTAAAGATTTTCTCCATATATTCCTATGGAAAACTTGATCCCCCAATTGTGGCCCCATGATTTACACAAACTTGAATCTACACTTCCTGAGGATGCTTCCATTTAAATTTGAGCTTTTCTGGCCTAAAAGTTTTTGAGAAGAAGATTTTTAAAGATTTTCTCCATATATTCCTATGTACAACTTGATCCCCCAATTGTGGCCCCACCCTACCCCCGGGGACCATGATTTGAACAATTTTGAATCTACACTTCCTGAGGATGCTTCCATTTAAATTTGAGCTTTTCTGGCCTAAAAGTTTTTGAGAAGAAGATTTTTAAAGATTTTCTCCATATATTCCTATGTACAACTTGATCCCCCAATTGTGGCCCCACCCTACCCCCGGGAACCATGATTTGAACAAACTTGAATCTACACTACCTGAGGATGCTCCCATTTTAATTTGAGCTTTTCTGGCCTGATAGTTTTTGAGAAGAAGATTTTTGAAGATTTTCTTTATATATTCCTATGTAAAACTTGATCCCCCTCTTGTGGCCCCACCCTACCCCCGGGGACCATGATTTGAACAAACTTGAATCTACACTACCTGAGGATGCCTCCACACAAGTTTAAGCTTTTCCAGCTGAATAGTTTTTGAGAAGAAGATTTTTGAAAAATACCAACAAATTTTTAATAATTCTCAATTATCTCCCCTTTAAAAAGGGCGTGGCACTTCATTTGAACAAACTTGAATCCCCTTCACCTAGTGGTGCTTTGTGCCAAATTTGGTTGAAATCTGTCCAGTGGTTCTTGAGAAGAAGATGAAAATGTGAAAAGTTAACAACGACAACAACGACAACGACAACGACGACAACGACAGACAACGGACAAATTGTGATCAGAAAAGCTCACTTGAGCCTTTGGCTCAGGTGAGCTAAAAACTGTTTATTCTCAATGAAAACACTCTTTGTACATTTTTATTCCCAAAATATCTGTGGTTCATTGACCCTTCGCAGGGAAAAATGCTGGTCTGGAGGGAAAAATTGGACAGCATGTGCAAAGAAATTAAATCCCTCTAGCTAAATGCAGTTCTCTATCTAAATACCCATAAATCAATTTAAGACAGCCAACTTAAAAAAAAGAGTTGCACACTGGCGGAAGGCCCTAGCAAAGTCATTGGCAAAAATCAATAAAACACATCCAGCACTGATAAAGATGTGTTATATACAAATTTTCTCTTGCGTCAAAATAATTGTGCAAGTATCTTTAATTGTGGTGCATATCGTGCTCCTCCTATTGAAGCAGACAAAACTGCAAACCCCCACCTACTTTTTATCAACTCCCAACACAGCCCTTTCATTGCAGATAAATGTTAAGAATCATTTTTCAATGAGATCTTATCAATTTTCTTTAATCACTGGTATACAGAAAGTGGCAAACAAAACAACTGGTGATGTAATGCATTATTTCATACTTCTATGAATGAAAATAAATGACAGGAATCTCTGTCATTTATAGGTTTTGAGACATTGAAAAGCTGCTTTTTTAATTCTTCGGATTTGAATTTTTTTTCTACGGCTACATACATAATGTATTAAGTGTACAAATAAACTTGGCGCCTTGCTAGGAGTTCACTGATTTTCACATCTCCCAATGCCAGTATTGAAACGAATAAGCATGTTAACACAAACTGGTACTCAATTATTCAAACTTTGTCCTTGTAGACCAAAAAAAAAAATATATAGAGTTCCAGTTGGTAAATTTTTTATCATTGTTTAGAAAATACAAGTGTTGCCATGAGCCATGAAACAATATCAAATTACTGTTGCTTGAAATGTGAATCTTCAAGGTCTAAATATTATATGATTAATGAATCAGATGTCCGAGGTCTAAATATAATATATAATTAATGAATCAGAAGGTGTGTGTACAGTATATCCCATAAAAAGAAAGCGTATACATACACGTGAATTACATACATGTATAAGGAAAACATTTTCACGCAATTGATTTTGACACTACATGTACATACTTGTGTCATCAATATTGATATTCAATTTATTATTTTCATTGATTTACACGTGGCCTATACTACTATCAATTATCCAGTCTATAACATTATGGACAATATGGGTAAAAAAAAATTAAATTAAATTTATACGTTTAAGCATTACACATGCATTTTCATTCAACACATGTAGCCTTGGGAAATTTAGACACAAAAGAGGCCTTGAAAACACTGCTGAAGGGGATCGAGATGTCAGCTAATAATGGCCATACATTTATCATGAACCTCTTCCTTTGTACCTAGTGATATAACCTGCTATGATACAGTTATATTTTATGGAAATATTTATACCTTAAACTTTTTTAATAAAAATTTTTTTCTATATTCTTCCTTTATCAATGTATTTGTATTCTGTATATCAAATGTGAAGGGAGCAAATGGCATTCCCATATAACCACCCTCTATCCAAAATCAGAAATTGCTCTCATCCTAAACAATAGCAAATTATTTCTGTTTGACTATATAGAGAACAGATGAACAGAAGTATTCTAAAACATTACACATATAAAACTGATGATATTCGGCAGTATATCATCAAGTAATATAATTCCACAAATATATGACTATCTATAGCTTTTTTTAACATTATAATAATCCAATAACATAACAGACACTGTACAAACATATGGGATTACATCCCTCTGATTCTCTCAGTACTTTTATCAAAAGTGAAAGTAGAAGTACAGTACCACTATTGCATGACGGCTGGCTACTTACCCGTTTTTTCTTTGATTTCACACAGTACGCTAAATAATGCTGGCTTCATTCGATGACAGTTCAGTGTGTGTTTTCTAAAAGAGCAAAACTCGCTTAATAACAATAGAAACTGATCGAAAGAAATGAAAATAGCAGAGGGAGGAATATTATTTTTGCGAATAACATGGGAAATTTAAGGGAAGGGAGGCCGAGAGAATAACAAGATAGGCCTGTACCGGCACCTTGCTTGGGCTTCGTCCAAACTCTGGTCAGTAATTGTCATAATTTGTTGGAGGATGTCCCCTATCTCCTGTTTTCTCTGATCTGACGGTTCATCTTGACCCATGTTGTACTGAGGCAACACGTTTCCCGACATGTTAGTCAGTCCCCCTTGTTGTGAATACATTCTTTGTCCGTCTTCCATATTTTTTCACTGTTCTCTCAACGTTTATTCACTCACTGAAAATGCTCTATTCTGCATAAAAAATAAAATTATTCACCCAATGTTAAAGATCCTCATTAGTAAGTTTGCACAATACACATACACAGATTACACAAATTCCGCTACATTGGAGGATTATTGGGGTGGTACATCAGTGCCAGTCAAAATGCCTCTAAATAGAAATGGCGGCTACACAAGCGTGAAACTAACCAGATTCTTTCCCGTAGATGCTACATTATCCAATCAGAATATAGCAATGGTTCATTCGGCACTTTCCGACAGCAATATGTAATTAGACTAAAAATAGTAGCCAATGGACACGCTGGATTAACGTTCGAACCCCACACGCCCTTGACGAAGATTGACAGCTCGGAAAAGAAATTTGACGGACAACCTATGCCAGGGGTACGGACAGGGCCCTTTTAAACGCGTTACACGATTATAGGTGTGAAAAGAAAAGATCATTGTTTTTTAATCACTGATAATATGATTTTTTTTAAAAATCAGATTCTATATAAGTATATTTTCAACAATTTTTAACGCATATAAATATTTCCACTGTACATATTTTACTACAATTTACAATTAGAGCTAGGAGAGAGAGAGAGAGAGAGAGAGAGAGAGAGAGAGAGAGAGAGAGAGAGAGGAGAGAGAGAGAGAATTTATTAAAAAGGAATTTTGGTAGCAATCGTTATTCATGCATGCTTGCATTGGTCAGAGACCTTTATCCCAGGTTAGGTGGATATATATCTTCAGAGCATAGTCGGCATGGTCACAAGCACGTATAATGCGTATCCTAGTTATACTGCATGCCTTAGCCCGCTCTTGCGACTGTATTATCGGCTAAATGGTGCAATTTGGTCGCGGTTAGCGACAATGGCCATCTTTCACGCCATAAAACGACCGTTGACTCAAATATGGTACGTTTTGTGTATTGGGATCATTTACATATGCCTTCATAAAATTGGATGGCCCTAGGCACTACGACCTGAACATTTTCACGGTGCAATTGCGTCTTTCTCCCTGTGAATGTCCGCGCATTTGCCTTACATGATAGTAATAAAGATAGTCTTTGTCTTTTTAATCTTTTATTCACGTGTCATGTTTATGTCATTCAATTATTTGAAACATCAGTGCTGATTTATTGTTTAACGTACAACAAACTAGTATAACTGCACCCCGAGTCTTTCTTCACATTCGGCCTCGGGTAGCGGAAAATTACATATTAAGTCCACACAATAATTAGGTAGATATAAGAGAGAGAGAGAGAGAGAGAGAGAGAGAGAGAGAGAGAGAGATTTTCATAAAAATGTGTTACGCTGCAAATTAAGCCTGTGTTTAATTAGCGGCACGGTGAATTGAAGTTATTCAATTCCTACTGAATTGGGATGAGACTGGACATTCATAAGAGATATATTGTTTACTTTTAGTGTATGTGTCGAGTCCGTCTTATGCTTTAAGAAAAAAAAACCCAAGATGTCGAGCAGTGGTTAATATCTAAACTCTGGCCGCGGAATTTTTTTGAAATACAATGTATTTCAAAGTTAACTTGGACTATACTGTTTTGGAGAGCGATATCTGAATATTACCCACATCATGCTTATCAAAGTAAAACCCCAAATGCGGAAATAAAAAAAAATAAGAAGAACATAAAAATCATATCCATATGGCTTTATCAGCATTGTTCCTCTCCCGTTTTTGAATTCGAAAGCTACATGAAGAGATTTAAGGAGCAACTATCACATTTCGTATACATTTTTCCACATGTCAGAACTGAAACGCTGCACACATACATGTATTAACATTCATGATATGTGTATATATGCTAACATTTACGCGTAGTGTACCTCAGAAATTTTTATTTTTTGTATATTGTATTAAATTTGATGTAAAAAAGGGATAATATAAACTGACCCACCACCTGTCGAAGAGAGAGAGAGAGAGAGAGAGAGAGAGAGAGAGAATGTTTATGAATATATTTTATTTTTTTTAAGTTAAAACTCAATATACTTGTATACTAAATAAAGAAGACGATGATATAAGTGATATATGTTTGTTACTCTTAAAAACAATACCAACTGTACTGAATGTTGATTACGGCAAGATTTATCAAGGTCGAAATTCAGTCTATTTCCAATGTCAAGGTTTTTCTGGGTGGGGTATGTGTCCAATGATAATGACCTACATTAAAAAGTAAAACGACGAGAAGTCTGCACTTATCCACCTAGGTAGAATCTATTCGTGTACAAACAGAGGTCCCCATTTTATCGTATCTAACCTCCTCATATGTACATGTGCTCTCATTTACATAATCTTATCAAAGTCCGAAAATCAGACGCCTTATTCAACCTTCTTCATTTCGTAACTGACCACAGAAAGACAGAAGAAGCTGGTAAGTAGAAAAATAAGTTACTAGTAATATTTTGAATTATACTTTTTAATCATTAAAAGTCTGCGAAAGAACTCTATGTTTAAACACTAAAACACCTTAGATTATCTCACGTTTTTGCCATGTGGTGATTATGTTAGAGTTGGATATTAAAATGGAAAAAAAACCTCCTTGTTACAGTTTCAATACCGTAACAGAAAAACTACATTTCCAGACATATCATTTTTTATGGCAGTCTGATTGATGAAGTCTCTATTATTTTTGATTTGATTTTATCTGCTTCTTTTTTATTTTAGTTTTACAAATATTCTATTTTAATATGGGTTTTGTTCCATTTAACCGGTCTTCGATTACATGCCTGACATTGTTTTTGACCCATAAATCATCTTTAATTAATGAAGAAAACGGGAAAACGTTCCTCTGGTATATTCCCACGATTTTAGGCACGTAAAGGGGGGGGGGCAATACCTTATACAAAAAATCTTGACAAGCCAAAAAAAAAAGAAAGAAATTTTTTTCTCCAAAAAGCATGGACAATTCTGATTTTTAGCCGGGCTCTGCTGAAAGCAGAGTCCTGTCTGTAGGCATGCAAATCGCCAATGTTACTATAAATAGCACAAGTAAACAAAAAACCTAACAGCGTCAAAGTAAAAGCTTCCGCTATACCAAATAGTTACACAAAGAGCCAAGCAATTGCAACTTCTCGGGCCTTTCTGGCAGGCTCGGAAAAACACCTCGAATGAATTAACATCACCGGATGTTAGAATTTTATACAAAATGGAGTCGCTTCCCATTAAAATAGCAATCGGCTAGACAGCCTTATAAGTCGCTTCCGTGTTATATTTTAGGGTATATCATTTACTTTAATGAAGTATAGCTTACATCTCAACAGATCATAAAATGTGTTGTATTTATATCAAGTTTTATAAAAAGGGGGGTTGTCATGGACGCCTAGGTAATACATTCGAGGTGTTTTTCCGAGCTTGCCGGAAAGGCCCGAAAAGTTGCGATAGAGAGCCAAGTTTTGTCAAAAGTGTTGGCATTTTGTTTCTTTTATTCTAATTTCGAGAGAATTGTCTATCTTTATTAGTTTTCTTATTAATAACTTGTTTTAAAAGCAAGTTTTGATACATACAATGCGCATGAATTTTTATGAACTACTTTGCTGCGCGTTGAAGAAATGGGGATTGAATATATAACGCTTGTTGCAAAATTCAAGACAGTAACTGTTGAACTTTTTCCTACTAGACAGATATATTTTTGTTTGTAGCTGCTTACAAAATTTGGTCGCTCTCTGACGCTTTGCCGACATTAAAAGCATACTTATGAGAGAGAGAGAGAGAGAGAGAGAGAGAGAGAGAGAGAGAGAGAGAGAGAGAGAGAGAGAGATTTTCAGTCTTTACCACACAATATGCATAAAGACACACCAAAAGAGCCCGGCTTTCAGTACTTCAGTACTTTGATTTTTTTGGTTTGGGGGGGGGGGGGGTTGTAGCTTCGATTTCAATTTCACTGTTAATGATTTCCTTATTTTCACTTCAATTTACATGCTCCCAAAAAGTGGGCAGTAACGCCTGTTTGAATGTAAATTTAAGAAATATGTTTGCTGCGGGAAAAAAGTGCCTGCCTCCCCACCACCACCACACCCCCTTTGATGCTACGTCCCGTCGAGGCGCCCCATTTGGAGAATCCGGAAATATATTGCAGGTTTGGTTAGAGCGATAGAATGTTTTCGCACGTGATGACAAAAGTGAAAAACATACAACCTGAACGTCAGTATGCTCAACAACAAGCGATTGTCACTGTCACATGCAAATGACTATAAAATGTGGAGATGTGCGTCTGCTGATTCCAAACTTTAGACTAGGAGCATTTGACGTTTGACCTCCCATTCGAGATTTCGCCAATATATTATACTTTCACTTTCATTTCACTCTGGCCTTACATAAGTATGAATTTGAGTGTGTACGTACGATCACCATTTCCTGTAGACACTAGACACACGCTCACACTTTATTTAGTTACTCATACTCTGAAGAGAGAGTAAACCGACGATATCATCTCGTAGTTTTAGTATACATGTACTGTGGATCTTAAATTGTAATTTGGAAGTAGTTGTAAAAGAATGTCGTTGCAGAATGATGAGAGAGTTAACCTTCTCTCTGAGCATGGTGAAACAGAACAAGATGGTGAGTTATGACATCGGCAAAGCAAGACCTTTGCTCAGTGTATTTGAGCAAGCTTTATTAATCACAGGATATATACTGATGTAACAAATCCATGATGCATTTGGTAGGGCCCTGGTTGCTTACAGGGATTGAGGTTCTTATAAAACCTTTTTGTACAGTTGCTGTACTGCAAAGACATTAACAAATCAATATGTCAGTAAGTAATTTACTTGTCATAATTATGAATCATGACCAGTTGGCTCGTGTCAAGACTCTGGGATGTCTATTCTAGGCCTACCAGCATACCATAATATGCCATCCTCACAATTAACATCAGTCAGGGGTCCTGAGTCCACCATGGCCCAAGTGAACTCAGGACCCCTGAAGTTGTAAGGATGATTTAATGCATGGTGATCAACATGTTACATCAACATTGAAACCCATTGGGAAGTGTTAGAAAAAAACCCAGGTACATATTAATGTACCTGTTCTGATGATGATGATGATGATGTTCATTTTGTGGGCAAGTAGAATAGGACTTAATTGAGATGAAAAAAGAAAATACTGGGCAGTGCTTTCCACTTGGCACTGTACATGTACCAGTATTTATTGTAAGGAAATACTACATATTATTATAAGCTGTATGTTTTATTGATTAGAGCGCTGTAATAACTATTTCCTTAATTATTTCTTATTAAAAGCCTTTGAAAATCAGTCAATCTGACTTGAAAAGCTCAAGTTATATGGTGTCTTCAATAATATGCAGATGGTGCTTCTGCAAAGGCATCTTTTCAATGTCATGTTAAATGGACTGTTCTATTTACTGGAAAAACACCTTTAAGATGTTGGTTGCTGCTTACTGTAGATCAGGCCAATATCATGAACCAACCATTGACTGTTAATGACTGATCCTTTAAAACCAGAGACGACTGCTTGCCCACTTTGCAATCTTTTCAAAATTTAATACATTTTATGTATGTTACCATAGATGTATAACATTTGTAGGTTTGGAGAAACAGAAAAATATGTTTTTTAAAAAATCTTATAACTCCTAAAAATCATATAATTCCTTCTACTTTAGGGTCTTAAATTAAATTTAACTACTGATACAGTAAAACTGGTTTATATCCAAATTTTTGGATAAAGCAAAGTTTTTTTGAGTTTCCGGTAAAATTCTTAAGAAATCTGTGCAAAATTTTGAATTCGGATATATATAACAAATTTACGGATAAAGGGAACTGATTTTGAGTTCCATAGAGGTGAATAATAACGAAATTTAACACGTTTATTACGAATTTGTTTACAGTTAAAAAAAGTTTGCACTACCATTTAACATAAAAGTTTAAATGAATAAAGTTTCGCATAAATTCTTGATCTGATTTTTAAAGGTACGTGTCAAAAGAATGTACTTTCATTCTTTGCCCCAATTAGCAAAAACTGTAGTCTGGTTAAAGAAAACATGTATATTGTGAATTTGCTATAGTTATTATCATGAATTTGTTATATGGATAAAATGAATTACGGATATTATGAAGTAAATCCGTTGGTCCCTAGGACTTCGCTAACCGAGTTTTACTGTATAGAGAGTTATGTATTATCTTAGAATTTTCTTCTCATCAAGGGATTCTGTGAGAATGCTAAGGACAATTTCATACCCCTTTATACTCATGCTGTAAGTAGTGACAAGATCCCCACCCCTGAACACCCATACTGGTACTTTGTGGAATCGAGTTCACTATTTTTACACACAGGCTTTGATGTTGTCATATTTCATCGAGGATCACAATATTGGAAATTTATAGGTACCAATAGATTTAAAAAATTTGACACACTGTGTACAGAAAAAGCCTCTTAATATATACGGTACTAGAAGTTTATAGTAACAAGCTCAGAAATTGTTACATTTGAAAATATTAATATTCATTGTATTTTGCATTTTTTTTATTGATTTTCAGTATATTCTTCTTTCTTGCCCTTCATCATTGAATTGATACCATGTACCTGTATTGAATTGATTGTAAATTTCAAGATAATTATTATTCTTAAGACTTAGTCTAGCCCTAGATAGTGTGGCATGTTCTAAAAAATTACTTTTCAGTAAATCTCCACCAGTTTAACTGCATGCTATTTATAAGGGCAGGCATGATAGGGGTGTCCTAGCTAAGTTTACATGTCCTAAAACAGGTGCTCACAAAAGTCTCTGCTAAATTGTGACACGGATAACAAAGGCATGCATATGTCAATAGCATCAAGTATAATGAATGAAAGTCGTTCTAGTTAGAAGGAATTTTTTAGAAGGGGGAGGTCATTAAAGTATTCTGGGCCATCTTTCATGACATTGGACATTGACAATTTTGAGTGTTTGGACAATGATAAATTGTTCGATCAAACTTTCATTTGTTTGAAGTACTGTTAGAGAACTGAATTTTGTCTGGAGATAAAAGTATGACTTCATGAGGTTAACCTTTCTAACCTAAGGATAATGTATATACCTGGGTAGTTCACCTGAGAAAGTAATCTTTGGAGAGTAAGTTGTCAGTATTTGCAAGATAGCTATGAATGGCTTGAAGGTTGGGGGGTGGGGGGATGTTGAGTAAGGGTAGGAGGAAGGGTTTTTTTGTGTGACATTAGATATTTTGAAATGAATAATTTTCATTAAAACTTAAAATGCAAACAAGAATGGAGCTAAATTAAACCTCTTAGATTTTTAAACCTAAATGTTTCAAACTTTTCCAGTTTTGGAAACTTTGAATATTACCAGGTAAACTATGTTTTATTGATTAATTTAAGTTTGACATTTTCTTTAAGGAACTTTGTTACTGGGGAATAAAAGAAATGTGCTTGTGTATGTTATTAAATGAGTGGAAACTGGAAAGTTTTACATAATCTTTTATGACTATGATTATCACAAAAAATATAAATGTGTAAATTTTAATTTCATCAACTCTATTGATGTGCCTGCAATTACTCTCATATTTAATGTGCATTTCATGTATAGGTAAATAGAAACATGTTTTAAATCAGTCATTGATGTGTGCATAATACTGCAAAGATCATGCATGTATATATCTGTAACCCAGAAGATATAATGTTGAACCCTGGCTCCCCTAACCCGCAATAGGCCATCACCCTAGGGACTTGAAAGGAAGTAGGGGGGGTGAAATAAATGTTAGTCAACCAATAGAAAGAGATCAATCCATAGAACTATTTTTCAAAAACCATTTTTGTAAACTCTATTTTTCTCTAGCTGACAAGAAAATCTTTGACACAATGTAAATTATCATATATACAATATTGTATGCATTATGATGACTATACATTTTCTATATGGGTATGTACTTTTTATTAAATTCAGAACTGGATACAGATGTGGATAAGATGGAAAAAGAACCAGGTAATATTAATAGTATGTACACTTCTAAATTTAATTTACTTAACCATAGTACATCTGTGCTTGTACCTGTATATGTATTCTAGCTTGTACAATGCAACATAATAAATGGATCATCACACCTTTCAGTTGTTAAGTGGACATTAGATTTGACATTTACAGACTGTTGTGTTTTTTGTCTGTTGGACACTGTCAAGGTCAATTAATTTACCCTATCTATTTGCTTATAAAACTTTGTTGTGAAAGAGTATGGACTTGTGTTATATCGGCTTTGATACTTATTGATACAATGACTAAGACCTCTTACCACCTTGAAAATTGTTCAGGTATTTTCTATTGTTGTTTGATAATTACATGTAGCAACTGCCAGATCTCTACAGTTTTTGTTGAAAATGGTTTTTTTTTACTGTATGTCAGATAAGCAATTTTGAAATGACTTTGATACATACCAGTATTACTAAAACTTTAAAGTATAGTAAGAGATGAAGTTTATCACTGTAAGTTCATCACATGTACATAAATATAGTGCATTGCTATCAAATTTTATAGATTTTAAAGTTGTTTTTTTATTTTTAAAAAGAAATAGAACTTCCAATTAAATGTTAAATTTGATTTTTTATAATATTCATATCACAAAGAAGCAAAGGTTGAGGAGGAGGTACCATGGTATCGAACTTTGACCCCCTACAAGCTGTATGTGCTCCTGATACTACTGGTGACTTATCTCCTGAATCAGCTGGACAGGTACATGCTGGCCATATCCTCCAAAGCAATGGCGCAGGAGATCCACTTTGGAGACAAGGCTTGTATGAAGAACACATCAGCCCAAGACAGTGATTTTAATGGACTGAAATGCGAGACATTTTCTTCAGCAGACAGGTATATTTCAATTTTGAAATTATTTTTATAAAATATTGTTTCCTAAATCCTACTGTTGATAGCTGTGGGCATGTGGTTGCATAGCTGTGGGCACGTGGTTGCAGAATTCAAAATGGTCAGCCTTAAAGTTTTGTAGTGCATGATCATAATTTCTATTGTACAGCATTTATTGGTGATGACCATAAGTTTCTGATATATTATTTGTCTTGTAAAAAAAAATTTGCTTACTGTATTTGAGAAAAAGTACATGTAGCAGTTTCTGATAATTTATGTATAGATTTCCACTCTTTTGTTATTCTAGCTTACCTCTAACAATCTTGACCATTAACAGCCATCTGTAAACTTTTTAATGTTTTTGACTTTTTTTCCAGAACCACTTGGCCAATTTTAACTAAACTTGGCTCAAAGCATCCTTGGGTGCAAGGGATTCAAATTTCTTTAATAAAGGGCCAAGCCCTCTTCTAAAGGATGATATTTGATAATAAATTTCCATAAATCTACCAAAATTGTGAAATTCATGGCCCTCGGGTTAGGGATTCAGGCCCTAGGCCGATGGCGATAAACTGGTAGTGAAACTGTATTTTAATCTTAGAATTTTTTTTCTCATCTTCCACAGTGGGGAGATAAATTGTATGCAAGGTTATGTTTTGAAGCCCTCTACCTAAATCTGAAATTCATGACCCGTGGGTTAGGGGTTCAGGGCCTTGGTTAGGGTCAGTATACATGATGGCCACATTATGAAAATATATGAATTCTTATAATATTTTCATTTGTACTTTCACAGTGATGGGAAATAAACTAAATGCATTGTTATCATGTTCATTATGTCCTCTTCTTAAATGGTGAAATTCTTTACCCATGGGGCATAAGTTTTTCATGTTTTATGTGGGGTTTTTTTTGGGGGGGGGGGGGACAAATATGGCCATATAGTGAACAAGTATTTTTAAGGTCACTTGTGTCACTCAGATTACGTATTTAATATTACTGTTGGTCTATGTTAATTAAAAGAATGTTAAAGCCTGTGGGCCTCCTGTTACTGTGACTGAAACAACAAAAGGTGCTAATAGGAATCTGTGGAGAAAAATTTCAAAATCTTTTCAAACAAGTTCTACTCTGCTGAATTGTCCAGATATTTTGTATTTTACAAGATAAAGCTGATTTGATCACAGTTGTGGCTATTGCTGCTCAGGTGAGCCTCTGGGTCTCTTGTTTCCTTCATGTTGCAGTTATTTTACATTTTTATTTTTCAGTTGTCGAAATGCAACAAGTAATCTGACACATGCTACGGGCCTCTGTTACTATGACTACAATGGGCAAGGTTTAGAATACCAGATCGTCGCTGGTCCAGCCTTCACAGTCATCTATACATTTGGTGGAATCTTTATCAGTTATGCTGCTGAGAAATACAACAGAAAGGCAATGTTGGCTGCTTGCCTTATGTTCTGGTCTGTGATGACTTTGTTGACAGGATTTGTGAAGGAATACTGGCAACTGGTAATACTGCGGTTTGGACTTGGATTTGGGTACGTGTGTTTTATCAATATCTTGTCATTTAGCTCACCTGAGCTGATGAGTTTTTCTAATAACTGGTGCCTGGTATATATTTGCTTTTTGTCATTCAAGGTTGAGCATTTTATGCATGAAAATTCAGAAAAGGGTTACAAAACTTTCTTAGAAATTGTTATGCAGGTAATGGGTGAGGCCCAAAGTGTACTCAGTAATTTGACATATATTTTGAGTAAGAATAGCCAGTTTTGGAAATCTAGCTTTGACTGTTACAAGTGTAAATGGAGTACGTGTCATATCCTTTGATAGTTATCTTTGTATGTTCCTACTTTGCAGAGAGTCTGGATGTGGTCCGTTTGCTGTCTCCATACTAACAGACTACTTCACACCAGAAACAAGAGGATTCGCCCTGGGAATCTACAATTGGGGAATCTACTTTGGCTACAGCATGTCTTATGCATTTGGAAATTTTATTTCACTTGCAAACATTAATGGTCAAGTGAGTAGTCTCATAGTATTTGTTTGGTCAAATAGATATTAATGTAGTTTGTTAAATGAATGACCAAATTTTATATGTAATACTATAGTGCATGTACTGTTTAATACAGAGGTATTAATGATCTCCTTTTAAAAAAAGGGCTTTATATGAAAATATGGGAAAATACATAAATATAAATGTAGAATTCCTGGGGGTTTTCTATACTAAATAAAAGTTTTAGGTAAAAAATCATATCTAAGAGTTTTTGGTTGATCTGATGGTTAATCTGTTGACAATCAAGCCTTCTTAAAACTTTTCAACAATGTGGAAAGACCTCCAGAATTTATTTTTTTATTTTTCTCCAAAACTATAGAAAAAGAATGTTTAGATTTAGGTTGATATGCAATTTTCATTGGCTTAAAAATATACAATGGTTAAATTTTTTTCTACTTCAGGTCACTTTGCAGTTTATAAAATGTTAATAGGCAAAAACAAAGTCATATTCATTTTAAAACTCTTTCCTTATTGAACTTAGGGTTGGAGGTGGACATTTATTTTGTCTGGAATTCCTGGGCTCGCTGTAGGGCTTCTTATGTTTGTATCGCTGAAAGAACCAGAGAGAAACCAGAACCAACTGGAACTTTCTGGCACAGCATGTCAGCGACTTGGAAAGACGCTTAAAAATTTTTGTAGTCCATCTCTTCTTCTCATTTGCTTAGCTGGGTCCATCAGGAATGCATGTGAGTTTTACTTTTTATATCTGGTATATGCTGCTACATATAGATTAATTTTGGTTGAACTATTGAATTAAATTAAATGTGTTTTATGCATGCAATATGTTGCATCTCAGTATTTTGTACATGTTCTATGTTAAGCTACTTTTTTACTCCCTTCTATAAACAACCTTACTGTGCCCTTTCTGCCCCCCCCCCCCCCCAATAAAAGGCCCAAACAAACAAAAATGATTTTTTTTCTTATTTATTTAGCAGGATATGTTTTTGCCTACAACACCCAACTGTACTTTACACAGATTGGTCAGACGCCAGAGCAGATAGGAAAGTATCTGTCTTGGATCCCCTTGGTTGGGGGGAGTTTCAGCGTGCTTTTAGGAGGGTTCATCTCAGACCGACTGGTCAGGAGACTGGGGCTATACTCGAGAATTCTTGTCATTGGAGTCAGTTTGGTAAGCTACATTACTGTCAGATACACCACATGAACTGATGGACTCCGTTTCATATTCATGCATTAAAAACATGGAATTGCAAGGGGTTTTGTGAATTATGATTTTAACTCGATACCTATCTTGCAAATATCTTCCTGGTAAACAACATCTTGTTTGAAAACATGAAAACTTGGAATTGCAAGGGGTTTCGTGAACTCTGATTTTAACTCAATACCTAATCTTGCAATTATCTTCCTGATAAACAACATCTGATCAATGTTTTGAGGATTATTCATTGAAAAGGTGTAACTGCATCTTCACTAGCCAAGGGTTTTGAACCACCATTAATTTTTTGAATACTAGACATTCTGTAAAGATGTATACTGGTACATGTACTTATATTCTTTTTCAGTTAATTGCAGCTCCATTTGCAGCAGGAACATTGTATTTTGACCCTCCTGGTGCTTATTTCTTCCAAATTCCCACCTATATATTTGGTAACTATGGCTATTTATCTCAAATTGTTTTTCGCAATTATCTTTCTTTTTTTTTAGCACACTCTGACAATTTTTAGGTAATTGAACAGTGAAGTACAAGCCTTATGATTATTTCTACTTCTACTCCAATTTTCTTGACAGTGAATGTACATGTGCTTGTAAACTACTCAGTTACAAAAAGTGCAAAAATATTTCACCACACTTTTACCATACATGTACTTTCATGTTTACGATACCTTATATTTTAGATTTAATGATGACTAATGGAGTTTAAATTTTACAATGTAGGTGAGATGTGGGTAGGAATCACGTTGGCAGTGGTGGTAGAACTGGTCCCCAGTGAGATCAAAACAACAGCTGTGGCTGCCTATCTCTTCATCATCAGTAACATTGGAGGAAACGCCAATTTATTAGTACCACCCCTAGCACAGCACTTTGAAAGTCAAAACTACTCCAAGTCTGATTCACTGAGATGTATGTATAATCAGCATTATTCAGTTATAAGTTTATACAATATATCTTTTAAAGCATCAAATAAATAAAGGTCCTGACAACTTCTCTCACATGCTTTACACATGGCTTGAATCGTTCTTTCACTCTTCATCTCAATCAGTGCATGATATAAATAAAAAAGCCTTCAAATCTGGCATAAAATGTTCTGTGTAATTGGGGTCTTGTTTCACTACAGTATTATTTCTATATAAACATGATGAATGCATCTTTATTTCATGGTGCATGATTGTTGATGATATGCACTTTGACCCTTTACACATTACCTTTGCTTTATTTCAGATGCCTTGTATATTATGTATCCTGGTCCCTATGTGTATGGTGCATTAGTTTATCTTTGTTCACTCCTTGTCATCAGGCGAGACAAAAGGAAGGCAGCAAAAGAAAACTACAAATCTGATGAGTAGAGAGTAAGCAAACAGTGCTGTTATTGTATGGACATATTTAATTTCATTGTCCATTCAGTTTGTAATTGATAGTCTTGTTAATTTTGTGATATTGTCTGACAAATGATTCGAAAGTTGGTTCATTTGCCAACTGATTGAATATTAGACAACTATTTGTTGATTTTGCGAAGGAGTACAAAAGACTGGTAAATAGTTGTTTGTGTAAAAAGAGAATTAACTAAATTAAGGTATAAAATTGATTATACATTACTTTTTGAGCTATTTTAATATAAACATAGCTGAGAAAAATGTTTTTGAAATAGTATACAGTTTTGTCATCGTTGAAACTTTAAATGATATCACAAGTACTGGTATATTCCTGCATTACACACTCCCATCTGTACACTGCAATGTTCATGTTTTATTGATTAAGTATTGAATTGAAGCCAAGATATTAATATTACTGTGGAATCATTAAAATTTGTGCTGGATCAATTTTTGTGGTATTTGTGGAATTTACATCATCTACGAATTCATTACAAATTTTGAAAGAGTTAGTTTTCTAACTGAAGCTGAAAACCTACACATCCATGAAATTACATCCCCACAAATGAGCAAAAAATGCATAATCCACATAAATTGGCCCCCACAAATTTTAATGATTCCAAAGTACTGAAGTTACCTATTTATTTATTATTTATTTATTTTTTTATCTTTTTTTTATTTATCTTTGATTTTTTTTAAATTTCAATGTAAATTTATATCAAAGAAAAAAACCCCAATCATTTTAGATTTATAGAGCTCGATCTTTACCTCGAAATGAAGTTGTGTTATTGTTCTCTTTTCAGATACCTTATTCTGTATGTATGC
Source organism: Magallana angulata (assembly GCF_025612915.1). Lineage (NCBI taxonomy): Eukaryota > Metazoa > Mollusca > Bivalvia > Ostreida > Ostreidae > Magallana > Magallana angulata. The sequence continues at coordinate 17,978,871 of NC_069117.1, forward strand.
TTTACCGTTTGTATTCTGTATCCCAGTTTACTTTGTGTCTATGTTTGTACTTAAACGAGACTACAGGCGAGCAAAAAGACCCCAATATGTAGAGATGGATGATAATTGATCTAGTGTAATAGGACAACTAGATATAAGGTCAACTATGATCCTTTCTGTGACATTTTAAGTGAATATAAAATGCTATGGTTGGTTCAATGTAAAAGTTCTAAATGATAATGTTGATGATGATGTTGAACATATACATGTACTGCATCAATTGATATTTGTAGAATTTTTTTTATAATACAACTGTATTATTATTTTTTTTTTGGGGGGGGGGTGTCTAATTAAAATTAGTATCATGACTAACTAATGTAATTAAATGTAACCTAGCTATTTAGTTTCCATGACAAAGGTTTAAATAATTAAGAAATAAAATGTGAAAAAAGGAAAAGAAAGAAATAGTTAAAACTTTACACCACTGTATATATTTGTATGCTTTATACATCATATTTTGTATCATATTGTGATATATATTTTTTCTTTACCAACATGCAATTTAACCGATAATATATGTTATTTCAGGCAATATTTTGAAAGTAAATTTGTCATAATAATGGTATCTTTAAATTGATAAAAAAATTAGCTTTCAGTGTTATTATAATATGAAAGATGGAGAAGATATTTTTCTTTTTTTAAAAATTCACTTAACAAGAGTTTTACTGTACTGGTTTATGTATGTGTATAAATTAGCTAGTTGATAGCTCTTTTATATTCTAGTCTAGATGAATTGCTGAAAAATCAGTGATTTATATGAAGTTTAACCTTTTATGAGGAAATATTAGGTCCTTCTTATCAAATGTAAATGTACATGGAGCTATAATGATAAATTGCATGAAAGGGTAATAATAAATGTACATACCAAAATTTGCACTATAGACTTTGCAAGACTAGGTCTGTGTCTTCAATCCCTACCTGGCTGCAAAATAGATTTTATAACAACATTTTGTAAACAAGGGGAATAAATTTTAATTAGATTATTTAAAAGATGATGTTGTGTTTGACTAAATGTGTGTAAAAATTGTCAACATTTCATCCTGGTACAGGAATATTGTTTTGTTTATATATTGATATTTGAATTCCATTTACCGGGTAGTTTGTATATCAGATGTACATTATTTATACACATTTACTTTTTTTGAATGAACAAAGTTTTTTTTATTGATTTATTGAATAAAAATAATTTGTTGCTCAACTAAAAGATTTTTATGTTTGTTTCATACTTGAAGAAGTCTGCAAAGAGGTGCATTTAAGTGGTAACTGTGGTAAAAGTTTCAAATCCATTTAAATGGTTGAATGCTGGATTTTACCCAAAACAGATTAATATTAGTAATTAATACATGTATATGCCATTTAAAGGAGAAGTTGGTCATGGTTTTTAAAAATTTATGTACATTAATTTTGTACATATCTTTAGCCAAATAAAAAAAATACGGAAAGGACAGAGCAAGAGAACAACATGCATTGAATCTGGATAAAAGTAAGTTTACACGAGATGTAGAAAATTAGCATTAATCATGTGGCATGTTATCGCAAAACCTATATTCAATAGAAAAAGGAAGAGGTTTAGAACACATAAACCTCCGTTTCCTGAGAGATTAGTACACAAGTACTGGTATACATTCCATTTGCCTGATAAGATAAAAACTCATATCATAATTCATTGTGATAGGAATAATTGGATTATCAATTATGAAATGTAATAACATAATTTTCATTGTGTGTATATCATAAAAAATATGCCCAATACATCTTGTTGACCACAATTATGTAATACATAAAACCATTTTGTAGGGTTCCCAAGAGCTTTGTCCTTCGACTTCATTGGATTTGTGTTATATTAAGATAGGGAAGAATATTCAGACATTTAATTAATTTGCTGCCATTTGGATCATACCTGTTAACCCTCCCGCATTGCGCGGGAGACTCCCGCAAAACGGCCTAAAAATCTAATTTTAATGAATATTATTTACTGGTTTTTTCTTAACTGGGTTTCACTGCATATTCAAAATACGCAAAATAAATTGTCTGTGTTTACCCTAGATGTCAGCATGCAGTGATGGTTCAATACGCAACAATAATTAAGAAGACTTAATATAAAAAGTGGCACTATTGACTTCTTGTATTGTACCATGCAAACAAATTAATAGTTTTCTGAACACAACACAAGTTGTAATTGCACACTGGTAGTCAAAGAAATAATAAAATTTAAAATGATTGCAAATGCAATAATTACAATGGTAAAATAAGGTATCAAACAGTATTTTTAATATTTATTTGCATTTCACGTGAAAAAACGCGGTACATCGAATTACCGAAATGACAGGATTTACAGAAATGACACCTGAAATTACAGGAATGACACTAAAATCTACAGGATTGACACTTCATATACATTAAAAAGGGGATATATTATATTATACGTTTATGTCTTTCATGTAAATGCTTCATAACCAAACAGAAATAAAACCTAAGTTATATTGCATTTATTGAAAATCCAAAAACGATAACTCTTATAACGACAATAATGATTTATTACTTGTATAAAATAAGCTATCGTGAAAAAATCAATATAAATTAGTATTTTCTAATTAAAAATACATATTACAATAAATGAGACATTTTAATTGCATGCTTTTGAATATCAGAGGGTCCAATTACATGCACGCGCATCTCATAATTTTCCAAGTATCCAACCATTTTCCGTCTTGCAATTATACAAATTATTTACAATGATAATTACATTAATTGATACAATTTAATATATTTGTGGTGAAAAACATTTTTTTAATAAAAATCAAGTGTCATTTCTGTAGATTTAAGTGTCATTCCGGTAATTGCAGGCGTCATTTTGGTAAATACTGTCATTTTGGTAATTCGGGTTACCCAAAAAAAACGTCGTTTACGCAAAATCCCCCCCTTAGCCAAGTTGGTAAGGGGGAGATTCTCCCACATGGCAGCTTTGAAAGGTTAACGGGTATGTTAGATGCACATGGCTTTATTATTATCATGGATCTGACAGGCTAAAAAAACCAAGATGATGCATTTCATAATCAATAAATGGCCTTGACATGGAAATAATTAATGACCTTAACATAATAATCAAAAAATGATCTCGATAAAAACAGAAACCCCCAAATTGAAATTGATATTTGACCTTTTTTAAACTTCCCCTCCTCTAATTTTCTCCAATTTATTTACACTATAATAATTGGCTCTGGCACAGAAGTTGAAATTTCAAGAAATGACCCTGACATGGAAATTACTGTGCCGTGACAAAAAGAAAACTAGATATTTACGATATAAAAAATGTCCATTTATTTGCTCGGGTTCGAGAGTTATCTTTTTTTTTCACTTCCAAGCTTCAAATTGACGTCGATTGTTTTCAGATCTCATCATCATCATGGCTGGTCCAGCCTTGAGTGAGGATATTCAAACGATAAGTTTTCATAATCTACGGCCTCTTTACTTACATGGAACAATTGGCCCATTTTGTATATTGTATTTGTTATGGTTCTACTGCTGGACAGTAATTTATGGCGTTGAGAACTATTTTGAAGCCGGCTTGATTGCGCTTGTCGGCATTGCCTTGTTGCAGATTTTAGCGATGCTGTTTTGTGTATGGTCTGTAGATTTACGTTGTTGGATGACATGTTCAAAGGTATTTGAATAAAGATTTTAGAATTTTTAAAAATGTTTGCAGACATAAACTTAGAATGGTTTTACATTTCTTTACGTTTCATACAACAGATGGTAGTCCGAATTTCCTTTGTACTGATATTGCATGAAGTTTAACCTTTGTCAAAACATTCAAGTAAAGAGATAACCCATATCCTAAGAAATATATATGTTTCCTCTTGTAAATTGTTATTTAATATAGCGTATAAGATGAATTGTTATTTAATATAGCGCATAAGATAGCAATTTTTAATAGTGATATTCTTCTTTCTGTTTGCACAGCTTACTTATTGATAAAATGAAACTATTTTTTTTTTGTGCTAACCTTTTTTAAAATGTTTACTTAGGTTAAACATCCAGATGGTGCAGAATGGTTAAAAGTTACACCAACACCAAATAATGGGTCAACTGAGTTTGTCAAACTGCACAGAGAAAAGGTAAATTATGTCTTCCCATACAATACATGATTTAAAATAGACATTGATTTACTTTTAAAAACTTAGTTGTTAATGAGGCTCTCCCAAAGCAATTTTTTCAATGTTTATTTTTCAATGTCATTAATCTTTGTTATTTTTATAACAGAACCCCCCCCCCTCCCCCAGTAAAGATTAAGAATGAAACTACACAATGTTGATATGATGTGATGTTCATATTTAAGATCACAGGAAAATAAAAATTAGATGTAGAGGGATGAATATATAGTAAAGTTTACTGTATGATTAGTTTTCATCTATAAGAGATTAAAAATTTCTACACTTTCAGGGTGATGGAAAACATCCAGATCTATGGTTTGTATATCAAAAGACTCGCTATGTATATGACCGAGAGGAGAAAAAACAGTTTGTTTCTGCCCAGTTTCCAGTGAATTTATCTGTCAATGAATATATGGATTGGAAGGGCTACCAAGAGGAAGAAGAGTTAAAACAAGCAGAGAAGAAATATGGGAAAAACATGTATGATTTACTTTTTGTAAATGAATGAACATGCTTATTAGCTTTATTTGGACAGATTTTTAAGAACACCAATATCAGTTGAATTCAGTTTTCCTTCTACCAATACATCAAGTGTTTGAATCTGTGAAGTACAAATGTCAAATATAAAAAAAAATACAGTTTTTTCTCTCCAAACATTATTGATATTCTTGTGAGAATACTGTATTCTTTGCAAAATTTTATGCTGTAAAAATATTTGAATTTTAAGTGCTAATATTTATTAGGTTTCGTATTTTTTTAGTATGGAGATGGATATTCCACAGTTCATGGAGTTATTTAAAGAAAGAGCTACAGCTCCCTTCTTTGTATTCCAAGTGTTTTGTGTTGGTTTATGGTGTCTAGATGAATACTGGTACTACAGCATTTTCACACTGTTCATGTTGGTGGCATTTGAGGCTACCCTTGTGCAGCAGCAACTGAGAAACATGGCAGAGATTAGAAAAATGGGAAATAAACCTTACTTGATACAGGTAAAGCCTACTGATACAACCTCCCAAGGTCTTGTACAAATTGGATTTTATGTAAAAAGAACACATAAAAATGGGAAATGTTTAAACTAAATGACTTAAAGGGTGTATTGTATGTACATAAACTGATAAAGACAATAATATGGATATTTTCTGTAGGTCTACAGGAATAGAAAATGGAGGCCAATATTCAGCAACGAATTGATTCCAGGTGACTTGGTGTCCATTGGTCGATCTCAGGAGGACAGACTTGTGCCTTGCGACTTGTTGCTGCTCAGAGGCCCGTGTATTGTGGATGAATCTATGTTGACAGGGGAATCAGTGCCTGTTATGAAGGTATGTATCTATTAATCTATCATGAATTCAAAGTCTGTGAATTCTGTTGTTTCAAAGGCAGATCTACATGTACATTGTAAATAAAAGAGGCAATATATTTACAGGTACGTCAAATTGTAGGGTTACCTCCAGAGCAGTCAGTTTCCTCTTGGGAAATTAGAAACCATGTACCATTTCAAACAAAATTTCGTTCATGTAATGTGTTTTGCAAATGTACATGTAATTGTAAAAGATATGCTGTTGACATTGTAGGAGGCACTGGAGAATTTAGACAGTCATCATGTTCTAGATATAGAAACTGATGGAAAACTACATGTGTTGTATGGAGGGACCAAAGTTGTTCAACACACACCACCCAGTAAAACTGGACCCGGAATGAAGAGTAAGCAATCAAACAAAATGTTGAGTTGCATGGGTTTTGAGTACACTTTCAAAACCATTTACCGGTACATTGCTTGGCTTACCATACTTATTTAAATACAGGAATTGATCAGAATATGTGATGATATTTGTATACTAGTACATGCACTGTATATAAGCATGAAAGTGTGATAAACAATTTCATTGAAGAATGCTTGATATTTGAGATCATATACAGTGTTTGTACATGTATTTATTGGGTTATTGTAGCTACAGACAATGGATGTGTGGCGTATGTCTTGAGACATAGCTTTGGAACATCACAAGGCAAGCTGTTGAAGACAATTCTGTTTGGAGTAAAGAGGGTGACAGCCAATAACCTGGAGACCTTTGGTTTTATCCTCTTCCTCCTTGTGTTTGCAGTCACTGCAGCATCTTATGTGTGGATTGAGGGTTTGTACTCGTTGAACACTTATTGTAACCTCTGTCACAGTTTTCTTTCTTCCTGAAGCTTTATGAATGAAAACCCAATATTTTATTATTTAAGCAATTAGTTTCTTTTATGATGAACTTAGTGGGTGCTTAAGTTTGAGTAATTTTGGTGCAGGGACAAAGGACCCCAAGAGGAACCGCTACAAGCTGTTTCTGGAGTGTACACTGATTCTGACCTCAGTGGTACCCCCAGAGCTCCCGATAGAACTCTCCCTGGCTGTCAACACCAGTCTGCTGGCTCTCACCAAACTCTGTAAGTTCACCACTTAATATTGTTTATTGCTAGAATGAACATCAACAAGGAAAAGATAAGAAATGATGCATAAATTTCTTACAATTGGTTAATTTTTTTTTCATTTAATGACTTCTGTACATGTTTTACAGGTTATATCACATGTTTCTGTTCATGCCATTTTTTTATTCAAAGTTCAACAAGCAGAATCTTAACATTTTTGATCTTCAGATGTATACTGCACAGAGCCTTTCAGAATACCATTTGCTGGAAAGGTGGACATTTGCTGCTTTGATAAGACAGGGACACTGACAGCTGATGATTTAGTGGTGGAGGGCATCACAGGGCTCAAGTAAGGGCAGGGGTTACGTTAAAATGTATTTTATGGTTGTGTTTTCTTGTAATTATTAGGTGAAGCAACATGTATTTATCAATGTTTGTTTATTGTAAATGTCGAAATAATATCCATAGAATCTGTGGTATTTAGTTAAAGACTTGTAGTTATCAGTGCATTAACACAATTGTTCATAAAGTGACCAGATACATGTCTGTCAGAAATTTTAAACTTGCAGACTTTCAGACATTAAGAATTTGTCCTTACTGGTATTTAATTTTAGGATTGGGAAATATTTAATCTTGAGTTGAGTGAATGTATTTCAGTGGGAAGCAAATGATAACAGCAGCTGAAGCACCATTAGAAACTGTGCATGTCCTTGCCACATGTCACGCTCTGGTTCATCTGGAGGATGACTTGGTGGGGGATCCCCTAGAGAAGGCGACACTGAAAGCAGTGGAGTGGAACCTCACTAAAGGTAAGAAAGCTGTGTTAGAGCACAGAAAAAAGGCCCTTGTACACCAACTTTCAGGAGGTTCGCGAGAGCCTCATTGTCGGGGATACAGTGGAGCCTCACTTATCCGGACACTTTTGTCCCCAGGCCAAATCGTCCGGATAGGTGAAGCGTCCGGATATCTGAATTGTGATATTTACCTTTAATATTTATGGAAACATAACTCATAAATTAATTATACAATTAAATATTTTATTTTGATAGCCATAAGCACTACAAAAAAAGTTTAGATTTTTTTTAAATTCACAAAACAAAATATTGTTAAAAACATTATTTAAGGTATGTTTTTTCCACAGGAAACTTAGCACTACATTCTTTAATGCAACACATGTACATGTACATAACAATCACTGTATTAAACCGATATTTTAATTACATTCGCATAACAAAGCGAAGAGAAGAAAGTCGGTGTTCCACTTTACGCTGACAAATCTTTTTCTTCAAGCTAGCGGTGATCGTAACTCTCGCTCTCTTGGCCGGTGGTGTTGACATGTTTGAAGCTGCTCAACATTTGATGATTGAAAATGGGTGAAAATCTGTATATATTCCCTTATTGATAATTGTCCAAGCTATTTTTTCATTGACAGAACTTACCCAAGCTAATTTTACGTATCCATCTTTCTATAGAGTTAATTGCACCCAAGCGATTTTTACAAGTAGCGTGAACACTCATCCACGCCATGTTTGGCATAAATTATTATTACACTGTTTATTGAACACACGCTATAAAATTAATGTCGATACCCTGAACATCCCAAGCGGTCTTAATAACTATCGTAAACAGAACTCAAATTATCAAATATTTCATTTCAATTACGTTTTAAAATGAATAGGCGTACGAACGATCTAATCATACTACGATTAATAGAATTTTAATTCAATCAATAGATGACTTTTTTAAACACAAATTAAACAATTTTCATGACATTTTAATCAAACAATAACAGTTCATAAGTTAAATGGCGACAATTAAACATGTCGCATCCATGGTTATCGTAATATCCTCGGGCGAGTACATTGCGTGACACAGGTGACCCCCATTACCGGACGAAGGCATTGTTTAAAACCAACAACCAGTGTCAGATGTTTTTACACCAATTTGCACTTGCGCATAAAAAAACTTTTGTGCCCCCGAACACTTAAATGTGACCGTCCGGTTAAATGAGGTAAAATTTAAAGGAAAACTGTATTATGTGGTAAAATTTGACCGTCCTGATCCGGAACGCGGAATTCCGGATAAACGAGACAAATTATTGTGTAAAAATTCCGTTCCCAATAAAAATCGACCGGTTAGTGAAGCGTCCAGATATCTGGCGTCCGGATATCTGAGGCTCCACTGTATTTCTTGCCGAGAACCAGTCTTTGTTGTATGGTTGTTATAAAGATATACGAGTCTAGATGAGGCTTCATAGCGAACAATAGTTGTTGCTAAATACTTTATTGGAAGTAAATCGCGAAATAAAGTAGCCGCAAATAAAAGTTGGTTTACATTACATAATACTGATGTACAACATATTGAAGTTGTTGTTATTTTGAGTACCCGTTAATTAAGACAATGTTTGATAGAATGTTGGTTTCTAGATGTTTAATAAATACAGCTTTATGTACAAATAAAAATTTTCTGTAAGGAATATTTACCATTTCTGTTTTATGAACAGGAATGAAAAAGGGAAACCTTTAAAAAATAGTGAAATTGAGAGAATATATATCATTATTACTGATTGGTTCTCCAGGAGAGTCGGTTGTTCCCCAGAAGAAGAAGACGCATGGTCTGAAGATTTATCACCGCTTTCATTTTGCAAGTGCTCTAAAGAGAATGTCAGTGATTGCTGGACACACAGCCCCTGGTTCTTTGGAAACGGAATACATAGCCACAGTAAAAGGAGCCCCGGAGACCCTGAAGCCAATGGTAAGGTTCAAAACTTAACACTGGAACCTGTTGTGAGATATAGAATTTAGAAACTGAATTTTAAACAACAGTTAACAGAAAATATGTAAAAAAAAAATCTCTAATTGATTTACCCAGGTATTTCTTGAGATGTATTTTCTTGTACATGAACATGTGCTATTTTAAGGTTTTTAGGTGTATGACATTTTCTTCCAGTTATTGAAAAGAAAAAATAAATGTATTCATAAATATGAAATTCTAAGTATTATGAAACAAGTATTATTGATTGAATTATTCACTATTCCATGCTCTAATATTTTTATTTTAGTTTAAGGAAATGCCTGCTGATTATGATGATGTATACATGGAGATGTCTAGACGAGGAGCAAGAGTTCTTGCCCTTGGATGTAAATCGTTAGGAAGTCTATCCCATCAACAGGTAACCTCAATAATATTCATTGACTGAAATCATCTCTCTCTCCAAATTTTACTAAAATTTTCAATCTATCTCCCCTTGAAAGGATGGTTATTAACTTTATTATAATTGTCAATATTTGAAAATGCATGACTCCCAAATTTGAATGTATAAAAGTATTTAGGGGAATGTCAGATAATATTTTTTGAAAATCATGCAAGAAAGGTTGCACATGTATGGTATACATATTTTCATGTTATATTATTTCAAAGCAATATAATTGAAAATCTGATTCATTTTATATCTTTTAATGATGCATTTTAATTCATGATACTGATATTTTAATAAAATTATTAAAATTACTGACATCAAGGAATATCAAACTTTAAGTATATTTAAATTTCACCTAAAAGTACAGTATGTGTAGTACATTGTATATTGATATAAGTAGTTTTTGAAGTTTATTCATTTTATTGCATCAGACCTTGGGTCATGTACATTTACATATTTGTAAATTCAATTTAAAGTTTGATGTCGCTGTAGGTGAGAGAAATGGCACGTGATGAAGTGGAGAAGGACCTACAGTTCTGTGGCTTTGTCATCATCTCCTGTCCCCTGAAGTCCGACTCCAAGGCTGTCATCAAGGAAATCAGTCAGGCTTCTCACCATGTAAGAAATAATTAATCTAATCAGGTTGCTCTTCTGTGCCTTTTATTTGACTGTTCACTGTTGTTGTCAATGTCTTTAACTTGCTGTAGTTTTAGATTGTTATACAGTTTTCTTTGCACGTTTCTTTTATATAGGTTGTAATGATCACTGGAGACAACCCGCTCACAGCCTGTCATGTGGCCAAGGAACTCAAAATGACCAGGAAAGAAATGTTGATTCTAGAAAAACCCAATTCTTTAGGTATTTGAACCACTTCCATTGTATTGTAGGGTGTGCAGTTCTTTATATTTAAATTACTAAATCCAAACCCAGATCATTCTCAAAACTCATGTTTAATTCTCTCTTTAAATCCCTGTATCCACCTAAAAAATATATATGCACGCTATTGAATCAACAACAACAAAAGTAAATCATTTGTTTGTGATTTTTGACAGATGGCTCCTGGCACTGGCAGTCTATAGATGACAAAATAATTCTCCCTTTGAAACCTGAGACCCTGAGAGCCAAGGTCCTCCCCAAATACGATCTCTGTCTCACAGGGGATGTAAGTATCTGATGGAGAAATGATAAACGACCAGCATTACTGATTAAGGAGTAGCAAAACACTGTTGATACCTAATTAAATGCGAAGAATTAAAATCAGTGTGAAATCGCAAGAAGCCCGTCTTGCAGATTTTAAAATCTTTTTTTATTTTTTGGACAGATGTAAACAATATGAAACTATGATAAAAATTTGGCATTCGTGATTTTATATTCTTGCGATTTGATGCAAAACAGTTGAATCACAGAATTAAGTATTCATGTAAATAAGGTATCTACAGAGTTTTTAATGGAATAATGGATCTTTCAAAGAATTTCAAGTGAGCATGATTTTTTATGACATAAACATGTACTGCCTTTGAGTGCAAATACATGTAAATGACACAAATGATTGTATTGGTATTACGTCTTTAAAAGTCTTCAAATGGTAAAACAATCTTACACACTTTAAGCAATGAGAAAAATGTTAATTTTTTATTAAGATAAATGCTAACATATTTAAATGGTATATTGGTAGTTCTTTTGCGAAATTGACCCTGGATTCATAGTATCTATTTTAAAATTTCTTTTAGGCAATATCCTATCTGCAGACGCAAGATAAGAAATGTATGAAGTCTGTACTCCCTGCTGCCAGAGTGTTTGCTCGTGTGTCACCTAAACAAAAGGTAAACATCTACTGTATATCTGTCCATCATGAAAGAGAAATTAGACAATTTTAATTGTCAGAACTAGTACTAGTATATGAAAAGGCAGAGGCTTAAGCCAATTCTTTCCTGAATTGTAGGAATTTGTGATAATCACCCTGAAGGGTTTGGGATTTACCACATTGATGTGCGGAGATGGAACCAATGATGTAGGAGCGCTGAAACATGCTCATGTTGGTAAGAAATTTTAAATTTAACAAATTTAGAAATGAAAAGGTGGAAAACTTCCTACCGGGTTATTGTTTTACAATACATTGGTCAATTGGATGACTAATGTTCTTGTATTGACTTTTAAATGAAAGTATCATAATTTGCCATTCATATTTCTATGCATGAAATCAAGATACAGTTATAACATAGCTGTTTCATGAGATTCCAAGGACTTTACTGTACTCATGTTTACTAAGACATTATGAATTACTCTATAGGTGTTGCTTTGCTTGCTAATGCACCAGAGAGGCCAATTGAGAGGAGGAGAAAGAGGGAGAAGCAAGATGAGGTACATGTACATTTTATCTGTGAACTGCATTGCAACTTTTTTTGTGTGCAAGATATATTTGCGAGACTCATGAGCGTCTTGTTGTCACGAATTATTCGTGCTGCAAATCTTTCTTTCTGTTTCGGTGTAAAGACAACTCAAGTGTGAATAAGGCCTGATCATAAAAATATGTCAATGTGAACCAGTTTCTCACTGTTAAATCAAGAAATAAAGTTGTCGGAATAAAACTTGGTTTACAGTTATTGACAAGTTGAATTTATGAATTACTGTGGTTTCATCAATATTCATTGAATACCAATTTTCGTGGATTTCGTTGTTTAATTGATCCACGAAACTAAATGTTCATCGAAGTGCAATTTCTATTAACATTTTGTATTGATAGGGTCATTGGCCACGAATTTACCTATCCTTGAAACTGATTTTCACTTCATCCACGAAAATTGATACCCTTGAATATTAATGAAACCACAGTACAATCTTTTTAATATCATTCATTTTAAATTTTGGAAATGTTTAACAATTTTTTCAGGGAACTTCAGTGGATGGTGAAGCATCTGGTCCCAGTGACAGAGGAATGCCCCCTGGTATGAAAACTACTGGTAAATTATCGGGACGTGCTGCTAAAGCAAGAGCAGTGGCAAGAGGAGACAACTTAGCTCCGGCACAGGTAGAACACCTTCATATTTGAATTATGTAAATGCAGTGTACATCAAATTATGAATCATAGACATCATCATTCTAAGTCAGAGTCATAAAGTTTGACAAACAATGCTTGGTTTTACAGAAAAAGTTAGCCAATATGATGAGGGAAATAGAAGAAGAGGAGAAGGCCCAGATTGTGAAGCTTGGAGATGCCAGCATAGCCTCTCCCTTCACCTCCAAGCTTTCCACTACCATGTGTGGTAAGAGTTCACAGCTTGGAGAGTTCTTATACTCTTTCCTGAATTCTTGCAATATTCTTTTTATGATTTGATTGGAGATTTCTCTGATAGCATTTCATAGATCAAGCCATCAATTGACAAGTACATGTACCGGTATATTAAGCTTTGTCCATATTGGCCAAAATACCCTACATTTGAATTTTCATCTCAGCTTAAGATTCACATTCTTACTTGTTATGCAAAAAAACAATATTTTTGCTCTGTCAGTTTATTGACAGAGTAATTTTCACAGTACATGTATTATCTATAAATACAGGTACTGTATATACCGGGTACTGTGTACGAATTTAAAACAGGAATTGTTTTCCTACTTGCAGTGTGCCATATAATCAAGCAGGGTAGATGTACCTTGGTGACCACCCTACAGATGTTCAAGATCCTGGCGCTGAACGCCCTGATCCTAGCGTATAGTCAGAGCGTCTTGTACCTGGACGGCATCAAGTTCAGTGACAGTCAGGCCACCATGCAGGGTCTGCTGCTGGCCGGCTGTTTCCTCTTCATATCTAGGTCAAAGGTAATCATTGGTTCCATTATGGTTTAACATGTATATTTTTTACCCTGAAAGATTTTAATTATGGCTTGTTTATATAGAAAATGAAGGTGAATTCCATGTTAATTCTTTGTGATACTCGGTAACTTTAATACAAATTTGAAAATATATTTTTTTTTAATTTGAAGTGTGTTTGAATTGTGATATAAAAGATATACTTGGTATTTTTACAGCCTTTGAAAACCTTGTCCAAGGCGAGACCTCTACCCAACATCTTTAACATATACACATTATTGACAGTGTCTCTACAATTCACTGTCCACTTCTGTTGTCTAGTCTATTTAGTGCAGGGTGCCAAGGCCATTACTCCTCCTAGGTATGCAATTGATATAATAATTTTAAATCTAAGTTGAAACAAAAGGTTTACATTAAATTTGATCTTGCTTTGTTCATGTACATTTAATTTACAAGCACAGAACTTGTACGGTAATTTTAATTTTCAAATGAATAGCATAAGTTTTCTTGCTGTTTCAAATTTATGTTTGAGCAGCAGCCTTTTTGCTTTGATATTAGAATTGCTGATTTGCTTTATTTTCCAATATAACAGTGATAAACTAGTTAACAGTGACTTATTTTTGTGACAGCCTGTGGAGACAATCTTGAACAAAAGTAAATCAAAAAAATATGCACCAAGAATTGTCTTCACTTGCAGTTCTTTTGAACCTAATGAAATATTATTGCTGATGAATAAACGTTGGTCCAATTTATACTCTGAACTTGTGTTTAATCATAGTTTTCATTTTATTAACTTGTAGGGAGGACGAATTTGTAGATTTAGAGGCAAAATTTTCCCCAAATATACTAAACACAACTGTGTACATTATTTCAATGGCTCTTCAAGTTTCCACTTTTGCTGTGAACTACAAGGTAAGTTAATCATATTTTAAGCCATACAAATACTTGTATTCACTCTTTATTGAATATTGCATGGAATTGACCTTTTCAAAAGTAGAAAGTAAAAGTATATTAAATAAATAGAAATGTTTTGTTATCCAGTTGCTAGTTCCATGCATATATTGTCACTGTTGGTTTATAAATCATTCATTTCAACAATTGAGATGATTGGTTAAGATAAAAAGTGTATTAAAATAATATTTTTTTTTGTAAAGGGTGAGCCATTCATGGAGAGTTTGTTCAATAACAAACCTCTGCTGTATAGTCTCGCTTTCTCCTGTACTGCTATCACGGCACTAGCTAGTGGAGTAGTCCCAGATATAGCAGATCAATTCGAAATAGTTCCATTACCAACAGAGGTAAGACCAGTTAGACAGATTCTGTTTTCTACTTTTTTCATTAAAAAAGACTGTTCTCAACCATTGATAATATCAATTTAATTCTAACAATTCTAGGATTTAGTTCAGTGAAGAAAACTTTAAAGCTGAAAATTTTGTTTTATTTTTCCAGTTCCGTAATACAGTGCTACAGATTCTAGCAGCAGATATAGGTGGATCATTCATCATTGACAGAGTGTGTTCTTACTTATTTGGGCGAGGAAGTTTACGACGTGTATAATGTTATTTATTGAATTACAATTAAATGTCGGATGTTGTTAATGGGTGAAAATAGGGCGTCATGTTCTCTTTTAATTTAGTCCATCATTCCAATGTATTACACACTACATGGTTAAGCAGACTAATGTCACCTCACCTTCATTCAAATAGTTATTGGAGCCCTTTTGTTGCAATTTTCTTGATATTTTAGATATTATGCAGTGTATGATTGTTAAGGATACAGATCGAATGTATGGTGATTGTTGTAGACAAAGTAAAAATGAAGACGTATCAACTGTGTTGATTGTTATTTGGAAGAGACAAACCCTGTGGAATCATTAGATTTCGTGGTGGCTCAATTTTCGTGGAATTCGTGTGTACCTCTTATCCACGAATTAACATCCTCCACGAATTAATAAATTGAAGTAATAAAGTCATGTTTCCTTTTGTAGATACAAATGTATAAGAGTATACACGAAATTACGTCCCCACGAGCCTGTAAAATTCTAGCAATCCACGAAAATTGATCCCCACCAAAATTAATGATTCTACAGTACAAGGAAAGCAGAATAAAATGCTTGTTCCAAGTCCCCACCATCAGTGACCTTAGCTCCTCTCATGTAGATAGTGGATCACCTTTGAGACAAGACATGATAGTACATGCTAAAATTCTTTCCTGAACCATTATAAAAATAGGAAGACTACTACCAGAATAACAACAAAATAATTTACATTTATCATATATTTTACTTTGTATATAATGCAAATGCTACAATAATGATAATTTCTAAAAATCATAATAAATTAGCTTTCTCACAAACAATTTCTTATCTGTCTAGCACTGAAGTGCCAGCACAATATATTTATATCTGGAATGTTTTGTCCGAGTGCACTAAATTAAATGTTATATGAATAAGCACTTTTCAATTTTTGTTTCATCTCCTCACAATGTTTGATATTCAATAATGCTGTATGACTAGAAATAATCTAATTTTTTCTTCTCTCGTTCAAACAACCTCACTTGTCCACACAGACAATTGAATACATTGAGATATTAAGTTCCGAATACACACAACTCTGCATACAATAATCATGAAAAGAAGTCAAGTGCTTTCTACATGATACCTGACACTAGACCTGACAAATGGATACATTCATAAACTACCCCATCATTACACTGTACATGGATTACTGTTGGTTTCTTTTCCTATCAATGGTTTTATTATTAAATACAGTACAAATATCAGACTTGAACAAATGGTACAATGGATTTATAAACAACAGCATTACCTAGCGTTAAAAACAAGAGTATACAAAAAAAATAAATTGTCGAAAAGCCATTTAGAGTCAGCACTAGTTCCTTATTTTTATCAGATGTAGTTCATTGCTCACAGTAATGATAATAAAACCCTGATGGAAATAGTTTCCCTATTGCTATCACTTAGCACCACAGCGCTCATTTCTTCCAGTTTTCGTGGAGCTCGGGTTTGATATCCAGGACAATGTCCAGCAGTCTCTTGAGCGCCACCTCCTTGTTCTTGGACATGTTGGTCTCCAGTTCCTTCAGCTTGATCTTGGTTGTGACATCTATCTTGCTCTCCATGTCGCCCCGTGATCCAAGAACCTGTTAAAAAACAAGCACACAGTAATCGGTGAACATTTTCATTTGTTTATCATTATAAGTACTCAAGGCAACAGTTTTGTTCTAGTGCATTTGTATTCCTGCCTGTAGAGTGTAATGACTTACTTCAGCGTTTTGTGTATTCCATGAACAAGAACCTTGTTTAAACCTACGTTTAGCATCTATCCTTAAAGGGCTGAATGAAATAGTCATGCATTCATTTATAGTCCTACTCTGTGTAAATGGATTTGCAGCAACTGCATTAAGATTTTGTCACAATGGCATGTAACACAAGTTACTTCCCTATATAAAGTATGATTGATGTATATTATAAAGTATGATTGAAATTCACGAGATTGACAGATATTCACAGAACTTTCATACTAGTTATTTTTTACATGCTTTTTTTAAAATGATGTTTTTCTGATTTGTTTCTGAATTTTTCTTAACAAGTACAAAGTGAAATTGCAAAAATACCAGTATTACCTGTATGATATAAGAAATCGAAAATAATATGACTCATAATTCATTCTTTGAAAGGCAGTATAATAACATGTAAGAGTCCATTAAAATGCTTTGGGCCCTAAGGAGATCACTCAAACTCTCAATATAATCGTGGTAGACATTTCAGAGCTTGTGTAGTCTGTCCCAAGTTATTGCTTCTATCATTTTTTGACGATTTTAAATAAAAATACACATACCTGTAAAAAAAATAGTTGAAATTGATAAAAGGGAAAATATCCAAGATATTTTCATTGACACATTATCATTTATCATCAGGAATGAAAATAAATTTCTTACGGAGATTTTCACCATTCGGAACTCACTCGGAATATATATCGCATTAATATTTAATATTATCATCTGCGCTAATTTCATGGCTAATGCAAAGCCAATGGCAAAGCAAAATCCTCGTAGTCTTTCTATTTAGGGTTGTGTATTTACACCTGTAGCGGTAAAGGGGCGTTTCAAAACGAATAATTGGGGCATTTCTCATATTAGTGGATGAACAGAGTAGTTTAAGCACAAAGGTATTTATGATTATCAAAATATCAAGCAAAAAGTTGTCGGAGCAAAAACTTGTAACAGAGTATACATGTAGTGAAAATTTGCCCCTTGATATTTAACTAATTTCACACGCTTTGACATCACCCCTTCAAAAACAGTTTTATTTAATGAACTGTTTGGTTAAAATTAGAGAATTTAAACAATTATTAAACAATTATTAAAATGTGAACAAGTCTTTCTTAAAATGCAGAATATGAGCTAACATGAAAGTAAACTCATTGCGCGACCACTTACTGATTGTTCATATTTTTTGTACTGTGCCTCTCTCTGTGCTCTGTATTGTTCAATCTCTTGCTGTGCTTCTTCCTTGGCCTGCTTTAGACGCTTTGCTTTACCTAGAAAATGGTAAAATCAGTTTGTTTCATTAACAGGAATGATTACGGTATTTAATAACCATGTTAAGAAATAATACATCAATTGACATTTTTTCCCAAAAAATGTTTGAAATTCATCTACCGGTAATTTTATTAATTTATTATCAAAACTTTATTTTTAGTTTATACATCATTGGGTATACCATAGTACACACACTTAGATTTCACAACAGTCCGTGAAACTTTCTACCTTCCCAATCTTGTATTCTTATATACTCACTGTTTTATTTCTTAAATCTTTTAATCTTAATCAATGACTGCTCTTAATTCATGAACATAAGCTAACCATTTCATAATTGTTCAAGTTAGAGCATTAGACACTTCTCTGAACTTTTTAGGCAATGTCTGTGCAGATGTTTTAATAAAAAGTGGTAAAGGGTATTCTTTGTCACTAGCTGGTTTTGTTAATGCACAAAAATAAAATATTTGCTACCAAGAAAGGGGAATTTCGTTCTAAAAATATTAATCCACTGGTGGACAATGGCCTACATGTCTCATTGAAACAGCTATGTCCCTCAAAAGTCAAAACTGAAGCAAGATTTGAATTTCAACTACCATTTCAATGGCTTTAAATGCGTCATATTTTTGGTGAGATTTTTGTAATGAACTTCATCCTTCCATGGTTATGGCAAAAAATACAGAATTTGGGTGAAATCTGATGTTGAGAGCCAGCTTTTGAATTTCCACCTTTCATACTGGATTGCACTGAGGTGCTATTCCCCAAAATGGTCCACATTTAATCAGAACGAATAAGTGTTAAAAGGGCCTCTGATCAGTGAGAAAAGAACGTTGAAGGGACTATCACTGAAGTCCCTCATAATTAGGCTAAACTGTGATAATTTCTTGACAGTTCAGAAAATGTTGCAATGCCTATATGAAAATACGAACAAAAACCAGCATTTTTTAAAAATACTCCATCCTCTTAATCGAGGTTTGATAGGTTATTACATGATTAAATATCTCGTCAACGGAGGAATGTTGATATTCAAAAATAACATTTACAGCTGATCAACAATTACAATTCGGTAGTTTTTAAAAGAATTCATCACAATATATAAATTTACGTTTTCTGGCATCCGACACTTTTTCTGCCGCTTGCTTTTCAGCCTTTAAAAGCTGCTGAATCCCGGTAGATTGACTTGCCATTTTTCTGCTGTCAGATCATGTGATTTTCCAAGTGTCTTAGTCACAAATGCGCTTTAATCAATGAACACACAAACTGATGACGAACTACTCATCGGAAATAGAAACTGGCATACAAAGAATTCCACAAATAATTTCAATCATTCCATTTCGATATTTTGGGGTTTCGCTTGGTTGTCCAGAGATACTGAGGTAATCAATACGTTATTTTCCCATCCCTTTCCTAACGCATAACTTTAATAAGCTATGCAATAATTATTTATTGACAAATTTACCTTTAACTGTTTAACAGCTTTTAAGGTGCAACCATGTGCACTTAGACTGAATATGGGCTGTCATTATTTTATCAAGTTTCTTCTAATGATGCTTCTCAGCAACTGTTTAGGACAGACAAATGCTTAATACTATATTTGTAATTCTCATTACAACCAGGGATGTATATGTCTCAATTACAATTAATTTTTATTAGAATTTTTATGTTGAATATTTTATTATATTTATTGATTCATCATGAAGCTGGCACACTACCATTTTGCCAAAAAAAAAAAAATACATTTTAAAATTGGTTGTTTAATCCTTTTAATCAGGGATGTAATTCTTCTAAGTCCATGCATGATTTAATAAAAAGGAATTGTTTAATTGAAATTTTCGTATTTAGTCTATATATATATATATATATATATATATATATATATATATATATATATATATATATATATATATATATATATATATGAAAAAAATCATAACACCGAAATAAACTCAACTAGTTTCATTTTAAATCATCATCAAACTCCTGATGATTTAAAATGAAACTAGTTGAGTTTATTTCGGTGTTGTGATTTTTTTCATATAATACTACGTGTGTGGATTTTTATATATATATATATATATATATATATATATATATATATATATATATATATATATATTGCTTGAATACAATTAATAACAATTACACTAGATAATATTTTTATTTTAAAAGCAATTTTTTCGAAAAGTGATTAATAATTAATTATGAACTTTTATTCAATATTTTGGGATTTTAAAATTACTGCATTTCATGGATTAAAAAACCCACCTCACTCAGAGAAAAGTTGACATTGTGTTCATTAATTTGATAATGATGAAGAAAATATTTTGTGGACTAATTGCATAATCCCAATATGACCTACATAAACTTGAAACAGATATCTGTTTAAAGCAACCTTTTCTTAAATATTTTCAAATTTCTAAATAACATATTTGGTTAGAGCAGAATCTTCATATTTTAGTTAGACTGTAATGTATAAATTGTACATTTAGTAGTAATACATATAAATTGACAATCAGATAAAGCGGAACCCTTTATAACCAATAATGCACACTTTTTGTAAAATTATTTATACACTGTGTTTCGTCTGCAGATAGATCCCAACAATGGCAAATGTGCTTGAAGAAGAAAGTTTCCAAAAATTAAGACAATGGATCATTCTCTACAAAGATGATGGGGCTTACAAGGTAGTCTCTAAAACTTTTAGCAGAGAAAAAGCATCATGTGTGACACAACTTCTGTCAGATGGACATGGAAAAGAAATTTTGTCTGTGATGGAGCAATGCAGTTCCTCACCAGCTCTGATAGACAGAGAGCCTCTATTATTTGCTTATGCTTTATGCTGCAAATCAACGGATAAAAACACAAAGTCCCAAGCAGAAAAGTTATGTGATAAAATATGTCGGACACCTTGTGATTTTTTTCAGATGTTAAAATTTCACAAGAATTTCTCCATAACAAAAAGCTGGGGAAGATACTTCAAAAGACTCATTAGTAGCTGGTATCACAACCAGGACGCATATCAACTAGCTCGAAATGTCAGCAGAGAAGTGAGTTACCTTGGCTGGTCTCACAGAGATGTTCTTAGGATGGGTCATCTGAAACCCAAGAGTGATGGTTTGTACCATTTCATATACATGGAATATTATATTCACCAAACATAGATTGTGCAATTTTGTATGGTCAGTATCAAGCAATTTTAAATGTGTCAATATGGTTAATAAGTAATATCTAATGTAATGCAAAAAGTAGTTTTATTACAGTTAATCTGTGTCAGTATCTGTTTCATTTTATTTGAAAATTGTTTGAGAGTATTTAAATGAGAAAATCAACATCTGCTAGTGGAATTATATGTACATTTTTCACCTGCTCCTAGCACTTGATAATATTATTTCAACACCATTTAAATATGCATTTAACATTTCCAGCTCTTGGTTTTGTGAGACTTGCAATCTCTTCATGATATATGTGAATTAATATTTCCTGATCAAAAATAGGTTTCATTAGTCTGAAAAGAAGAAGCTTTAATATTCCAACTGAAGGTTTCCATTCACCAAAGAAGACACACATAGCTTGAACATTACACTCACAATTTGTGGTGCACTTCTTGTGAATTTTTACCTCTAAACATTCCAAGCAATTATTTAGCAATATTTTACCCTCTTTGTATGGCATACTGGCAACATTTGAAAGCAAGTATTGTAAAGTAGTGTTTTCTCCTAAGGTCAACTCAATACGTTCAGTGATGTATGATATTTCTTGCATTGTCTTTGTGTAGCTCTAAGTAAGCACGTTGAGAATGAAGTACTAGTAAGCAAAAAGGCAAATACACAATGGTTGTAATTCTCTTTGAGGCCCTGATCTTCTGGTATTGCAGTTTGTTTTGGCTAGACGGCTACACCTGGTGATAGGGAGTCAAGGGAACACATCTGTTGCACAACAGCAGGGGGGCAAGCATTCTTGAAATGCTTCCAAAGCTCTCACAACAATGAAATTAACATTGCAGGGTAGCAATTGCATCCACATGTCCAAAGACCTTAGGCCAGCAGTAAGGCCAAATATCTCTCGCATTACTCACTGCTCTGTAATGTTTTAAGCAATACCATGGGAAATAGCAAAGTCAATCTGTCTGCAACAGTTTTGATGTTTAAAAAACTTGTCTGAGAATTAAATAGAAGAGTACCAGTAGGAAAATGCCAAAACAATTCAAAGACAACAATCTCATCCCAGAACATGAATGCCAGGATGAGAAATGCTCCCTTGCTATCTTAATGGCATATATATGCACCTTTGCACTTATTATCATACAATGACCTGTGTGAACTGTTACTTTGGTAATTGCCACTGCATGCATGTGCAGTTACGCATCCCTCTTCTTTAGTTCTTGTTGTGTGAAACAACAGTGTGAACAGTGAGTTGTAAGGAGGTGATGAATTCTTTACCCCATGTTGATAAATCTAGGGTTATCTGTGGATGACTTGCTTTTTGTGTAATAACAGACATGTTGCATTTGCAGACTCGTTAATCTTAAAAGAAAAGAGAAATGACTCTGATGCATTGGCTCTTTGTTTTGATATGTACAACATATTCAGTTTAATTCATTGCCATTTTTAATTGATGACCTGACAAAAGAATTGAAAAGAAAATTATGCAATTGACTGAATTGTCAAGAAATAATACATGAATATTAATTTTATTAGAAAACAATCGAGAATCAAAAATGGGGTTCTGAAGTTTTGGTACTCATTTACCTATGCATCATTTTTTCTTCAAAAATAGTTATTATTTGCCAGACTATATTCTAGTACTAGAATAGATATTGACATTAAATGCACTGAACACTGCCAAATGATACAGTTGGAGGCAGGTTTTAATCTGTTCAGTAACTGCATATAAATGTATTCATTTGTTGATACATTGATTTGATTAAAACAAGTTAAATTAAGCTTCATTTTTAGCAGTAGCTCTATAAACAACAATTATTTTTATAAGAGATAGAGAAGAAAATACTCTGTAAATGATACAGCAATAGCATATGCATGGCAGTGTATAATCAAATCGAAATTCTTAATGTATGTTTTCTATTTGAATTTTATAGAAATGGACCTCATTTTTAAGTACCTAGTCCTTGGCCTTGGTGAAACCAAGAAATCCTTTGGAAAGTCAGAGAAGGAAAGCATTCAGAAACTCTTGGAGTTTTTCTCTGCTGTAGACACCGCCAAACACAGTGACGATGTGCAACAAGTCGCCAAGCTTGTGGAAGAACATCACTTGAAAAAGGACCACTTGTGTACTAAATTGCTCAAGCAAAAAGAGGTGAAAGCACCATGTTTATAACTGTGTTTTTGTATGTAGTGTCATTGATTTTTATAAGCCAATTTTTAAGGGGATGGTGTAAGGGATTAGGGTAATCAATTTTACCAAAGCAAGGAATGCTCCCCACATCCTCACCATCCCATACCTCTTCCAATTGATTCTAAGAATTATTAACTACAATGCAAAGATGACAATTATGTATGAAGGTATAATGTATCTCATTTTCATCAGTTTCATACTTTACAAACAAAATTATTAAAGTATAAAATCTGTTTGTAGATTTGGACAGCCTTATTGAAAGACATGACAATTCAGGATACTCTGGACCACATTGGGCAGCTGGCCAACATTGGATATCTGGATGAATCCTTTGAAGGAAGCCAGTTTGTCATAGACAAGCTTTTGAATGAAGCTTTGCTGACAGAACAGAAGTAAGTGAATTGCAATTTTCATACAGTTGCTCAAACCTGATTGAACTTTTGACTGCCATTATTAATGTTTCTCTCATACATCCATGTACAGGGACAGGTTGTGGTTATAAGAATTTACATTCTTAACTTCAGTGTCCAACCATTTGAGATAATCATTGCCTCTAGCTTCTACAAAGAGGGCAAGAAGAAACCAACATCATGGCAGCACAACGAGAAGGTGACCAAAGCCTTGGAAACAGCTCTTGAATACTCGCTAAAGGTACAAGTCTGACATTATTTAGTAATCTTTAATGAAGCAAGAACAATTCTATAAAATCTAGGTGAAGAAAATAATTGAAAATCAAATCAAAGAAATATTATTATTATACAAATTTTATAAAGCGCCATATATAATTTATATTAAATTACTCTATAGCGCTGTACATATAAAAAGCTATTGGCAAAAAGAGCTAAGAACATAAATAATATACCTAAATACACCAAAATTAAAAAAAAAAAAATTGACTCAATATATTATAGTGACATTACAATTTGAAAGCTTATTCAAAAAATATCCACTGCAACAGCCTGCCTCCTTATAATGGCATCTCCTTTATAGCATTTGATTGATTTTAAAAAGCATAAAATTTGTTTAAGATGCTTTATCACTTATTTGATTCTGATACAACATCACTTGGAACCCTTATCATTCTCCATCTGACTTCAACTCCAAAACATTATAAAAAGAATTGATGTCCTCCCTCAAAATTCCTTAATTTATTATTGGAAAAGTTTCCTCATCTGAAATCATGTCTACACCTTAATATTGGCAAGTTTGACACTCCATGTACCCATACTGTGGAATCATTTTTATTTGTAGGGGTCAATGATTTTGGGTAGCCAAATTTTTCCTCTTTCGTGGGAACATAATTTCATTGGTAGAACGTTCGGGATAATTTTGATAAATATTAAACAAATGCTTGTATATATGTTTGTGGAGATGTAAATTCGTAGACAAGGGTTACCCTCGAAAGCCACGACCATTGGTCCCCCACAAACAATTATGATTCCACAGTATATGTATTTATTTCTGAGTCAACATAAAAAAATAAAAATGGAAAAAAGTTTTGAAATGTCCATACACTCAAATAAAATCTAAATGCATTGAACTAGTTAATACCAAATAAAAGCTTAAAAAAAAGAGTGAAATGGAGGACTTATATAAATATAGTAAACAAAGAAAAATCTTTCTACAAATATGAAATGATTTTATAATTCATTTTCAGAATAACTTGAAATCGTCAAATAAACGTTATGTAGTTGGAATTTGTGTTGGGGTCAACAAAAACAAATCATCAGTACGAGGTACGATGGCATTGTCAACGACAACTGCTGCTGCTGGGGTTGCCATGTTAATGACTCGGGAGGAGGAGAAGACAGACGTTGTATTCTTTACGGACACCATTACACCACTGAAGGTTGCCAAGGATACCAAACTGACTTACATCTGTAGTGAGGTGGCTGAACAAGTGAAGAAAGCAGATGAACAGAAGGTGACTAAGTTTAATTACTGTACACTATATCAGACCTGACAGAATCCTTGGTAATGTTGTATCATTTATTAGGTGTCCATGTATGGTACATGTACATTACTTATCCTGATGGAGGCTAATGAATGTACTCCAGTAGGCCTACAAATGATATCCACACAATATCTGTTTAATGGATCGTTTCATTAGTAAGGTTATGTTTGGTGTCTGATTAGTTTGTATTAAGAAGTATCCTATACAAATGATGTTTAATGACATAGGGCATTCAGACCAAAGATAACCAACAAGAGACCCACAGGCCTTGAAAATCACCAGAGTACTAAAGGCTTTAGATTGACATGTCAGAGTCTCATGTTTGCATTTTAAGCTTCATTTTGAAGTCTAAACCCTAATCTGAGACTCTACAAGAATAAAGTGCACAGGATATTAAAGTAGATTTCCTTAAATAGAACACATTTAATTCAATATTGCCAAGTGACAATTTACCATGTTGTTTTCAAGATTGAGTTAAAACTGTGATGAATAACAAACAGCAGTTACATTTAATAAAAATATATGTTCAATATACTGTCATATTTATTACCCCCCCCCCCCCCCTCCCAACCAATACTGAGAGAAAACAGCAACTTCTGTCCCACATCCTGGGCATTGAATTTCACAATTTAACATCAGGACATAAGGAACATGATATTAACAAAATGGTGGTACAAAAAAAAATATTGAATCTATACATTTTCACTATGTAGAAACATTTGCCCCACCCTAGGGCCTGAACTCCTAATCCAAGGACCATGAATTTCACAATATAGGTAGAGGGCTTCATGGATATCATAACTATGCATTTAGTTGACCATATTGGGGTTCAGCTTTTAGTTTTTCTCAAATATATATGGGAGTAGAGAAGAGGATTTTCAAAGATTTAATTCATTTTTACTACATGGCCATATTGTGCCCACCACAGGGCCTTAAATCCAGACCTGGGACCATGAATTTTACAATTTCAGTGTAGGGCTTCATGGACATCATTACCATGCCTTTAGTTTTTCTCAAATTTATATGGGAGTAGAGAAGATGATTTCCAAAGATTTAATACATTTTTACTATATGGCCATATTGTGCCCACCACAGGGCCTTAAATCCAGACCTGGGACCATGAATTTTACAATTTCAGTGTAGGGCTTCATGGACATCATTACCATGCCTTTAGTTTTTCTCAAATTTATATGGGAGTAGAGAAGATGATTTCCAAAGATTTAATACATTTTTACTATATGGCCATATTGTGCCCACCACAGGGCCTTAAATCCAGACCTGGGACCATGAATTTTACAATTTCAGTGTAGGGCTTCATGGACATCATTACCATGCCTTTAGTTTTTCTCAAATTTATATGGGAGTAGAGAAGACGATTTCCAAAGATTTAATACATTTTTACTATATGGCCATATTGTGCCCACCACAGGGCCTTAAATCCAGACCTGGGACCATGAATTTTACAATTTCAGTGTAGGGCTTCATGGACATCATTACCATGCCTTTAGTTTTTCTCAAATTTATATGGGAGTAGAGAAGTTGATTTCCAAAGATTTAATACATTTTTACTATATGGCCATATTGTCCCCACCCTAGGACCTGAACCCCTGACCCTGGGGCCATGAATTTTACTATTTAAGTAGAGAGCTGCATGGATATCATAACCATGAATTTATTTTTATTTATCCCCACATGTGTGGGAGAAGATAAAAAAGAATTTTGAAAATTCTTGAGGTGGTAGAGCCATAAATTTTATAATTTAGATACATGTTACCATAGAGATGCTTCACACCAAAAATGGTCACAATTGGCCATATAGTTTTCAAGAAGTAAAAAATGTAAAATTGTTACACGTAACACACAATGCATGAAGACACACCACAACGGATGGAGATATATTGCAATAGGTCACCTGAGTGACTCAGGTGACCAAAAAAATCACATTGAAGGGCTTTAATGTTTATTTTTTTTTTTCAACAATTGAAACACAATAATAACTAGTAATTAAAATAATTATGAGTAAATATTACCAAATTTTGTAGGAGGAAAATCAACCCAAACCAGAGGTGGATGATGATGAGGAGGAACAGGACATATTTTATGGGGTAAGCCACAGAATTCACAGGATTTAATGATTGGTAAGGGTAAATTCACAGGATTTAATGAATGGGATGGGTAAGTCCACAGGATTTAATGATTGTAGAGGTAAGTCTACAGGATTTAATGATTGGGAGGGGTAAGTCCACAGGATTTAATGATTGTAGGGTAAGTCCACAGGATTTAATGATTGGTAGGGGTAAGTCCACAGAATTTAGTGATTGTTAAGGGTAAGTCCACAGGATTTCATGATTGTTAAGAGTAAGTCAACAGGATTTAATTATTGGTAGGGGTAAGTTAACATGATTCAATGATTGGAAGGAGTAAGTCAACAGGATTTAGTGATTGTTAGGGGTAAGTCCACATGATGTTATCAATGGTTGGGTAAGTTAACAGAATCTTATGATTGTAGGGGTAATGATTGAAATACTGTTAGTGTTCGATTTCTCTTGCAGTTTATTGTTCCCATTGACTGTTTACCTGTGTACAAATAAAAGTTTTTGTATTCACTTGCATGGGAGAACTCAGAATAACATTTGGGCGTTGACTAAACAACTGACCAAACAAAAAACAAATTGTCATTTATACAGGTACTTCCAGACCCATGTGACCTGGTTGCTCCCATTCAGTGGGCTACTGACCAAAAGAAAGATGTGGATGTCTTCATTATAGTCACTGATGCCAATAGAAGTACTGGCTCTAGAAATTTAGGAGAAGCCATTGCACAGTATAGAAAGGACCGAAATCTGCCAAACACAAAGTAAACTTTTTGACAGATCCTTTCAAAGTAGACTGTTATTTACAAGTTCTTATACAAATTCAACTAGCAGTTGTAATTTCAAATACATGTATATTTATAATAACTTTTTAATTAAAGCCAAACTTCGTTATCTCGAAACTAAATGGGACTGTCTTATATTAACTTTGAGATATACGAGTATTCAAGATATTTAGAGTAAAATACTTTTAAAAAATAAGTGGCTGGTACTTACAAATCACTTTGACATATCCATTGT
Organism: Magallana angulata; assembly: GCF_025612915.1. Taxonomy (NCBI): domain Eukaryota; kingdom Metazoa; phylum Mollusca; class Bivalvia; order Ostreida; family Ostreidae; genus Magallana; species Magallana angulata. Next base: position 18,007,455 of record NC_069117.1, read on the forward strand.
ATTTGAGATATCAGTGTTTGAGTTATTGAAATTAAACTGTATTTAGACAAAATTCAACGCTCATCATTATACATGTACTTAATACCAAAAAGTACCGTAAGCCAATTAACCTCAAATTTGTTTGAAACAGAATCTTATAAGATTTGTGAATTAACTTCTTTGCTGTGAACATTTCTTGCAAGGGTCCCTGATTAACACTTTTTGTATTTGTTTTAAATTATCTAGTGAAAATTATTTGCAGTGAAAGCACAAAATTAAGTCGCAGCAAACAAAAAAGTTGGTTTGCATGGCTTTACAAGCAGATAGAATTTCTTTATATTGTATGAGTTCTTCTCCTGTTATCTTTATTTCTTTACAATTGATTTTGATTACCTTTGCAGACTAGTCACTGTTGGTTTAACAAATTCCAACATGAAATTTGCAAATCTTGAGGATGAAAACATGCTGGATGTTTCAGGATTTGATGCCAGAGTCCCAAAGGTGATCCGAACGTTTGTATCAGGGGAATATTGAATAGAACCAGCTAGTTACTGAGAAACTAGTCTTCTGCCATATTGTTTCTACTTTGAACAGTCTATAATGAATTTACAAAAGTGATGTATGGATTCAATTTGATGATATCAAGTTCTCAAATATAGTGAAAGAAATTTGATTGAAACATGACTTGAACTTGGTGAATTGGTAAATAGAATATGGTAGCTCTCTTGCCAGTTAAAAAAGTGGAAGGATGAAATTCTAAGAGAAACACACAATTACCAGTATTTTCCCAAGTGAAGACATTTATGAGAAAGTGCTTCAGATATTAAGGTGCATAAATCCTACAATACTCATTAAAAATTGCCTTTGTGTTAATGTTATAAAAATGATTATTAAAAAATCACAGTTTCAGTTTTGAGGTACAAAACTTAATAGCATTTGCACTTCAATTTTATACGGGGAAAAATAGAAATTCCAGTGAGAGTTATTTTTCTTAGAGAGGGTCAGTGTACCTTAAATATTGTGCAATACATTTACATGTACAGCTATACAGCTGGTTTGTACTGTATGCATGTATACCTTTTTTCCTTCTTATTGTACTTTCATATGTTGTTGCTGTGGTTTACGCTCCTTTGTGGGGAAAAAAATTGCTTTTTTAAGCTTTTACAACATAATTAATGTTGAACCTTTGAGTCAAGCAGTAGTTTAATGTGCAATTATTGTTTGCTAAATGGGGATGTACAACTCAGATTTTGCCATCAAATCTACTGGTAAATGAACACTTTTTCAACCCCTCTATTTGGTTGCCTCTTGGCTAGGTTAACTCTATAATTTATAAATTGTACCTTTTAAATTTATAGTTATATAAGTACTACATGTAGTGTATATTAAACACAACCATTAAGATGAATTATTCATAATATAATAAAATATACATAGGAGGTTGTGGAATAAGTACTATCTATGTAATTGGTACTTTGCATGCATTAGTACAGTAATCTAGTGGTACTTTAAGAATTACAATAGGTAATGGCCAATAAGATCATAGATGTAATACTCTATTAATAATATTGATGAACAAGTAAATATGAGGTGTAGTGAAACTTGCCAATTATTATTTTTATAGTTACAATGAGTTGATGGCAATAAGAACTAAAATTAAGATTTCCTGATAGTTCCCGTTGAAAATGTATATTAATAAATTTCATGTCTTGAAATAATGTCAACATCTTAAACAATGGTTTCTTTCTTTTCAAATTGGATCCTGGAAAAAATTACTTTGGAATTAAAATGTTTAAAATTTAATTTTACCACACTTTTTGAAGGTAATGCAATACAGTTATACCTTTTCCTGAAGTTTTTTCAAATCATGTTTTCAGTTTTAATTTTTAAGTGCAGTTTTATAACTTCAGTGAAATATGTCTCTGCTGATGAGAATCATTTTAATTTTATTTTCTGAGTTGTTATTTAACACGTAAGTGATTTACTCCATATGGTCATTTTATTTAGTGTCTCAAAATTCGATCTTTATGCAAGATATACTAGAGTTTCCCTGCATTTAGAGAATACAGTAGTGTACATTGATTATATACTCTCTTAGTACTGTGCATGTAAGAAGCCATGGATTTACCTCATTTTTTACTTTTATACAGATGTTCCAATTTTTTATGAAAATTGTTTTAATTAGGTAGTATAACATACTTATAATAACCATGTATATACTGTAATTATTAGTTATACATGTATAAGTATTTCTTAAAGAAAATTTTCTAAGTGCTGAGAAAGGTATTAAATAGCATGTTATCTTTGCAATAGACAAGAATGAAAATGATATTGTGTAATTTCGTTGTGACAAAATCTCCCTCCATGAAAAGTAAATGAATCTATTGAAAACCTTCCCTCTCAAAATGTGCTAAGACATTGTCTACTTGTATCCATATATATAACTTTTGCACCAAGCAATTAATTTGTCTTTCAAACATGTACATCAGTTTTTGCTTTTTATTATTGATAAAAAGTTACTTGTTGATTTATTATTAATTTCCATTTTGAATAAAGCTTCTTGTCAGCTCTGAATGATAATTGTATTTTATTTTTTTTTACTCTATTATAACAGCTTAGGCCGAAAGTAAGAGATCATAAAGTGACCAAGCAAGAGTTTCACTATTGGATCTTATATTCACATTGAAACTGGCTGCTAGACATCGCACTTTGGTGTTCCATCTTATCTAAGAAACTTGTATAAAGAGACAGAGGACTCTTCATTCTGAGCATTTTACAATACCTCATGCAACTTGCTGTGGGAGGTACAATGTATAATGTTTTTGACCTGTCCATCAGTCAGTTCTGTTATTTGTACGCTAAAATCCTCTTTATACACCGCTGCACAGAAGTTCCCAAAACTTATTAGGGAATTAGGACTCAATGTATAGATGTGCATATTACAAGGAAATTCTGGTTTAATTATTTTTATGTGAATTTAGGCATTTCTGAATTTATAATTTTGTTGTTGTTAAAACCAAAAGTATAGATGTGTGTATTGCTGTAAGTTTTAAGGTGATGATTTTTTTGAGAGTTATACTTTTTTAATAATTTTGTGTATTTATTGCATACCCTGCTATTCATTATATTTAGTATTGTCAAGTAATGGGAGAATATGGAATATGTGAGCTTGCTCACCTTTCAGCTCACTGAGACAAAGTCAGGAGGAGCTTATGCTATACCCTCGGCGTCGGTATTGAGACCTTGTTATAGTTTTTGGTGCAAGTCCTGTATCTAAGTTATAACTTGTCCTATCTCCACCAAACTTGCATGGATGATGCATACGGACCTGCCTATGGACCTGAACGACTTTGATGCTGAATCTGCACCATGAATTTTAGATGCTGAAGGAGGTTGAGGTTTTTGGAGCAGGTTAAGGTTTAGGGGCAGGTGCACTTTGATGACAATATCCAAGTTACTACTGGTCTTCAAAAAACTTGCACGGATGGTGCATCTTGAGATACTGATCACTGGTAATTCAAGTTTATTTTAACAGATATGCCATGCAAAGTTGTAGATCATTGAGGTTTGACTGCACGTAGGTTGTTCAGACCCCCAATTTGCCCCCAAAAAGCAATTAGGTATTTGCAATGGGTTACAGTTTGTGTTTATACAATATATAGATATTGTATAAGTTGGGTTTCTTTGAAATTGCATGTTTTCTTTTCATTCTTGCACAAATGACTTTGGGTTGAAATCATGACCAACCGAAGGTCAAAAGCAATCTTTATGTGAAGTAGAAACTTCCAATTTTTTTCCTTATGAATGTTAAAGACCGGACACAAATTTTGCACTTTTTCTTTCCAGTGAACTTGAACTTGCCCAAATGACCATGACACACCCTCAGGTCATACACAATCTTTAAGTAAAGTAATTTTATAGATTCTAATGCTTCTCCATACAAAAGATATGAACAAGACATGATTGCTCATATATAGACAAATGGGACTTGCTTTATTGCATCTTCCCAAGTTGAAGGTTTTAAGATCTGCTTCACTTTATGTACCGGGTAGAATGGAGTCATTCAGAAACCCTTGACTTTAGAAGAGGTTCTATTGATATATGATGCAAAATTCCAAGAAATGCTGATTATGTAGATGTGGATTACATAATGTACTTTGATTTCATTGATTGGCAGGCATAGAAAGCATTTTTGTTGAATGAATAACAACAAGTCAAGAAGTGAATGCAATAAACATTTATCAGCAATATTTAAACAAATGTAAGATTTCAAGTGCATTAAAAAATATGCATACAATTTATTAAAGCACAGGTATATAATTCTTATTATTATGTCATAAATAAAACAAAAATTCACAAATGCAGCTAAATAACAACAGTAATAAACAGATAATGATACAGGGACCACCTAAAACAAGAATTTAACATTTTTACCTTTAATTTTGAACTAGAAAATAAATTGGCTCAAAAAATCAATGCAAAATCCTTTACCCATTGGTAATGTATAGTTGAATTTTGAGCTTAAGCTGGCCAAAGGGAAAGGAAATTTTCTATGGACAATTAAAATCATGTGATTGTCAAAATTTGGTTAAAGTACGGTACATTGCACACCTTTTTCAGAGATACACAGTCAGTCATTGGTATATGTTTCACTGTTAGGTTTTTCAATCTTGACCTTTGAACTAGAGAACTGGTTTAAGGTTACGTGCACTGTGCATCCTCTACTTACAGACAAACGCGTTGACAGGAATCTACAGAGCGTGACAACTATAAATTCAATAGCAATCAGTTGTAGAAATAGGGCTACCATTAATGAAATGGGAAAAAAATGTCTATATCTTCTTTATACCGATGTGAGGAAAATGAGATTAACGGGTACTTGGTGCGAGTTTATTGACTGGCTGCCTGTGTGTCTGTCTGTGTGGGGGGCTGTGGAGGGGGTGGAGTGGATTTCTCTGCTGTCCTTGTAGTCAGTAAGCTTCAGCGACAGAACTTGAACCAGGGATCCCACTTTAGGATTTATCTCTGTCTTCTCCCTCCATAATCTTACGAACATGGTTGCTGGTCGCCTGCCTTCCATTGTCTCCTTCAGAATCAGAGTTCTTTTTGGACATCTGTCTTCATCATAGATTTTACTAACCTAGTCAAATGGAAGTGAAATTATCATTCTTTGCCATGAAAGAATCTAAAAGTTTGTTAAGAACTTTAGGCTAGATCGACGGACCAATCAAGATAGGTGGATGGACAGACAGACCAACAGACAGACAGACAGACAGACAGACAGAGAGACAGACAACAAGAAAGCAAGACTGATACCAATTGCACATATCCCTGCACTGACAATCTTGTACGTATAGCTATAGTAATCAACTTTTCCTCAGTCAGATCAGAAACCTTCATACAGGGAGGATACAATGCTTCTTGGATTTTCTCTGGAGCTATGGCAAACTTTTTAATCTCCTCCATCTGTTGATGGGAAAAAAAAAATATTTGTGTTTCCAGTATCTGGGGTGGTACGTTAAGAACACATAAATATTTCTAATTCAGAAATCATCTTGTGCACACAACATATTATCTCATTAATGTGCATGACATAATATTTCGAGCACAAGACATACCGGGTAATCTGATGGCATGAAAGTTTACTTAAGAAATAAACAGCAAGTTAAAAAGTTCACTGGGAGATGAACTTGGTTGGTCACATGTTCAAATATTGTGAAGCCTGAAGGGCTTCTCGGAAGATTTATTCATGTACCAACCAAGTTCATATCCCGGTGAACTTTTTAACATTGCTGTTTATTACTTATATTTACATTTGAAAAAGGCAAATTGTTCAGAATTGTTTAAATTACCGGGATTTTATGTTTTCAACAAGTAAAAAGGTGTTAATGTGACAGCAACTGGGTTTTCTTTTATTTGAACTGTATCCATAATCCATGTCAACCCTGAATTGATAAAAACTACCTACTGTATCCAGTGAAATGGAGTACCCTATATGCAATATTTTGCCAACAAATGATTAAGTTCAAAAGCTGGTATTTTTTTCATAAATTATTAGAAATCAAAATCCTAGCAATGTGCAGAAATCAAAATCCTAGCAATATGCACACCTCTGATATATATGTACACATGTACAATTGATCTGCAAAAGAACAAGTTCCTATGTTGAAAATTGAAGGAGGAGTTATCCGTACAATGAGGGTACCCTATATGCAATATTTTGCCAAAAAGTTACCAAGATCAAAAGCTGGTATTTTTTTTCATAAATTATCAGAAATCAAAATCCTAGCAATGAGCAAAATTCTGATATATGTACAATTGATCTGCAAAAGAACAACTTACTATCTTTAAAACTGTAGGAGGAGTTATCCGTACAATGAGGGTACCCTATATGCAATATTTTGCCAAAAATTGATGAAGTTCAAAAGCTGGTATTTTTTCCATAAATTATCAGAAATCAAAATCCTAGCAATATGCACACCTCTGATATATGTACAATTGATCTGCAAAAGAACAACTACTTATCTTGATAACTATAGGAGGAGTTATCCGTGCAATGAGGGTACCCTTTTGGCAGCTCGCCCACCCACCATTTTCACCATTTCAATTACCAGATTTTTCCGTTGGAAAACCCGGTTTAAAACTGTTATGCCAGATTAAAATATTTACTAGGGTCTCTATTTAAAACCCAATTTGTATTTTCATAATGATCCCTCCATTCTATTATATATTTATATAAGGCATTTTATTGATATTTGACAAATATTAGCTCCTTTAAAACACAATCAATCAAATGATTAAAGAATGGCAAACATAAATTGTGCACACAAGATATTATGGACACAAGATAATTTTTGTCCATATTCCTTGAAAAAATATTTTATGTTTCCTTTTTAAAATGTAATAGTTAATTTATAGTGTCTGCTTCAATGCACTATGAAAAAGATTATTAAAATGATTTTTCTTGCTAGTTAAGATAGAGAAAATCATGATAAGATGGTCACAGTGTAAATAAAGTTTACTGCTTATGAAAATACCTTTGTCTTCTCCTCCAAATGAAAAATTCCATTGATTGGGGTTGGGGTATGGATTCTGTAGAATTTATCTTTTTGAATTCGTTCAACTTGAGATGGATCAATTCCAAGCCCGTACACTCGTCCCCCTGAGGTTAATACCGTGGTGTAACTGTAAGGCGAATTTGTTCTGGAGTCAATTCTATCCTCGATTTCCTCGATCACGCAAAACTTCAACTTGAGGAACTAAAACATAAAATACTACATAAAAAAGTAACATGTAACTGTGTGTATGTGTGATATTGAAGCTGAACATGTAGAAGAAGAGTCTTATCATTGTCTTTCTAGGACCCATATTTACAAGAGCTTGCATGGACTTTGGGTAGCTAGGTCAAACGGCAATGTGAGGTAGGCATATCTATTTCATTGCTGGCCACTCGTACATGGCTCCTTGAAATCAACAACATTTGTCTGACTGTTGAGCTATATTTAAGACTGCACAATCTGTGCATCTTTCACTCAAAACAGCATCACTCGAAACCAGCTTCCTATCTAAACTGTTTTGTGCTAGAAATAGATATTTATGTCCTACTAAAAGTCCAAGGTCTTGTTATCGATAAAAGGGCTCTAATCTTTATGTGCTCTATCCTTATTCTTGGCCTCTGACTTCTTGGTTTTCAGTGAAGAACCTAATGAGTGGCTGTTCACACTGCAAAAGGGAAAAGTTAACATTATAAATGAGAGTGGAAAAAGATTACCTCCAATTTAGGTCCACCTCTTCGTCTCTTTGCCATCTCTGATGGATGTATCTTAAGATGATAATCATTCATATTTGCTGAAATGTAAATCACAACTTCAATCCATAATTTCACTTACAAAATTGTCATCTGCACTTACAAAGTTAATTTTTTTTTTTACTATTTCAATTAACTGTCTGTAACCTAAAGCAAGTCATATTCTAATATTTTACTAATCATGCATATTTTGACCACACAATTACCGTGAATTTAAAATCTGCCAAATAGTTTCAAAGTACTAGTGTTTGAGACTAGTAGATGCATAGATTAAGAACACTCCGACCAATGGACAACACAGCTCTAAGTTTGACTATCGCCGTCTTCTGTACGATATACATTTTTAGAAATACTTAACTTGTTATAAATACCTACAATGCAGGTTATGTATTTTTTTTTCTGCAATGCCGCCACCTTTCTGTTCCACAAGAATCATCAAAGAACGTAAAGAAAGCATATATTGTTTAAATATAGACATTAAAGATTTAAAACATATACTCAGATTATGCAAGTTAATTTTTAAGTAAAGCCCAAACCTTAAACCTTGTCAGCTTGCACAGTATGTTCGATGTTTGTAAACAATTTAACTATGGGAAGGAACACAGGCCTCTGAATTTCTATCAACAAGACGTTGTTATTCCCTGTATGGGAAGAAAGAGATAAATACTCTAATTATGCATTTATATATACATGTACTCTATCCATGTACCTTATTTATATATAGATATGGTATATATATCTCTCTTCCCATGCAAGGACTTACATGTGCACCTTTTCCGACCACAAGTGTTATATGTACCGATAATGGTACATGTAAAACGAAAGTGCGCTTTCTGAGAATGTAAAGATACTAGATGAATGCATTTTCTGGAAACCGCGCTTCTATTGATGAAAATGTATTTACAAAGGCGATGCCATATGCTTCGTTGTATCATATGGAACGCCAAATTAACATATATTCAAATATTTGTACCTATCTTCAAATAATTGTACCTATCTTTAATTCAATTGTACCTATCTTCAATTCAATTGTACCTATCTTCAATTCAATTGTACCTATCTTCAAAGTTAATCTGAGATAGGCACAATTCCATTATACCTATCTTTAATTCATTTGAAGATAGGTACAATTGATTTGAAGATAGGTACAAATGCAATGAATTGAAGATAGGTACAACTGAATTAAAGATAGGTACAATTGAATTGAACCTATCTTCAATTACTTATCTCCAATTGCGTTCATTATTTTCAACAATACACAAAACGAATTGAACCTAGGTATAATAGAATTGTACCTATCTTCAAATCCTTTGTAGATATGTCTGAATTGAACCTATCTTCAAATCAATTGTACCTATCTTTAAATGAATTTTACCTATCTTCAAATGAATTAGAGATAGGTATAATTCAATTGAACCTATCTTTAATTGAATTGAAGATAGGTATAATTCATTTGTACCTAGGTATAATTCATTTGTACCTAGGTATAATTTATTTGTACCTAGGTATAATTATTTAGAGATAAGTATAATTATTTACACCTATCTTCAATTCAATTGTACCTATCTTCAAATAATTGTACCTATCTTTAATTCAACTGTACCTATCTTCAAATGATTTGAAGATAGGTACAATTAATTGAAGATAGGTACAATTATTTGAAGATAGGTACAAATATTTGAATATATGTTAATTTGGCGTTCCATACAAAGGCGATGCCATATGCCTCCACTTCGTTATAAAAGAAAAAAAAATAGGTAATAGTAAGATCATATGAAGAGAAATCTTCGTCATGGAGAATGGGCGGAGTGAGCGAAGCGAAGCGTATCCCATTCTTCTTGACAAAGATTTCTCTTCATATGATCTTATTTACTTAGAACAGAACCCAAGTCAATCAAATCAAGGATCTGAGGAAAATGCACCGCCCCCTATTGTGTCCAAATATTAATTGACATGTATGGAGCCCGGTGTATTTCTTTATGTGAAAATCGAACACGTGTATTTTAACGTGGACTCTAGGATATCGGTTTTGATTAAATGGGATATTGAAATTGTGTTAAGTTGTTAAATCTATACATATGATTTAAATCTGTACAAGATAACCAAATACATGTAAAGACCGTTTTCCCTCTTCAATGAATGTCAATGCGTCGAATACTATGCCCAAGCAATTTTGGATACATAGCAAATATCTGCTATTCAAGACAACAACTGTGTTTGCGAGAAAAATGCAGGAAATTTATCATGTGACGGAACATGTAAAGGTGACAAAAATTTGTGAATTCAAAATGAATAAAAAATTAAATGTGTGAATCTCGTGTAATTCATTGTGATTTAAAACAGTATATTTCACGGACAGCTTTTCTTTGATGTGTGTGTGTGTGTGTGTGTGTGTGTGTGTGTGTGTGTATGGAGGAGGGGGGGGGGATATACATAAAGTCACGCAACAAAGAGTTTCCGAAACGCCCCTTTTCAAAGTTTCCACCAATCAAAAACTCTTCAGTGTTCGAGAAAAAGAGAATTCTTCACCAAGAAGACTGCATTCTTGGCGAGAAATGGGGACATTTGATTGGCTGAATAAACTGGGTTATATTCTAATGACAGATCCAGAGGGTGGTTATGGGGGTTGCTACCCCCTCCCTTTCAAAATGCCAGAAAAAGGAAAGAACAAAGAGAAGAAATAAATACATGAAGTGTGAACAGGTGAAAGAGTAAAGCGGGGACGGGAATAATGGGTTATACTTTAAACAAGTAATATAATAAAGCATCTTATCAACCTGACATGTTCTTTTTAAAGAACTTACATACTCGTCTTTATTCTTATAACATAATATATGATTCGTCTTTTTATCTTTTAAAGAATAAACGACTAAGGTACAATTTTCAATGTTGGTAATCTCAGCGAGATTCGTCGAAACTGAAAAATTTTGACGGACGCTATCACTAAATTCACAAAATTGAGCTAACCATAGATTCACAGTCGATAAACTAGGTTTAACCGTTGTAAACTATAGTTTACGGACAGAAAACTATAGTTAACAACGTTAATCTATATTTCACATCAATAAACCATAGTTAACGCGGTCATCTTTGTTTCAGAAGTAACACTGAAAACAATCATTTTCGATTGCAAAACATAGTTTATCTGATAAATATACCGGTAGTTCCAAGAGTGTGAAACTATAATTAACACCTCTTAACAATAGTTAACGAATGCAAATTATAGTTTATATCTATCAGCAAAATCTATCGTTATTAACGTTACCTAATCGTTAACTATAGTTTGCGGTTCGTAAACTATAGTTAGAACCGTTTTAACAAGAGCTTGGTCTTTCTGTGGGATGTTACTATCTAGTTTGCTCATCAAAAAAGCTGTCAGATATTGACATCCTTTCTTCTTATTCATATAGACTGTCAAAACTGGAAAGTTGTTTGCCAAGATCTGCTCTGCTGTGTGAAATTGACTCTGTTTCAGCGAAATTTAGAACCATTTTAACAAGACCTTGGACTTTTGGTTGGCCGTAGCTATCTATTTCTTGCGTCAAAACAAGTTAAGAATGACGCGGTTTCAAGCGAAATATACACCTATTGCGTAGTCTTAGCTCAAAAGCCAGACAAATCTTGTTGATTTCAAAGAGCCATGGCTGAGTGGCCAGCAATGAAATAGATAGGCTTACGTCACATTGCTGTTTGACACAACTACCCAAAGTCCAAGCTCTTGTTAAAATGGTTCTTCATACATCCCTATGTCACCCTGCGAATGTGTTCGGAATTTTTTCTTTATCGTTGCTTAGTATGTAATAAATCCAGAGGTGCTCGAATGAAAGTTCACGAGACTTCACCGAGATTTGTTCAGTTCCTGTAAAATTTCGAGCGGAAGTATAAGTGTTCGGATAATATTCTCAAAATACGTAAGTACTGGTCGTTTTTCATATCATATCCTACTTTGATTTATGTTAAAACATGACAATCTTTTTTTTATAGCGGTTATTTATATTGAACGATAATATTCAGAACAGAGTTATCGTTCGTGTTCAACCACGTGTAGAGTGGATGAAAATATAAACATTGGGTTGCTTAAAATAAAATCATAGCCATGTTTGATGCTTGTGGTGTGCAATACCATGTTTTAAAAAAGAAATAATGGGTGTCTGTTTTGCCTCAAAACTTAGTTTATCGAGCCATTTTCAAGGAACATTCTGCATAAAATAGTATTGTCTGTTTCACTATTGATACTATTACTATGCCAGGCGCGGATCGAAAATTGATCCGGGGGGGGGGGGATCTTTACTAAGCATGTTAACTTTTGCAACAGCAGACAAAAACTATTTTTTGTATTGTCACATTTATTTCTAGAACACATTTTATCCACCAATTAATGAAGATAAAGTTTAAAATCAATAAACCTCTAGATTTTCTATTTGATTACAAGTACCTAGATTCTGTGGAATAGAATATAAATACGAGGCACGATTTTTACTGCGAAACTGAAAGGGTCAAATAAAACCACATTGTCTAAAATTTAAATGACAATAACATTGGCAGGGGTGTTTGTGAAGTCATTGTGTCATTGCGTTCAATATATTCATTTCTATTCGCCAATGACTGGGTAGTTTATCATAAATAGACCCCGCCTTCATCAAATTGGAGTTTCTCACGTACTGCCCAAAGTCCAAGCTCTTGTTAAAACGGTTCTACCAGTCGATAAACCTAATTTATCAAATGTGAAACTATGTTTAGCTCATTTTTGTGAATTTGGCGTGCCATAGACGTCTCTTCCAACAAAATTTTTCAGTCTCGACGAATCTTGCTGAGATTACTCAACAATAAAAGGCTTTCTTTTTGTAATTCATTCGGGATCTCTACCTTCATAACCGGCATGAATCATCAAAGAAAGTATTTTATTGTTTATATTGACATCTTTATTAAACTAATTAATAAATTGATAATGAAAAGTAAGTAAAATTCACAAAATTACTGTTAAAAGGTCATGGTCACGATTTTGGTCAAATTCTATTTTTCTGTTTTTATTATTTACATTGCTTCAGGAATGCATTTCCAATGACCAAATGAAATTGGAGAGTCAGCAGTGAAATTATAAGCAAGATACAGGGCTCTCTTTGTCATGTAAACAAGGCTCGTGCCGTGTTTTTGTTTACATTGGTTCTATATACCGGTAAAACTTCTTTTCCAAGCTGATTTTTCCATCTTCTTATTCATTTTAAGCATAAATAATCAGATCTTAACGTTAACCACATTCATTTTTGGTCTAAAACTGGAGTTATCCCTTCAACGTTCAAAATGTAAACAAAAGCTTTGTATACATAGCAAAGAATTGTAAGCTCTGTAACTCGCTTATAAGTCAACGAATGACACTTAAATTTTGGTTGCCTTTTAAAAATGCCTTACTGAAGCATTGAAAACATTAAAATCGGGAAAATAATTTTTTAACAAAATCGTGACCATGCCCCTTTAATGTACATAAGTACGTTAGCTAAAAGAAACGGCCAAATCGCCCCCCGTGTGACTTTGATTCTAACAAAAAATATAGTGCCAGAAACTTTGTTGAGAAAAATCTTTTTTATTAAGGAATAGATATATATTAATGATTGTTTTTCAAAAGGACATATCAAATTGGTTATGTAAGATTGAAAGTTTCATTTAATCTTACAAAAATAAATATAATCAAAACACATGAAGACGTTTATATTTGTGCGCATGGCGCATGAATTCGCAAAGTGTATTCATACAGTTTTAACAGTATCTTTCATGGCTTTATAAAGTTATTAGATTTCAATATTTTAACAAATACATTTGAATCATAATTTTTATTGCATAAATATCAATGGCTTTACAAGCGCCGATTCTCAGTATGGCATTTTGCGCTTTTACATATACTAGTAATATATAATAACAAGGAACCATATATTGCTGGCAACCCCGGAAGGTAAAGAAAAGTTGCCATCGATGGCTTGCTGCAAGCCATAATGTTGATTGTATTATATATTCAGTGGCGGATTCAGAAGGGGTGCGCTACCTCTAAAATTGTCAAAATAAAGTTAAATCATACTCTTTCGGGCAAACAAAATAAACAATTTGCGAGTTTTAAGTAAGAACTTTTTGGAAACTCGCGGGATTTCTCTACATTAATCTCAAACTGTACTTCGATCGCACGTCCAGTATATTCGCAATTTAATAAAACTAAGTTTTTTCCACTAACGCAAACACGGTTTAATTTTTTTAAAAACCTGTGCAACTGAGATTTCCTTCCTCATATTTAATCATACTTTGGAACTATTATAGTATGTCCCATGTTAAAATTTTGCTCTTAGACGAATTTTAACGGAAAAAAAAACCACATGCACATACCTGTCAAAGAAGTACAAGTGAAATCGATAGAAGGGGAATAATCTAGATTTCTTCATTGACACTTCATTTTTTTTACCCGGAGAAATTAACATGAACGGAAACAAATTTATTACGGAAATTTATAATGGGAAATGTTTACATCTTTTCACTATTCTGAATTACTCCGAACACCTCGCATAACTTTTCAACGTTATTATCCGGATGTTTTCATGGCAGCTGCAGTGCAAAATCCCCGTAGACTTTCTTTTTTGGTTGTGTTATTGATACCTGAAGAGGTAAAGGGGGGGTTAAACAGATAATCTGGACTTTTTTCATTCTAGTGAAAAAAGTAGTCTGGGCACTACGGTACGGTATTTATAATAAGCAAAAAGTGGTGAAGGCAGAAACTTGTGACAGAGTCTAGCTTAGTGTAGTTTTCATAACAATAATCAATACTAGCAAAAATTTTGTAAAAATGTTCTGAATGTTTAAGAACTCCATAATTCTGAAACACATCAAAATCAATGTATCAAACTGATTATAATTTGATCATTTTTTATTGATAAAATTTAGTCAGCGAACTAAGAGTACAGTATTGTTCGCTTTTTCTTCTTCGTATCAGATAATTTCAGGAATTATATATTTTATTAAATTGTAATCAAAATCTTTAACTATTTCGTCAAACAATCATAAACTCAAGTAGATATAATTAATTTAAAAATTGTCTTATAAAACTGATTGATGAGAAATCTCTAAAATTGGGCAAAACTATTCGAAGAAGAATGTGCAATTTAGGAAGAATGCATCCTATCACGAAGTATGTCGATTTACGAAGCTAAAAATATTATTTATAGGTTTGTCATCACTTCACTATGTATATTGTCTGAACATATATGAATCATTAGTTAAGTTGCCTCAGTTGCGATTTTTTTCACCATTAATATAATTAAACGTGGTTTTACGTAACAAGGCATGCAACACTATCGCTATAGATTGTGTTCAGCAAGTTATGAATGCTAGACTTAATATTGATCGATGTTTGTTTTATTTACAAGACATATATTTAAAAAAATTTACTTGCATTGGACTTTTAGACAGCAATTACTATTGATAAAGAAAATATCGTAATTTTAATTTTAAATAACGAAGACCAAGAATGGTTGACAACAAAGTAAAGAAAACATTAAAAACCACTCATATTTTCAATTTTTCCCATTAAAAAAAATATTTGACTAGAGAAAACTCTAGACTGGACAAAAATGTTTAGAGAGGATGATATCTTTAAGAAAAAACAACTTTAAGTCGTGAGGTATGCCGGTCCATTAAACTCGAAAAATAAGCGACTTTTTCTATCTTGGTCACTCCACTACGTGCAAGACATTAATTTTGACCAATATTAATTCACACTATTTCTCTTCCCCTCTCTTTTTTCCTTCTCTTTTTGCATTTTCAAAGGGAAGTTGTATGAAATCTGTAGAAATAAAACTTATTTACATGAAAGTTTCAGTGCTTTAAAAGAAAAACTTGTTTTTTGTGTACAGGACGTGACTTTTTTCTATCTACATGTACATGTAGATCATCAGGATAGATTTTAATACCAACATCCATCCATCTTAAAATGAATGTTAATTCTTAAATTTTCTTATTGAACAAAAAACTAAAAAAATGATAACGTGTTACAATTCATATCATTTATTTCAACACATGTTTTGAAATAAAAACAACAACAAATTTGATGTAAATTTTAAAAAAATGTACTGTAAAAAAAAACATGGACAAATTGTTAAAAATATATGAAACAATGATAATTGGTTTTAAAAAATACCATGGTTCAATGTAGGAAAGACATATAGGAGAGACATAGACTAGGGGGAATAAGGACATCAAAAATGAAATAAAAATAAACAACATTCAACTTAAAACAATCCAAAAAACAAAACTATGTTTAAAAAAAATGTTTTGTAATATCATTGCAATATATGTATATATATGTACATATACATGAACCGTTAATTGAAATAAAATTTCACACACCAATTACAACTGTTTGACAGATGTAATGTAAATTCATCAAATATATATAAGTAGTACAAATTACACATATACTGTATACGGTAATTGTCTCATTTATAATTGTTTGAATAAAACAATATGATATAAATTTGCTGTCAAAACATCATTATTAACTAAAAGGATTAAAAAGGTAGGATAATAAATGAAATACAACTGAAACAGATCAACCTGAAAATTCAAATAATTTCCTAACCATGAACTTTTTTATCCAGTAAAGTAAGAACTAAGAACTTTAATAAATATCCTTTCCAGTTATTTGAATATATAATGTTTAATCATATTTGTAAGAAAGGTTATTCTCTTCAAGGTATAATACAGTCAAACTTTGTAATCTCGAACTAGATGGGGCTGTTAAAATACTTTGATATATAAGAGTATTCGAGATATCGAGGTTGAAATACTTAAAAAATAAGTAGTCGGGACTTACAAATCACTTTGCCATATCAAATATATTCGAGATATCAGTGTTCCAGATATCCAAGTTCAACTGTATTGTCAAAACTATATGTACATCTATATCCTACTTTAAGGTTAATGTGTGTTCCAATCATTATGATATTAAAATGTCACAGACAATTACTCCATTTTATGTTAGTATACATGTCATATATATATGTACAAGTACTAGTATAATCTATCAATGCCAAAAAATCACTGTCTCAAATAAAGTTTACAAAATATCCCAATAAAATATGTATTAAAGAAAAATGTAGATAAATAAAATGGAAATTTTCTTAACAGTAGCTTTTTTGACAATATGTAAAACTGTGCAGGTAAATAAAGTCACAGTACATATTAATAAAGTATCTGAACAAGTAAAAAAAAAAGTACCAGTAAATGTACATGTAAATGAAGTAACTGTACCTGTCAACAAAGTAACTGTACAGGTAAATAATGTACTGTACTACTTAATAGACACGTAACTGTACTATTAAACAAAAAAACTTTACTTGTACTGGTAAATAAAGTAACTGTATATAGGTAAATAAAAAAATTAAGATCAAATGAAAAACAGGCAAATAAAAGGACCCCTTTAAATGTAAAACACAACATATGGATAAGCATTTTCGAAAATCTCTCACAAAATCCTCCTTACCCACTATAAACTATGTTGTGAATATTAAAAAAACTTTTTTCATTTGTTTGTATTCACTTAAAAATTCAAATACATGTACATGTATCTTTTTAATTCACTGTTTTATGTATACTGGTAGGTCAATCTTCAGCTTCCTTGGAGTCCAAGTTTGAAAAGACAAGTACTTTTTGGATAACAGTATACATGTATTAGCACACTAGATCAACTGGTGGCAAAGTAAACCAATCAAACAATAGTTCCACTTATTCCTGCAACATTCTGGCTGGATGGATTCTCATCTGTTGTTTTGTTACCTAGGTGAAAACTTGGTTGTTCTTCACTCTCCTCCAATGAGTGGCAGTAATCAGACTCCCAGTCATTCTCACTGCTTTCACCTGACTTGTCTGGAATCTGAGGAGATAAAAGTCATAACATACATTTACATATACTGCTTATCTGTCAAAATGAATGGGGTATATGAATATATCAACATAAACAGGAGATGTTTGTGAGACACTTATGTCCCTTCCCTTAGAAATAGTCATTAATATAGGGTGCACAAGCCTTTATCATGGTCAGTATACAATATGGGCAGACGCAATGAAATGAAATTAGAAAATAAACAGAAACTGCAAATACATGTAATTGGAATTTTTGTAAGTCCAAGGAGTATAAAGTAACCTACAAAAATTGCCGAAAACCAAACTTGACATAGATATTCTCATGATAAAACTGTGTAAAAATTGACATTTTTTTTTTCAATTCCAAAAGGTATAACTCTATCAAAAACCAAACTAACCTAGACATCATTGTGATAAATCTGTACATTAAATTTCAATTCAATATGTACAACCACTGTGAAATTGAACAGAAACTGTTGGTGGACTGACCAACAGACATACAGACAGCACCAAAGCAATTAGCCTGCCCTTCTTCAAAGGGGGGGGGGGGCATAAAAAGTCATATAACAAATTAGCAATTCTTCTTTGGTATAATCTCTTAAAACCTCTATATATTATATATGCTTTAGAAATTAAGAAATACCACTCTCAAATCAGCTGGTGAAAAAGTCCTGCTTTTCCTCATATCACATGAAATGTCTGGTTTTTCTTCCAGTGCAGATAAACTCTTGACTTTACCAAATCTCTGAGTCTCTGGGTGTGTATTGGAACAGTCTCTCGGACACTTAGACTCTGTATCGGGATTATCTGCCCCTGTGGGTTCTTCTCGTTTTGTCATGGTCCGGTTGGAATGGAATTTTCTCTCGTCAATCAGAGGTGAAGGTTGTGGAGACAAAGAGCTTGGCCTGATTAAATAGCTGGAAAAAAATGAAACAAACATTTATTGAGTGAATCACAAAAACAGAAAAATTTAAATAACAATTCAAATAAAGGATTACATATACACAAAATGAATTCATTCCAAGATTTATCTTTATGTTTAGTATAAACGTAAAGAAAAAGGAAAGTTTCTTTTTTTCACTTTTGATCTTTGAGTTTACCCAGCAAAGGGACACAACTCCATTCACTTTTTTTGAAGTGTAGATAAAAATCACCCATAAATCAGCCTTTTAAATATGAACGTAAAAGTATCAAGAAGTACCTTAGATAATTTCAAGCAGATAAAATTGGTAGCAAATATGATACTTGTTATATATATAGGAAAAACATCTATAAAAAATTATCAAGTTATGAATAAAATTTGACAAACTCACATGACATCATCCAGTTGCAACTTTTGATCATAGCTTGGGTTGACAATGACATAAGAAATGGTGTTCCTCTTGTCATTCACCTCATCTGAAATAAGTTATTGTACAGAAGCTAGATAACAAATACATCATGTAGAATGTGGTATGTGTGCTGGATATTGCATATATAGCTATTAATGTACGAGAGAGGACAATAAATAACTATAAATATGGTACAGGGTGTCCCATAATATCTGATATCATTTACACTTTAAATAACTTTTGATTAAATTTATTTAACAAAATATCAATGGTATTTTCATAACTGTATATGATGTAAATTTTCACTCAACAAATTTCACAAACATTCATAAGTTTTTGAGAAATTAAGCATTGTTTTTAAACATAGGTAATCACAGATTACAAAGCTCACCGAGTTGAGACATCACCCTTATGAGACAACACCTTTATGAGACCACCTTTATCATATTATATGAAAATCATACTTTATGATCTTGGATATTCATGGATTCTTTTTTGACACAATATCATATATCATCTGATAAAAAATTGTACATGTATAATAATCAAATGTTCATATGTTAATCAATACAATAATATAAAATTAAATATTGCATCCTATCATATTTACAATATATATCATATAATACAATAAAATACCATAATAAACAATGATAAGATATGATATTGTAACATATGATATGACATTGTATTGTGTTATACATTACTGTATTTGAACACATTATACAATATCATAATATATAAAACAATATAATATTATATTACAATATCATATTACATAATACATCATAACATTGAAACATATGATATTATATTGTATAATATAGTATGATACTGTATCATTTTTGATACATAATACGATATTGTATCATATGATGCAATTTAATTTGATACAACATTGTATCAATATCAAATGATACAATATTATGTGATCAGTAAAATATTATAAAATACAATATTATATTATACATGTTGTACCATATGATACAATAATATATATTACAATATCATATAATACAATTTCATGTGATATGATAATATATCCTATTTATAAACCGATAACATATTATACAATATCGTATGAAACGATAAAATATAATATAACAATATCATACAATACAATTCATGTGATATAATTCTATATATAACAGAAACCAATACAATATCGTATGATACAATATTATAGAATATACAATATTGTATCATAGGATACAATATTATATTTTGCAATATCTTATGTAATAGTATCATGTGATAAAATAACAAATTATTAATACAATATAATATTATACAATATTGTATCATAATATACAATACTATACATAACAATATCATGATACAATATCATATAATAGAATATCAAAAAAATTGATACAATATCACATCGTATCATATAACTTTTTATAATATTACATATTATATTATATTGTATCATATTAAACAATATTGTTTCATGTCATACAATACTATATTATAGGAATCATGTTATATCATTAATCAACAAACACATCTATCTATTTAGCAGGTTTGAGTGAGGTAGGAGATTTCTTTAGCATCTTTGATAATTGAGATCAGGGCTGTGTTCAAGATCGTAGCCGCTAGGTAGGACTACGTAGCGGCTAAGTTGTTGAACGGTAAGCTAGCCTAGCCGCTAGGTAAATATTCGTAGCCTAAATATTTCATGCTAAGCATCGAATTCAAGATGGCCACCTTGGTTACCACTTTGTAACAAACACGAAATCTATTTACATAGTGATATTTTATTCATCCTTTAAGTTAAAATGAATCTTAATATATATATTTCCGCTTGAAATGGCTGTTTAAAAAAAGTAAACCTCATCCAGCATCCGAAACCTATGGCTCAGATACAGCATTCAAGCCTGTCAGGTGCATCAGTATCATAAGACGCATCATCCATGCATGTTTGGTGATGTTTGGACCAGTAATAACTAAGAGATCATCATCAGAGGGCACTAGCAATTATCGATAAAACCTTAACCTCCTCCAGCATCCGCAACCTATGGCTCAGATTCAGCATCCATGCCTGTCAGGTGCATTTGTATCATAAGACACACCATCCATCCAAGTTTGGTGAAGTTAGGACCTGTAATAACTAAGATATATTTTTTAGCATCCTTGATAATCGAGATCAAGCTCTGCATCTGAAGCTACCTCTGCAATTCATTCATATCACAGTTTAATCAACTATGCAAGTTTGAAATAGTACTATTATCTATTAAACATGTGACCTGTAAAAAAAAACTTAACCTTATACAGCATCCGAAACCTATGGCTCAGACTCAGCATTCAAGCCTGTAGGGTGCATCAGTATCATAAGACGCACCATCCATGGAAGTCTGGTGAAGTTAGGACAAGTAATAACTAAGATATAATCATCAGAGGGCACCTGTTTAAAAAACTTTAACCAGCTCTTAAAACCTTAACCTCCTCCAGCATTGGAAACCTATAGCTCAGATTCAGCACTCAAGCCTGTCTGGTGCATCAGTATTATAAGACACACCATCCATGCAAGTTTGGTGAAGTACGGACCAGCAGTAACTTAGGTATTTCTATCAAAGGGCACCTGCAACAAAAACTTTAACCTGCTCCAAAAACCTCAACCTCCTCCAGCATCTGAAACCTATAGCTCAGATTCAGCACTCAAGCCTGTCTGGTGCATCAGTATTATAAGACACACCATCCATGCAAGTTTGGTGAAGTACGGACCAGCAGTAACTTAGGTATTGCTATCAATGGGCACCTGCCACAAAAACTTTAACCTGGTCCAACAACCTTAACCTCCTCCAGCATCTGAAATTTAGGACTCATATTCAGCATCCAAGTCTTTCAAGTCCATAAGTAGGTCCAGATGCATCATCCATGCAAGTTTGGTGAAGATAGGACAAGTAATAGCTTAGATACAGGACCTGCAACAAAAACTTTAACCAGGTCCGGACGACGACGCCAACACCGACGCCGACGTCGGGGGTATAGCACAAGCTCCCCTTGACTCCGTCTCGGTGAGCTAAAAACAGAACATCAAAATGATGTCCTATTTTATCAATAACAACGTCAATTGGTTGAGTAATATTTCTCACAACAACCACTGTACGGGTTCCATTTTCTCTAATCTTGTCACTTTTTAAATAATCTGTTGTTTGTTGAGTTGTTTCACCATATATCATAAAACTATTAAAATCTGGAGTGTTTAAAAAAAATAAAGTTTTAAAATGGATGATGCCTGCTCTCTTGTCCGATTCATTATGAATGAAATTCAATTCAACCAAAGAAATATGATGCATTTTTGTGACATCATAATTCAATGAAAA
This sequence comes from Magallana angulata, assembly GCF_025612915.1. Taxonomy (NCBI): domain Eukaryota; kingdom Metazoa; phylum Mollusca; class Bivalvia; order Ostreida; family Ostreidae; genus Magallana; species Magallana angulata. Next base: position 18,029,798 of record NC_069117.1, read on the forward strand.
AAATATTTTTCTCAAAAACTTTTTTGTGGGAAAAAATTAAACATTTATTAGAGTCACAATTCACAAGTTTTGGCCAAACACTTTTTAATTTATATGCATTTCAAATGGTATCAGATATTCTGGGACACCCTGTACCAGGGTAGCAACTGTTAATCTAATGCCAGAAATAATAAAATGTTTCATTATTTTTGCATAGTACACAGTAATTTTCAATGATTTTAGCATCACAATTTTACAACATCTACACCGGTTCCATATTTGACCTTCATTACCTTTCCCCTTACCGTAGTCGTTCATGGGTTGTCCCAGACTGTGCATCCGACACTTGACCATCTGACTGATCTCGTGTCTCTCGGGGGTCATTTGGTTGTTATTGTCTACCTCTATTCCCACCATGCTTAGGTTCACCTAATACCAGGACAAACATGAATGTACACATGCATGACTGTACTAAACAAAAGTCTTTAAGGTCAGACGACACATTCCTCAAGAATCTTTTTTGTATCTCCTTGTAATAAAGAGTTCCAATAAAAAAATATTAATTTTATAATCATTTTAAAAATGATTAAAATTTAATTGGATGTGGTTATGTGTCTAGATGGCTAGATGGTTAGAACCGTGGCCGCTCACTGCCAGAAGCGTATAGGTTCTAGAGGTCGTGAGTTCAAAGCCCCGCCCCGGCCGAGATAGAGTTCCAATATAGTGAATTTTGCTGTGCTGTATATGTATTTATTTTTATATCAGCAATTCAAGTGTATTTTCAAGAGGATTATATAAGAAATTGCATACTCTAGTATTTTGCAGAAATGCCTGGTAAGGTACCCTAATTTTTTGCAAGAAAGCTTGTCAAAATAGTAGTAAACCATCAACAAATTACTGGAAAAAGTTATATAAAATTGAGGAACGTGTCGTCTGACCTTAAATCGACTCTCAATTTTTGTCTCAATTAAACATTACAATACTTATGTTATTCTGCTATGGATATTATATGCTAGAGCTTATTGCCATGTTTTTCTTCTATTCATCTTATAAGCTTGATCTATTATCAAATATTTATCATACAACATAAGGAATCATCTGGGAACATTATTACAGCACTATATTCATTTTGTGATTTAAAGATTAAGACTGAAAGTTGGACAAGAATAACAGCTTGCTGACGAATAAAATTTTGAAGAACATGCATTAAGCATATATTTATTCTTCTGGAAATACTTTTGGCAGATATCATTATGACAGTGCAGATAGATATAGAAATGAACATTGCGTACATCTTTTTCACTCTTGGCTCGGGAAGGGTTTGGCTTTCTTCTTATCTGTGAAAAAGCAATAGCGAGGAAAAGTGTAGAACAGTACAATATCTATACATCAGAATATACAACATGACTAGGCACAAAATGTATTGGCTTTCCCAATGTCATAATCATTAGTACATGTAACTTAAGGTTGATTCTGCTTCATCAAATGCTTTTTCAATGGATCGCAATACATTATCTGAATATGACTGCATTCATTTTAAGCTCTAGATTGATTATCATACATGAATTTTGATAGATAGAGTTTTGGTAAAGCATTTTAGATTCAACCTTAAGTTGATATCTATATAACAGATCTTTATAATGTACCTTAAAAGCTACACAATATACAAAAGAGATTTGTTAGCTATTGTTATTTTTCTAAAAATAAATAAGATAAAAAAGTTGTGATCAGAGAATAGAATATGTAACTGTTCATTTTCACTATACACATTTTCTTATTCTAAAATAACATATATATTAACAATTCTCTCCTTTTATTTGATGAACTAATTTTAATAGTGGTCATAAAGCAGAGGCTAAATCATTTATATCTGTCAAGTCATCACCGTTTTTCTTATCAAATAATGTCACAGGTAAGCTCCTACTTAATTATTGTAATTGATTGATCAGCAATTAGCTGTACAGAGTCATTTCATGACCATTTATCACATTTGCTTGAACCATATGTAAAGCAAATCATATTCTCAGTTAAGGGTAGGGTAGGGTTTGGGGTATTCAATAGCAGTATCTATCAATAGCTGGAAAGTTGGAAATGAATAAACCAAACAGCACAATATGTCTACTATACATCCACAATAAACAAAAGGAAACAAAGGTGTTACAGTAGTAGAAATGATGCTCTAGTAAGTTACTTACAACAGAATTTCTAAAGGCAAGGTTCAGAGCAGACTGATCTCGTGGAGCCTAAAGTAATGAAGCAAAAAATCCAATTCAGGCCTAATGGTATACATTACATGATGATTGGCAATCAGTCTTTACTGTAGATTAACAATGACTGCTGCTAATATCTAGTGTATAACTCTGTTGGAATCTCAAATGTTGTATTTTTTAAAAAGAGGGAATATAGTTCAAAAACATATAACTATATTTATTGGTTAATTTTACATCTAAAAGTAAAATCACATGAATTTCAAAATGATGAAAATTAAATTCATGCAAACTTATGAGAAACCCATGCTATCTACTTGCCACAAGTACTGTAATATAAGGAACACTACTCTAGACAACTTACAGTGCTGCCGTGACTGTTCGATTCAGCACTGGCCGAGGCACTTCGCGGCTGAATGGTTGTCCTGTAAATTCCTATGGGAATTTCACAAGTTGTTGAGCAAAGTTTCTGATAAAGGCGACCATAGGTTCGTATCCATAGGTCTTCCTTTGTAATTTTCATCTACAGATATAAAACATAACAGTGAAATAAGAACAAACTTTCTGTACAATTTTTGTTTTTAAAGATACAGAACATACAGGAATAAAGAAGGTAATTAACAATACAACGTACACATGACAGGTGCCCTGAGCCAACAGCCTGATCTACACCCAACAGAAGCCGCACAAATGTTATCAAATAATCTTTAAGGTAAGCCTGGAAAATGAAAAAAAATCATTTTCTCTATACTAGTACATGTCAAAAAGAATTTAATCTTTACTCTACATTATTGATTTGGTTTGATCTTATGCATATGACAACTTTATCTAATATTTCGTATACTGTAAAAATTATTTGGCAATAAATTTGAAAAGTAGATTTAAATACTTTACAACAATCTGACCTGGTAAAGTAGAGTGTCTAGCATACTGGCACTGAAGACATTACCGGCCGCAAAAGGCAGCCTGAACATGTAGCTGATGTGAGAACCCCTTGTTCTCTCTTTCTACAATGATTCAAAGCAAAACTGCGTTAATCAGAAAAAAAAATTATGACAAGGTGCACATTTGACTAAGTGTATTATCAGTTTCAAATGATGAAGGTTTACTTTTCATTAAAAAAAACTATAAAATTTCAATGCATCTATAAATCTAAGCTGCATTAAGAAAATGAATTAATTGTGCATTGTAAATTATTCTAAATAAATAGTTAAGAATCCGAATTGTAATACCTTTTCAAGTTTGGCAAGAGTATAAGCATAAGAGTCATTGGCCCTAAACTGCATGAAGCGCATGTTGGAGGTCTGAGAAAGTTCGGTGATGATATTAGCACTGGGAAAGAGTCTGGAAAACAAATAGGAATGAAGAATATACGCCAGTGTTATGATCACGTAATATGAATTCTTTTGCTTTTCTGTATTGTGAGGATGTACACATGCAACATCTAAAATTACAAGGAGAAACAAGATATCTGTGAGCCAATGCTCACTAGTGATACCCCCGCTCTGATGTGAATATGCAAAATAAGCAAAGTCGACATCTAACAGAAAGCTGGCATCCGATTGGTACAGAAATATATCCCACAATATGGCATGCCTAAACAAATAGTATGTTAAAATTTCAAGCATCTGCGATAAATAGTAGCTGAGAATTCTTTGAGGAAAATTTGTTTGAAAATTTTGGCTAAAATAAACAAAGTACAAGTTCATTTAACAGGAAGTTGACGTCTGATTGGAACAAAAATATATCCCACAATATGGCATGCCTTAACAAATAGTGTGTTAAAATTTCAAGCATCTGCAATAAATAGCTGCGAAGAAATCTTTGACAAAAATCTGTTCAAAAATTTTGGCTAAAAATAAACAAAGTCATTATTTAACAGGAAGTTGACGTCCGATTGATACAAAAATATATCCCACAATATGGCATGCCAAAACAAATAGTGTGTTAAAATTTCAAGCATCTGAGTTGCTGAGAAATCTTTGAAAGAAATTTTTTTGAAAATTTTGGCTAAAAATAAACAAAGTACTCATTAAACAGGAAGTTGACGTCCGATTTGTACAAAAATACATCCCATGATATAGCATGCCTATACAAATACTGTGTAAAAATTTCAAGCATCTGCGATAAACAGTTGCTGAGAATTCTTTGACAAAAATTTGTTTGAAAATTTTTGCTAAAAATAAACAAAGTCGTCATTTAACAGGAAGTTGATGTCTGATTGGTACAAAAATATATCCCACGATATGGCATGCCTATACAAACACTGTGTAAAAATTTCAAGCATCTGCAATAAACAGTTGTTGAGAATTCTTTGACGGAAATTTTTTTGAAAATTTTTGCTAAAAATAAACAAAGTCGTCATTTAACAGGAAGTTGACGTCAGATTGGTACAAAAATATATCTCACGATATGGCATGCCTATACAAATACTGTGTAAAAATTTCAAGCATCTGCAATAAACAGTTGCTGAGAATTCTTTGACAAAAATTTGTTTGAAAGTTTTTGCTAAAAATAAACAAAGTCATCATTTAACAGGAAGTTGACGTCTGATTGGTACAAAAATATTTCCCACAATATGGCATGATTAACAAACACTGTGTAAATATTTCAAGCATCTGCGATAAATAGTTGCTGAGATAAATGCGACAGAAATTTTTGTTACAGACGGACAGACAGACAGACACACAAGGGTAAAACAGTATACCCCCTCTCCTTCAGAGCGGGGGTATAATTAAAGGTGTATAGACATGACCAAACCCTTTATTACTATGTTGGCTTATCAAAGCTCATAATATACAATTTTAAAAGTCAACAAGATTCCAGTTAACCAAGAGCAGTTCTATTTCCCAAGGCAAAGTCAAGGGAAATAAGCTTGCTTGAGGGGAACTGGAATCTTGCTGACTTCCTCATTGGTATACTTTAAATGTTCTATTTTATCGACACAAGCAATGAATATGAAAAAGTACCAATTAACATAGTTCTTCAGGAAACCAACAAGCTATAATGTCAAAATGAATTAAAATCAAATTGCATGTGCATGGGATTGTGACATACGTTCTGTTATACAATCAAGATGAATAGGTAAAGCCAATCAAAAAAGACATGGTAAGTAGAATTAAATCGTAGGATGATGGATATTCATGATTTTATTTGGAATATTTCAAAACTTTTCCTTTTGTTCACAGTAGTTACTTTGTGTTCCAAATAGGTTTGTATCAGTTCAGTGAACCAACACACCTTTTTGCAGGGAATCATTCTGTTTACAGCGATTCTCAGGGAATCAGCAAAATATATCAAATTACTCTTATACATGTATACGGTGGTGAAAAATAAGTAGAGGTATAATAATACAACATGAAAACAGAGAGACCAATAACTTTTATAACATTGTATCCTAGTATTTACCTGAAGATGGTCTGAACAGCAACTATAGTGTTACAATCGGCTAGTGTATCTTCCTCCGCAGAGTTTGACGACTCCTTGTTCACTATAACTATGTTGTCTGCAAGGTTGATACCCGCTCGCAGCAAATCATCAATACTGGTGAAACCAAAAAGTATATCACTGAGGTTAACATGCACTTTTTTCATCTCTGAGAATTATTCTTCATGTAAAATTTCATTTTTTTTATCGCCAACAAAACAACAACAATTGCATAAGAGTGAAGCTTCTCCCACTGGTCACTCGAAACCATAAAATCAAAATAAGTGCCTAACATCAGTGACGTGCAATATTGAATATTCTTACACTGGTAACATTACTAAAAAATACATATACTTTTATATATTTACTTCAATTTTTGCTGTACCAAGACTTTATTCATCGACATACATATGTATATATATTTCTACATATACCGGGCCGGTACATAAAAAAAAAAAATGTAAGTATAAACTTTTTAAAACTTTTTTTGAAAATGATATTTTTGCCATCAAGTCTCTCACAAAGTTAGATGCATTGAAAAAAATTTAATTTCTATATGCTGGAATACACAGTGCGTATTTGCATGTGCTGATGTGCAAATTTTTAAGTAACATAAAGATAAAGCATTCATGACGATATTATGTACATGTATTCTGATACAACACCTGTGACTGCCTTCACTGTGAAAACACAACAAAAAATAGACAATTGAAAAGGACCCCCAAAGATTAAGTTAACTTTAATAATTTTTCATAAATTTGTACTTAGCTGACATAAATCTTAGATACCACACATAACAATATTTACTAGTTACTACAATTCTAAAGCTAAACATAGCAATTCTTTTCATCACTTCATTAAATACATGTAAATCCATGCAACGACTATGTTAAAAAGACTGAATTATAAAAGTGGTTACCATTCTATAGATCCAATCATCCAGTAGACCAATGGAAAATGACATATGGTTTCAAGAAATGTGGAGTCGGGTCTGAAAACAAACTATGAATGTGCAGAGAAACAATACCTGTTTTATAAGTTCTTCTATATTTTACAGTTGTTATTAAAAATGGTTTCATTGTCAGATTGTCAGTTGTTATAAAATGGAAAAAATATCAGAGTGACTGTCAAACATCTTGAACAAAATACCACATGATGACCAAGAATAGAAAGTATTTTACTTTTTATTGACAGTCAGCATTTGAATTAGTTTCAAAGTAGATTCTCTCACTGATCTAAAGAAGTGCAGAGGTTTCAGCCATAGTTTAAGTATGCAGCTCTATAGAAAAGTTTACTTACAATTATCAATACGGTTATAAAATACAGTTATAATGAAGTGCCAGGGACTGGCGATTTTGCTTCGTTATAAGCATAATTTGTTATATCCATCAAGTTTACAACATGTAATATAGTCAAAGGGAATCAAAATCATGTTCTTGTAGGCGTCAATTCATTAAAAGAGTGTTCGCTATAACCGTGTATTACTATATTTTGATCAGGATCTATTGAAGTTTAGAATCTATAACCCTGTATTACTGTATTTTAATCAGGAGCTATTGAAGTTTAGATTCTAGAATGATCAAGCATCATACACTTAATAATAGAAAGTTTCAATGGCAAAAACTGTCTAGATTACTTACTCTCTTTCTAACAGTAGGACAATGGGGTTGATGGAGCTCTTGGGTCGAGCATGGGATCGGAGAGGCACAATAAAGTTATACAATCCATTGCTGGCATAGTCAGCACACACAATAATGGCCCTGTTTGGCCACTGGTATTCCTTGGCATTCTTGTGGAAGCAATGTTCACATTCCTATGATAAGAAAATCAGAAAGTGAATTTACATGTAAAATATCAATAAGCTCTTCATCAACTTTCTATATAAGCTCAATAAACTGCTTACTGTGGCAAGTTTCAGGCAGCACTGAGGTCTCTTCTCCTTCATGAGGTGACAGAGAGTCGGGGAGGTACCAATGTATGGAGTTATAGGAGGAAACCCTCGCACATACCTGAAGATCAGAAAGAATAAATATTTTGTTCTACACCTCATCTAGAACTTCAAATTCTTATCTCATGGTACCCTGTATATTAATTATATCATTATAACATCAGTCAAAGATGCAATTTCCTAAGTTTAACATAACACATAACAGTTATAACTGTACCTTTTTACCCTTCACAGAATTTAGCTCTGCGATTCAGTCAACTGAAATGTGACTGAATGACATAGCTATGCCATTCAGTGACCTTTCAAGACCTTTAAGTTAATATTCAGTTAACAAAAAGGCAGACCTATTTCCTGTGTTGAACTTTGGAAGTTACAATCTTTAAAATTTCATTTCACATATACATGTAAATGCATGTATAGGTGTAAGATTTACTACATATATAAACATGTAATTTATCTAAATACAAATGTACATGAAATATTCATGCAACAATCCATCAATCCCTCTCTTCCAATATAAACAAATATCAGTCATACTCAGATCCAGCATCATCCGAGTCCATGGATGGAATTTCCTCTTCCTCATCCGTCTCAACATCCGAGTTCAGCTGGATCCGGATGTCATTCGCCTCCAGGAATGCAGGAACTGGGGCAATGCTGGGTCTCTTTTGGAGACTCTGAATATTGAGACCTTTGGGAAGCTCAAGATGAGAAGGCCTTTTGACCTCTGATGGTGAGGTCAAGGACTTGTTGGAGTCAGAGGTAGCCACTCGTGTGTGTTGTAGTTCTAAAGCCACTGTGCCTGGAATGTTATCAAGAATCTACTGAAATATTCACACATTAGTAGAAATTGATCAATTACATTCTGCATTAAAAGATCAACAAATTTGCATACAACAATTATACTGGGCTTAATTACTAGTATTAATTCACTTAATGTAACATTTTTGCAAATTTTTATACATTGTATCATTTAAATATAAAGAAGGCTATAAACATTTGCAAAAATGTGCAATCATCTTGGTTATGTACTATAATGTTCACAAAAATTAGAAGAAATATAATTTTTTAAAGTACTAGGCATTAGATCAGATTGAGCATATATTTGTAATGATGTATATCTATATTTACATGCAATTTAAAAAATTTGTATACATATTTGAAAGCATAAAAGCTGACTCTTTCTTGCAACTCAAATATACCAGTACCTTGCATGTACTGGTATCTTATGAACAAATATTTGTCATACTGGTGCACACATCAAAAGGTAAAAATACTTTTAGTGCATGGTTATTGAAGTGCATTTTAAAAAGATAAATTCCACTGAATAAACTGCAGGTTATATTTGATTTTAAAGACAGAAGATTCATGAGAAAGAAGAATTGTTATTAATACACCCATTCATTCATTTTAAAATATCAGTAAAAGAGAACTCCTCAAACAAGTTTTAGATGAAAGAAAACCCACAACAATCCTTGAAGTTGATTACTGACTATAAGACTGTAGAAAAAACTTTTATTTCTACCGCAAAGTTGGATGTTAATAAAAGATGCAGATCTCATTCAAGAGTAAATTAAATATATCAAATGACAGATAATGGCAACAAATATTGACTATCAGGTGATATCCCAATTAAAATATCCCCAACTGCCATATATATTCATTGACTAAACTTCAAAGTAAACTGTCAAGGATTTGGTATGAGAGTTGCAAAGATATCAGTCGGAAATCCATGGTCCGTCTCACTCACACTAGTTGCTTATTGACTGTGAGAGCATGAACTCATTATAAATTATTATTATTATTATTATTCAAAAATCACCAACCAGAAAGCAAAACTTTTTAGTTTTTTGAAGGTATGGATATAATGCCTTTAAAACATGCCCTTGTTGATAAATATATGCATAAGAATTAACATGATTGGTGAGATTTCCTCTACAAAAGAGTAAAGGAACTAATCAGATAAGACATAAATTACTGTGGTTTCATCAATATTCGTCGAATACCAATTTTCGTGGATTTCGTTGTTAAGTTTATCCATGAAAATAAATGTTCATTGAAGTGCAATTTCAACTAACAGTTTGTATTGATAGGATCCTTGGCCACGAATTTACGTATCCTTAAAACTGTGTTTTTCACTTTAACCACGAAAATTGATACCCTTGAAAATTAATGAAACCACAGTATACATGAGAATAAGAAAAGCTCAATGAGATGGCCCATGGTCAGTAAGCATAGGTGAGAATGACCGTGGGTTTTCAACGATGTAGATATACAAGTAGAACAAAATTTGTTATATTTCAGGTAATTTCAAAACAAATTTTTGTATACAAACCTGGATCAAAATCATCAAACCCTTCACCTTTATTTAGAAAACCAAATAAAAATAGTTTGTGATAATACACTCTTCTTTGATAGCCATCTCTTGAGATACACTGTACATGTATTTACCACACATCATACAACTACTTCAAGTTAAGTTTTGGGCAAGAAGTGAATTTCGAGAATACAAACAATATTCATTACCATGAGTTTATATTGAAATATTTGTACAGTACTTGTAAATGAAAATTTCGAGAAAAAAAGTTACTCTTGAAAATTTTTTTTACACATTTATTAATTGCCCACTAATCAGTAATTTTGAACAATTAATTTTCTAAAATTGGTCCTCATTACATCATGAAATTGTTGTTGCATTAGAATTTCAATTTCTGGGTTGAAATGCTTTAGGAGCATATCAAATATAATAGACCATAAATATTTGTACAAATTGATCCATACTGAACTTGAACCATAATATTAAAGGGGCATGGTCACGATTTTGGTCAAAAATTATTTTTTCGATTTTAATAATTACAATGCTTCAGTAAGGCATTCTTAATAAGCAACCAAAATTTGAATGTCATTTCTTGAGTTTTAAGAGAGTTACAGAGATTACAATTCTTTGCTATGTAAACAAAGCTTTTGTTTACGTTTTGAATGCTGAAGTGAAAATTTCAATTCTAGACTTAAAATGAATGTGTTAATTAAATGTTAGGAACTGTTTATCTATTCTTAAAATAAATAAGAAGATAGAAAAATTAGCTTGAAAAAGGTTTTTTACTGGTATATTGAACCTATGTAAACAAAAACAGGGCACAAGCCTTGTTTACATGACACAGATTTGTGAGCTCTGAATCTTGACTGACTCTCAAATTTCATTTGATCATTAGAATTGCATTTCTAAAGTATTGCAAATAATAAAAACAGAAAAATAGAATTTGACCAAAATCATGACCATGCCCCTTTAAAACAAAACAAGCATCAATCTACTCTCTACAATAGTACAGCCCATCATGCTGTGACTACAATCACTACAGTAATCATCAATCGTATAAGCATTTACCTACAACTAGCATTATATGCATTTTGAACATTTACAGGCTTTTTCTCGGATCCAACATTACAGGACAACATTAACATTACCCATTAAGGATTTACGGAAGCAGTCGCTCTATGAACACCTACCCACTGAGGCTATCATGCTGGCCACTCTCGAGGCCTGTTGGGTACCTGTGGGGAGACTCTGCTGGTCCAGCTTCTGTCCCCCCTCCTGGGGGTGGTTCAGGTTAAACGTCCTGGTGTTCTCCTCCTTAGTGATGTTCATGTAGAAGCAGATGTCTGACTGCTTCATGATGTGGCGGGGGCCTGGGTTCAGCTGGATGGTTGAGTCTTGCATGTTCTGCTGAACGGCCACCAAGCTGACTCCAAATCTGAGCATTTGAAAAATACATAGTGTTCATTTGTTATGGAGTTAAATCTTAAGGTCAAATTCTTGTTAATCAAAGGTATCAACAGGTTACATGTGTATGTAATGTCAATTTTTTTAAAACTTTATAATTAAGGTCATATATTCAGCCCTTATCATGCCTAGCTCTTTCACGATTGGGCAATATACCGGTATGTCGCCATTACCTTCTATGAGCATGAAATGATGCGTATGTAAAGCTTTTGCCATCATACTCCTTGAAGAACTTGCTTTCCCCAAGTTTGATGTGGTAGATTTCATTTCCAGAACATTTCCCGTATAGTCTCTGCCACTCTTCTGATGATTGCTGTCCTTCCCTTCAAATAGATGTCACTAATTATCAAATCAATACCAATACATCAAATCATTTATTGAAACAGAAAAGGACATCTATTAACGCTTCGCTAAAGACAGCATGAAATGAATCACCGTCTTAATTACAATACGACGACTCAAATCAATATTAAAAGGACCAAAATTGATTTCTTCCAAGTCTCACACAGTAAGCTTTTCTCTCTCCATTTTTTATTACATTGTCTCTGCAACTCAAATATATAATCTTGGATCTTGGATCATGGTTTTGGGATTTCTATATAATCATTTTATTGTGTTTGAATCTTGAATCAGATTTTGTTTGGTTTTGTTTGGGTTTGTATTACTAGTATTTGTGGGTGGGGGTAGAGGTTGACTTACTGTCCCCTGGAGGTGTGGAGCAGTAGAGTGACCAGGGTAGAGGTAGCTGGACACAGGCAGTTATTGGCCAGCAAGGCGTACTTAAATTCATCCTCACATACCACATGCTCTGAAAGACCGAAAAATGGTATCAAGTAATGCGATTTCAAAATCCACTTAAGGACATTTATAAGGTATATGTACTGAAAATAATTTCTCCTGCAAAGGATCATGTTCTCCAAACTCTATTATCAGTATAACTGTTAACCAAAGGCAAGACCAATTATCCCTTGAAATGACACACAGGAGAATAGATTCTAAATGAATACTGATGCAACCAGCAACTAATGATGAAAAATGTATACTACTGGCAGGAATGAAAATTCCCATGCAACAAGAAAAATCTGCAATCATTATTGCATAGCATGATTTAAGTCGGCGATTTTTGTCTTGTAGGACTGTCTAACCTTATTAAGGCACGATCAGCATTGATTTTTTTTAGATAGTGAAGAAAAAAACCAAAATGAATAAATCTATTGATAAAAAATATTCTAGCTTCTAGTAATTAGATAAGAATGGGTCGTCTGATCCTCACAATCATAAGATGTTTTGTTTCAAACAATGACATTTTAAACTTTCATGCAGGCAATTCCATTGACAACTCTATCAATGACATTGATTCTTGGTTTATATTGGATGGTTCTACATCAAACTAAAACACAGAAATATTCAAAATTTATCAGCTAACATTTCAATGACAAAAACAAAATTTAATCTGAGCTGACAGTTTGTTACCATTATTGCTGCATTATTTGTTGATGTTCAAATTGATCAGCACAGGAGCTAGGAAGTTGTGAGGTTTATTTGAAGGTGACAATTTGTGTTACATATATATGTCACACTAAAATAATGCACCACCGATAACTCTATGTGTGTCGCAAATACTTCATGCAATCACTGGGTTCTGAATCATGTCTTTTATAAATACATGCATATCATTAAATTACTGCACACCCTTCCAAATGATGTGAACTCTGATTCCAATCAAACATCATTTAAAACATTTTTACCTGCAAATTTGACATGGAATTTGTTTTCTGGTCTAAAGATCTGCACATATTGAGGACAGTGAGGTGCAAAATCTTTGATGGCCCAAGATCTCAGAATGGTGTGCTGATCCTAAAAAAAAGATGGATGAGAACAATGTTATACAGTTTACAGAATGGGACGGAAATACATGTAACATAATTGCTGATCACATTAATATTTCACAAAACCTTCAAAAATTGTTTATTCTTTTATAAGATGGATGATTTCAATTTTATACACTATACACAACCTGTACAGGAAATGCATTATCATTCATCACATCAATATTTCACAAAACCTTCAAAACTTGTTTATTCTTCTTAAAAAGTGTCATTTCAAATTCATTAATAACATGCTGTCATTCCAATTGATGATCATTGTACTAACCGAGGCTCCTCTATCCACGTAATTCCTGGCTGCCAGAATAAAGCAGGACTCCGCATCTTGTACCCTGTCAACAGAGAAACCAGCTCTCAGTAACAGCTACAATCTTATCAAATCTTCATTAATTAAATTATATTCCAAATTTATTATATAATAGATTTATCAAAGACAATTTAGACCAGTTAATATTAACTACAATATCTCAAACCTTGCTCTTGTGAGATCTGAGTCTTTGAGTGCTGATCCTCTGATGTAGATTACTCTCTGAGCCCAAATTGGGACCTGGAGAAGGACCTTCATCGTGGGGTCAAGGTCACATGGAGACAATAGAACTACATAGTAGTCCTGAAACAGAAAAATAAGATCAAGTTCACAAAAAAATAATAATTGACCTCCAAGGATAAATTCACCAGTGAATGTGTGGTAGAACTAAATTATGTAAGTAAAATCAATGTATGTTTCTGCATTGGTAGTATTAGAAAAACTTGCTTTGGATGGCCTGCATGGTTTAATTCCACTTCAAAAACATGATACATTCAATTCACTTATGTCTCAGATATGATACTGTGTGCATACTATCTGAGCTTTAGAGGATGTAAAATTTTACTATAGAGAATTGCTAGAAATCTGACCAAAAATCACCGAAACCCCAGAAAGGGTATCTTCTGCTAGGAAGTTGATCCACAGGGAAATCAATTATGAATATCAAATTCTGGCTGATAAAATATTTTAATATCTAACATGAAACTTTCTTTTTCACTGTAAAAGTATCAGTTCCATTAATGTCTATTACATATATGTAATACTGATTTTTCAAAGGAATGAAAGGATTAGGTGACAGTAAAGCAATTAATAACATTATGAAAACCAGGAAAATATTCAGATATATGGGAAACAATGTTTTCAAGATATATCAATTCTGCACACTGCATCAGTCCTTATGGAGCTTGCAGAAATATGTGTATACATGAAAAGCAATACAAAAATTTATCTGTGCTGGTACTTATAATCCACCAGACTCTAGCAGTTTAATGTTTTCTCACCCTTTCTCACCCCATCAACATAAATAAAGCACAGTTTGAAGAGTTGCTTGGAGGAAGTGAGAAATGCTGGCAGCACATCTAAGCATAGATGTCACTTATAGACCAGTGGTCTGTCAGTTGTTTTAGTGTTTATTGTGTGAAAATGTAATAAAACAAGCGTGTCTGAGATCCAACATTACCATACAGTAAGAATCTTCTTAAAAGCTTCACACGAAACAAGAATTACAAGAGCTAGCTCCCATCCTCATATACAAGTACAATGTATGTATCTTGAGAATGTAAAAAATAACTTTCCAAATGAGAGCCACTTCAAATCTAAATATATTTGCCACTTCTAATGAACAATAAACCCAATTAATGATTATTCTTGAATAGTTTACCAGTAAGTGTACAAGTTTTAGCTGATTTTGAAAATCTTCATTGCAATATAATTTAATTAAAACTAGAGGTACTGTGAGCAAGCTCACAATTGATACCCCCCGCTAAGATAAAAATCATAATGCGTGTATTTTTCAAATTATAGAAAATATTGGATGAATCTATTTCACCGTCCATTTTCTATAAATAAGAACTGCTCTATTTTTTTAAAACTGTTGGTCATAAGCAATATTTGTGTGAAGTAAGAACATTCAATGCTTCTCCATAAGAAAGATAATGACCGGACACGAATTTTGCATTTTTTCTGCCAGTGACCTTGCCCAAATGACCTTGGGTCAAGGTCACGACACACCCTTTGGTCCTAAGCAATATTTGTGCGAAGTTAGAACATTCAATGCTTCTCCATAAGAAAGATAATGACCAAACACAAATTTTGCACTTTTTCTGCCAGTGACCTTGACCTTGCCCAAATGACCTTGGGTCAAGGTCACGACACACCCTTTGGTCCTAAGCAATATTTGTGTGAAGTTAGAACATTCAATGTTTCTCCATAAGAACGATAATAACCGGACATAAATTTTGCATTTTTTCTGCCCTTGACATTGCCCAAATGACCTTGGGTCAAGGTCACGACACACTCTTTGGTCCTAAGCAATATTTGTGTGAAGTTAGAACATTCAATGTTTCTCCATAAGAAAGATAATGACCGGACATGAATTTTGCACTATTTTTCCCAACGACCTTGACCTTGCCCAAATGACCTTGGATCAAGGTCATGACACACCCTTAGGTCATAAGCAATCTTTGTGTGAATTAAGAACTTCCAATAATTCTCCATAAGAAAGATATGGACTGGACACAAATTTTGCGCTTTTTCAGCCAGTGACCTTGACATTGCCCAAATGACCTATAGTCAGGGTCATGACACACCCTAAGGTCATAAGCAATCTTTGTGTGAAGAAAGAACTTCCAATAATTCTCCATAAGAAAGATATGGACCAGACACGATTGCACAGACAGATGGACAGACGGACAAGGTGATTCCTATATACCCCCCCCCCCCCCCAAACTTCGTTTGCGGGGGGTATAAAAAATGTCTATACATATAAAAAGGTGCCTTATTAAGTCACCCCATTGTTAAAAGTTTGTTGCCCTCTGTGCTTTCCAATTGTAAGCAGTGTTTGTTCTATTGTATCACTTTAACTTTGAACATATCTTCTTATCCAATCCAAACAGAGGTGATGGGATACAGGTCAACATAAAATAATTCAACACATTGTTCTAAAGTTAAACAACTCATTAAAATCTCAAATATCATATACCATTATAAGGTTATTTTTGCAATCACTTTCACATTGCATTTAGCAGATATTATGCTGGGTTTTGTTTGCTGTGAACAACTTTCTAAAGTGCAGAAAATGACAACCCCCAAAAAAATATATATACACAAGTTTTTGAACCCCATTTTTGCAAATTTTTTTAGCATATGCAAAAAAACTCCCAGAAATACTGTATATACAATTACATGTATTGGTAACATAATTTTATATGCTTAACAAATTATATAACTATACTATATGATGTTAAACTCTATGAACATCTTAATTTCAAAGCTTGTTAATGTACCAGGAAATTACTTTAGTCATTTAAGGATATTTAAAGACATAAGGCTACCGGGTAATTAAAATGCATAAACTTTTCCAACAAAGTTTATATCCATGTAAATTAAGTACCTGAGGTAGCTATCATATTTCCCTACCTTTATCTCTTATACTTCAATATTCTACTAATAATAAAAAAAAATCTGATGACATTTGCTTCTAAATAACATAAGATTGTACAGAAACAAGCCATCCATAAAATAATTCACTTGCCAGTTTCCTGCTACTAAAACATAATGATTGTAATAAAATCAAAGTCCCTCACCTGTAAAATGGCATGAGCATAAAATTCATTGAGGAAATCAAGCACTGTGTCTGACTGTAGGGTGGTGGTGCAAACAACCACGTGGCGCTCTGTCTGAGCTCGGTGGTGACTGTAAGCCCCACCCTGCCTCTGTCTCTCCAGCCAGGTGTACCCCAAGTGTTCAAGCTACAGCAAACAAAATAATATTTGTAGATAATGAAATAACACTGCATGCACTGGTTCTTGGATTTGTGAAATTAAGTTTACATGCATGGATACATGTACCGGTATATACCTTTTATTATCCCAAGATAAAGGTAGGAAAAATAATGAACAAGTTAGAGCAATTATTGTATTTATCATCTTAATTCTTGAAATCTGAAATCTTCTTACATATTCAACATAAATTCAGTCTAAGATAATGTAAAAAAAAAAATTAAATGTAAAGATAAAAGTGCAAATCAATTTAATGCTATCAGGAAATAAAAATCAGACAATGTTAGTAAGAAATAAAATCCAGCTGACATTAAGCTTGTTTTCCAGTTTCAATAGTTCAAACATGTACCAGTATGCATGCATTCTAGGATTTCATTTCTCTGTATCAAGTTTGCTGCATAACAATACAACTTAATTGTAAAATGTAAAGTATTTATAGTCAAAATTCCAAATAAATTCCATCTATCAGTATCCCCTCATTGCTTCTTTTAAAAATAAAACTATAGCTAGCAATCATGCAAATTGCAAGAGTTTTAAAAGAAAATCTTAAATGCAAATTTTTTTTACCTGTCTTGGGAACACAATAAGGGCAGCGAATATCATGGTAAGCATATAAAGCTGGCTGATCCAGATGTCCGGGTATATGTCACCATAACCGACGGTGGAGAAAGTGACCATGGAGAACCATAGGGACTCAAACAGGTCAAACTGTCGGTTACCCCCACGCTGGAGGTGCTGCACCCCACACATACTAACGGACGGACAAAATCAAAAATTATACTTTTGACTTATCAGAACCCCAGCACATACTAAGGGGCAAACACAAACACTATTATATTGTTTTATTACATACTTAGTAATAAATACAGGTTTTCTGCATATGTGATACAGATGACATCACAAAACTCGTATCAGCCTCTGGGGCTGAAACAGATTTTCAGCCCTAGGGCTGATACGGATCCATATCACACCCCTTCTTTCATTTCGGCATTTGTGCATGTTTACAAACAAAAATAAAACATTCATTGCAGTCGACATTTTTAAGTGAAGTTTAAAACTACAAATGCTAGCAAATGTTTTGGAGCAGTTAATTTGAAAACCTGGGGAAATTCTGATTCTGTAGCTACATGTTTGGTAAAGCAATAAGATCTCATATTTTTATTTGATACATGTACAGACTACTTTCAAATGATATTTAAAATCAATCTGTTCAAGTTGATGTTTTTTTTCAATTTTATTATAAAGTATGTATTAAATATAATAACAGATACCCTTTTTAAAATCACAAACATAGTGAAAATAAACCACCTTGTAAATTTCTGATGTACAGTATACCAAGCGGAAAACCCCCAATAAAAATTATAAAACCAGAATAAGTATTGTAGCTGAAATGAGTTCAGTTCAGTGGCTCATCACGACAGTTAAATGCAGTGAATAATTGTGATGTCTTTATAAATTAAAAAAAAAACAATTTTTAAAAAATGGTGGTTAATGCATTTATGGATTTAATTTTTTTTCTCTTTGTAATTGAATAAAGATAAATCAAAGAAGAAATTTAATTTGATCCTACAATGCCCTACTTATAAATGATTTGACTTTATTCATACAGATTGTCTTTAAAATAATAACAATCTTTACCTGGTAATGACCAAACAGACAATGGTAGCTATGAGGATCATGATTTGTTGAGACAAGGCAGACTGAGATTTCATCATTACTCGGTGTAAATCATTCTGTAAAACAGAGCCGTATAATGACACATCAATACAAGTATCTCAAATCATATTTTGTAGCAAGACAATTATATTCAAATTTGAGACGTCACTATTATTCGGTGTAAGTTGATCACTATACATAATAGAACAGAATAATAGAATATCATTATACATGGATCAAAGTACTGACACAATCGTATTTTGTAGCAAGACAATTTAATTAAAATCTGATCTACAAATATTCCCCAAGAGAAACTGCTATGCCTTACTGTAACAAATCAGTTTCTAGGTCTACTTTGCGTACCGATCTATTAGGAGCGGATCAAAGATCTAATTTTAATTAGATTAGATTTTCTTTAGATTAAAGTCTCAACAGTAGAGCTAATGACCTGTTGGAGAAACACTAAAGCTTCCTATACAGGATTATTTTCTTTAGAGGCATCAATCAGATTCAAAGATAACAATCAAAAGAATTACAATTATGCATTTCAATTTTGTATTGACAACAAATAAAATGACACAACATGATAATAGAGAAAAAAATTATATACCGTACAGTGCCTTTTTATCACACCTGTGTGTAACTTAGATATTAATCTTTGTTGTATATTTTCTTAATTTTTTTAAACCAAACCTTTCCTGACACTCTAATTTGATTTGTTAATCAAGAAAATTGGTACTGTACTTAAATCATTAGCAGTCCCATTTCTTATCTTCCAGGTATCTAATTTGAGAATATTGACTACTGAATCCAAGGGCTTCAGGGCTAATTCCTAGCCTAATGAGAGAGAGCTAGGAATCAATACATTTTTGTCATTATTCTACTTACAAACATATCTTCCAACGCTTGCTTGGCTAGCCATATGTTGAAAAATACAGGAATAAAGAGCTGTCGGAGGGGAGGCCAGAATATCTGCAACACAGAAAGACATGCTTTGATCATCTTTCTATATAGCAGTGCATCTATCAGCTCGTTATATGCTTCAGCGCTGCTTGTTCTCATTCCTTCCAGACATCAAGGTTTTGAAAAAAGATGAAAATAAATGAACACATGAATTTTCTGTATTAGTTTCTGATACTTACAGTTACAACAAAAGGAACAGTGTTGACAAGCTCCAACAGGAATTCCACAGACAGAATCTGCTGTAAAATGTTTCCCTGCAGAAAAAAAATATTGCGTTACTTTAATTATATAACTTGACCTTAACACAGTTTGCTGGAAAAAATACCAGTACACATATTTTCTTCTTTAATAGATGAAATTTTGCATAATATCATATGGAAAATATATGACAGAGTCAGCTTAAGAATATCGTAATTAAATATACATTTATGATTACTAATTAAGTTATTAAATAACATAATGTTAGCTAGGAAATATCAACTTTCCTAATTTCCTTGATCACGGTTTAATAGTGGAAATGTCAAAGATATATCTGCTTGAACTGCATGCATGATGACCAATAATTACCTTATAACTAAGGTACTGTATGAGAACAGTCTCCATTAGACTTATAATGGCTACTGTGACTTGAGCAATCCAGAGACCAAAGGATCTGTTGACCCAGATAATGTTCTCCCTGCAACATCAACAATATCATATTTATTAATAATAGAGGTACAGGTACATAAACTATTTACACCGAAATATTTATTTTTCAAATTAATATTTTCATACTACATGTACTGGTAAATGTATGAATATAGTTATATATATACCAACAAGTTAAAGGTCACATGGGAAAAGTACATGTAAAAATCAATTTAGAATCGAATTATAAACCTTCAAAGAAAAAATACTTTTACTGTTGAATGTGCAATAAAGATAACTAAAGGCATTTTTTGAAATATTTAAAAGTTTTGTTCCTTCTCCAAACTTGCAGCTAGGTGTTTAAGGAGGCTGGGTGGACAACAAAAAAAAAAAATTAATGTAACAATCAGATCTGTATAAATCATATCTTTTTTCTTTTTTAGAAAACTTCCATCTATTTTAGCTTTAAAATTTATTTATATCTTTTCCTACATTTTTATACAGAGCTTTTCTTATAAAGAGATGAATATTTTTTTAAAATGGCCATGGCCATCTAGTACAAACAAAAACTCTTTATAACTTTTAGTCTGTGCACCAGTCAGACTGCACATCTGAAGCGTGGACTCATCAGCGACTAAATTCTAATAGATACAAATCTTAATATTGTCGCTGATCATGTGGCGATGCTTGCGCAATTACAATGCTTTACACAAGCTGCTATATAAAATCTATTTCCTGGTATCTCATAGCTGCGCTTCACATGACAATGTCAATATCAGAGAAAAACTCATTGATTATGTTTGATATATATTAGCAATTACCACCATAACTGAATCAAATGGAATGCAGCTATGTATTGGATATATTTCAAAAAAGTTTCGTACTCTTTGAATGTTTTTTTTATACCAAAATGATGGACAAATACTCCCTTAGGGAAGGGAATTTGTGTACTTCATTCCACACTCTACATATATACTTAACAGGTCTATGTTTGCTACATTGACACAAGGGTAAACTAAGCGATGCATTTTCAAACAATAGGAAAAGGTTTTCCACATAACAATATCAATTATAAGCAGTGTATCCCTAATTAGTTGACACTGTTATTGTGTTAGACATTCTCCAATGCCCTCTCTTGAAGTGACATTGTGCAAGTAAAATTGCAAATGAATGCTCAGAGGGTTCAGGAAATATCAGATTGCATGTCTGTCACATAAAAGATTCAAAGAGCTCTAGTTGCTTGACAACTGCATAATTTTCTTTCAATATCTATGAAAATGTCACAGGAATTCAACATGGACATTATGGATATTGGACATGGGTTTTATTTTGAAAAAGTACTGGGAAAAATCCCCACAGGGATGTCATAAATTTGTAACAATCAGAATATTGATTATCATAATTGTGAATATTGGGTACTCTTAAAAACATCTCATATGGCTGTTGCTATCCATTACATGGTACTTTAATTATCTTATTATGTTTTTCCAAATCATAACCAGTAACCAATAAATAAAATTCGATACTACGGTATCTATGAATCATACAAGAAATTTTATGCGATGAGCACAATAAAATGTCATATTCACGGATACATGCATGTGATGAAGTTGAATTCAGTTTATTTCAGTTTTGTATTTTGTTTGTGTAAATAGTTGTAATTTTGGACCAAGTTGTGTTCCATATTTGTCAATCGAGAGTGTTCGGTATTAGGGCTATTTTTAGTATAACCTGTTTGGTCAGTTAGAGTTGTGGCTGCTTGTCAAGTGTGCGGCCACGTTGGTGAATTCGTCCTCCAGTTTGTTAATTTTGGCGAATTCCAGAAGTTAGTCTGGTTGACTGGTAGCCATAAATTACTGTGAATCTGTTTGGGCATTTGCTTTTCTCCAGCCGGTAAGTTTTTTGTCAGTTTCATGGTATACTTACAGGGTGTGGTCTTTGTTATTTTCGTTGTAAAAATGAATATGTCTATAGGTTTATTGTTTCAGTGCAGGAATATTTATACTGTTTGAGCCGGTGTGTCAATGGCAAAACGTCACTTATAGGCTTAGCGTAGCATTTGTGGGGCAGGACTTGGACTGAGAACAATTAACGGAGCAGCGCGTGACGCAAGTGGGACGCACAGGAGCTCGTGTTCGAACGTTTATGGTTAGGAGGCCCTATGTGGATAGTTTTCCAGTGAGAGACCTTCGAGTCCGGGACTGGAGACGGAACGTTTTGTTTATGTGTTTTGCGTGCTATGGAGGCCCAGTGGTGACTATTTTAAGGTGGCTGTTGCAATTATTTGAAGCCAAACTTTCAATTCTATTTTATGATTAAATGATTTATCAGTTTACCTAGTGATAAAAATTGATTGTTCAATTACAGATAACATTCCAATTTACTTTTTCTGTGAAATTACATATAACAGTATTGGTAATTTTGATTTGTTGGTTCATTCCTTCAAATACTGTTATAGCTATATTTAGCCAGTGTTTAAAGCATATATTTGTTTCATATAGATACTGACAATTGAATGTGTTAAAAATTAATTCACTGTTGTTTCATTGTCAGTGTTGATTGATTAACTTTTTAAAGTTATATTTTCTTTCTCAGTGAGAGAGTGAGGGTGTGTGTTTGTGAGTGTGAGTCTCTTCATATTCTATTATTTTAATTTGTTTTGTTGATAAATAAATTCATTTTGTTTTGTTAATTTTACTGTTTGTCGTTTTCGCTATCACCCTCACAAAATCCAAAAAGAACTTCATTACAATGCACATGTAAATAAATTTAAAATACCTGTTAAATTCTAAAAAAAAAAATCTTAATATGTCATAGGAAGAGAAAAGTTTGTGGCTGCATGGACCAGGAATCAAACTATTGATTCTGGTCAGGTGGTCTACCCTTGTATTGTATCCATGCAGGCCAAAACCAATATGCTATTATTGATAATAAATTTGATCAGAATCACAGCTTGACTAATTAAGGCATGTACAGCTTCAAAATTTGAAAAGCTGCAAAATGTGGATTTTGGTTAATCAGCATTATTAATGGGGAATTTTGTAATCCATGTAACTCTGGTACCAGAGTGAAACTGTGAAGATGTGATAGTACAGTGTACCTGTGTATGATTCATTTAATCCTACAGATACCTAGTTTAATTGTGCCCAATAAGCAGTATGTTGGTTTAAGTCACGTTTCTTTATTACAACCACAATAGAGATTTTCATTGTGAAGCTACAAAACTCGTAATTATTATACATGTATTGATCTAACATCGTGCAGACACATTATTGTATAAAAGCTGCTATACTATTACAGAGCTGTTCTATATGTTATAAACATAATTTTCCATGGATCTGACTTTGTAACTATAAGATCATATGAAAGTCTATGTTGATATATTTGTTTTAACTGCAAATCTCATCAGTGGCTATTGTGTAAAATAAAGCTTTCATAGGTGGAAAATAATACAATATTTAAAGTCCTTACTTGCTGGTGTTTTACCAACAGTAAATAAAAAAAATCAATGTAATATGTTAATTAAACCTAAAAACAAGATGCGGTTTCTAAAACAATTCCTATAGCTGGCATATACTGTTAATTACAAAAATATTATGGTAACTTTTATAATGATGTATGTTACTGGCTGTGTGTTCACTTAATAACAAAAATTAAATCTAAACCAGACAGATGGATATGCAAACACAATATTCAGAACCCCAAAATCTTTGATAATAACCCTGACCTTTACTCTGCATTTGACAAGAGGATTTATGGCAAAGATCTTTCTTTTGCTTTGAAAGAATTGTTTTGATCAAAAGTTTGCACCATGGACAGCAGTTAGAGTTGTAAATATAAAGACATATAATGCAATACGAGAGCCCCTCTCCCCGCCTTTCATATTCCTGTTTAAGTTGAGGGGGCTGGTCAACAAATTAACCATCACATCTAAAATACCAAATATGATTTGTTTAGCTATTAACTGTTATTAAGCAAAAAAAAAAATCCATATAATTTGTCATTAAAATTTAGGTGTTTTAATATTTCTATATTCTTCTAAAGGAGATCAATACAGTTTAAAAATGGCCATGACCATCGAGTCCTCTTAAGCTTCAAAAGATATTGATTGTCCAGCAAAATATTTATTTAGTAATAAGATATTGTAAAAAAAAATATTGTATGGCATAAACATAACTCCATAAAATAAAATCCATGAAAGTTGGTAGTACAGGAGAGACAGACTGAGAAAAACATCAGACATACGAAAACTGTGCAGCTCATAATGTGTCTTATACAGAAACAAAGTACATTCAGAGAATCAGCAGTATTATATAATATATTTTGAAATTATATTAAAGTTTAAAACTCTTTTATTTGCCTTAAGCTTTTCATTATCATTTAAGAGTAAGTCTTATCAATATATAAGGTGACTTCCCCATCATCAGTAATCACTAATAAATTTCACCTAGTGATCAAATGATAGAAAATCATCTGATCCCCCAGATTGTCCAGTCTATAGATTTTTCCTGAATTTTGTCTGAAAATGAGCAATTCATCCATTAAATACAGTATGTATCTCTAGAGAGTCATCAATTTTGTAATTAAAATATTGATAAGAATTGTAAAGACATCAATCACGTCATAGACCCTGACATTATGTAGCTTATACATCAAAGAAACAACAATTATCAAAAATAAGTTTCTGGTGAAACACAACATGAAATAAAACAAGAGGCCCAGGGGCCACATCGCTCACCTGAGCAACAATTGCCTTAATTCTGATCAAAGAAGCATTACAGTATCAAAATATCTACTGAGTACAGTAGATCTTGCTAAAATAAATTGAAAAACTGCCAATTTTTATCCACCTCTTATTTTTTGGTAAATACTAAGCCCCTTTTGTTGTTGTACCTGTGAGCAGATTTTTCTGTATTCCTATATACCCCCCCCCCCCCATTTCGTGGCCCCCCCTTTTCTCTAGGGAATCATGGTTTCATCAAATTTAAATCTGCATAACCTGTGCTTTCGCACTAAGTACTGAGTTTTTGACTGAAAACTTTCCCAGAATATTTTTAAAGATTTTCTCTATATATTCCTATGTAAAAATTCAAACCACCATCATGGTCCCGCTCTACCACTAGGAACTGTGATTTTGCAAACTTGAATTTACACTACCTGAGGATGCCTCTACACAAGTTTAGGCTTTTCTGGCCAAATAGTCTTTAAAAAGAAGATTTTTAAAGATTTTCTCTATATATTCCTAAGTAAAACTTGATCCCCCATTGTGGCCCTACCCTACCTCTGGACTATTATTTAAACAAACTTGAATCTATACGATCTGGGGATGATTTCACTCAAATTTGGGCTTTCCTGGCCTAATAGTTTTGAGAAGAAGACTTTTAAAGATTTTCTCTACATATAAAATGTATCCCCCATTGTGGCCCCACCCTACCCGGGGGGTGGGGGGGGTGGGGGGGGGGGGGGGGTAGCAAGACTTTTAGGCCCCAAGATGTTTAGGCCCTTCTTTGATAAGATGCTTAGGCCCCAAGATATTAAGATGTTTAGGCACCAGCCTACATTTTTCTAAGTTCATTATAATTTTCATTTTATTTTTTAAATGAATAGTGGTTTAGGCACCAGCATACATTTGTCTAAGTTAATAATAATTTACATTTTATTATTTAGATTCCCCCCGGGGACCATGATTTGAACAAACTTGAATCTACATTATCTGAGGATGGTTACACACCCCAATTTGAGCTTTCTTGGCCTAATAGTTTTTAAAAGAAATTTTTTAAAAGATTTTCTCTATAAATTCCTATATAAAAATTTATCCCACAATTGTGGCCCCACCCTACCCCCGGGGACCATGATTTGAACAAACTTGAATCTACACAATCTGAGGATGCTTCCACTCAAATTTGAGCTTTCTTGGCCTAATAGTTTTGGAGAAGAAGATTTTCAAAGATTTTCTCTATATATTCCTATGTAAAACTTGATCCCCCAATTGTGGCCCCACCCTACCCCCGGGGACCATGATTTGAACAAACTTGAATTTACACTTCCTGAGGATGCTTCCATTTTAATTTGAGCTTTTCTGGCCTAATAGTTTTTGAGAAGAAATTTTTAAAGATTTTCTCTATATTAATTCCTATGTAAAACTTGATCCCCCTGTTGTGGCCCCACCCTACCCCCGGGGACCATGATTTAAACAAACTTGAATCTACACTACCTGAGGATGCTCCCATTTTAATTTGAGCTTTTCTGGCCTGATAGTTTTTGAGAAAACGTGGCACTTCATTTGAACAAACTTGAATCCCCTTCACCTAGTGGTGCTTTGTGCCAAATTTGGTTGAAATCTGCCCAGTGGTTCTTGAGAAGAAGATGAAAATGTGAAACGTTTACAACAACAGACGACAACAACGACGACGACAACGACAGACAATGGACAAACTGTGATCAGAAAAGCTCACTTGAGCCTTTGGCTCAGGTGAGCTAAAAAGAACGAAAAATCCAATTTCAAATCTAATTTGCTCTGTCAAGAAAACAAGACATTAAAGTATTGACTTTCTCTGGTTGAGGTATCCTAGCAGCAAGTATAAGGCTTAGATTAGATGTTAGCAAGATCTTAAGTGTTATATCCGTCACTTTGATGATGGAAGTGACAATTCTGTAGAACTTAATCCCTACAGAATATTTTTTGCAGTAAAATAATCTAATAGAGGCACTGTAGTTCTTGATGTAAAATAAGAAACTTTAAAAGCTTACAGGCATGGACAGAATTTCATACAGCTTTTCGGTTTTATTTCATCAATTTTTTTAAGGAGAAGATTGCATGTGTATACTGTAAATTATCTATATTACACGAGTACTTAATTCAGTGATCTGTCGGTTTCAGATCAAATCGCGAGAATATGAAATCGTGAACACGGAATTTCCATCCTTATTTCTTATAGTTTTGAACTCTTAGAAAATAATAGCGAGGTTTTAAAATCTGCAAAGGGTGCTTCTCGCGATTTTACGCAGATATTACCCATAATTCCTCAAGGTTAATTAGGAATCTACAGTAATAGGATTTTAAACAGTAACTTCTTTACTCACCACTAGTACAATTTTAAAATTGCTGATGTGAATATTTTTGTGTCTTTGCAATATAAATTTGTTTCTTTAAGACTTAATTATCAACTTGAGGTGATGGCTGATCTTTAAGCACTGTGAATATTTGTATTAAACCTTTCTGACATATATTTAGTATAAATAACTCTATCCAACCTAAGAGCAGAATATTTGTATGGCATGCATGTATTCTACTTAATTAGCTTAATATTATTAGTCAAAAATGTCACCTATTTTTTTCTCATTACAGATGACACTTTTCTAGAATGCATTGGAACTTTAAAAAAAATAAATCTTCTTATCTAGTATAAAATTATTCAAAACTATTTATGAAACATTTATCAACTTACCATTTGATGACCTTGTTTTCTTTGAAAACATCTGGGTCAAGGGTCACGTGACAAGATGATGTGTTTTGAGCTTGAATCTGCTGCTCTGAACTATAAAAAAGACTTACATTTCACAACATAAAAATAAATATCATAATTAAATAACAAATTTTTTGTCAATAAATTGAATACTGATTCTTAAAACACTAATGAGGTACCATATTATGGCAATTTTATTCAGACAGACTGATAGTATGCATTTATAGTCATCTATATTCTATATATAACTACACACATCATAGCCTGTTGGAATCAAACCTAATTTATAAATTAGTTGCACATGAGAGAGAGAGAGAGAGAGAGAGAGAGAGAGAGAGAGAGAGAGAGAGAGAGAGAGAGAGAATTGGTTTAATACTAACATACTGATTGAGAGAGAAAGAGAAATATATATTACAACTGTACTCATATAATGCATCTAGACCAAAAAAGTGCAATTTCATTAATAATTTAAAAACATGACATAATAATTACTTGCATAAAAGTACTTAATTAGCTTGATATATCATGCAACTTCTGTTCCAGTAATTCATATATTACATTTTAAAATGACAGTTGTTGTGGACACATATCTGCAAAAAAATTTCTGAAAGATAAGCAAATCATCTGAAATATTGCATCGTAAAAAAAAAATACCTGTACACTCACCATTCTGAAGGGACAGAGTCTGACATGACCCTCACTATGTACAGGATGCATGTTAACAGCTTAATGGCAAAGTTAAATATACGTATCCTCAGACCTACAATTCATAAGGTCATATCCATGTTATCAATAATTTATATGTATATATATATATATATATATATATAGTTAAATCCAAAATATATCGCAGTGTCCGGTTTTATATATAGAAAATTTGAAAAACGAAAGACAACACAGAGTAAAACGTTAGCGCTTTCATTCAATCTTCAGACGTTTACGTTACTTGGTGACATCTACAATACAATGACGTCATAGTTAGTCATAGTCTACTACGTTAACTTTAACTATGACGTCATTGTATTGTAGACGTCACCAAGTAACGTAATTGTTATTTTAAAAACGTCTGAAGATTGAATGAAAGCGCTAACGTTTTACTCTGTGTTGTCTTTCGTTTTTCAAATTTTCTATATATATATATAGTATATATGTATATATAGTCAGATAAAGTTTAAATATGACAATGAGTTTAACCAAGTTTTTACAAAACTGTAAACTAATAAAATGAACAGAATGACTTGAAATTTGACAACTGTAATAGGAAATTCAAAACATTTCAGTTTTATAATCAAATTTACACAGTAAAAGCTATTGTTCCAAATTTTCAGTGCAAGAATTTAAATATCAGCCATTCTCCAGAAATGGTTCCAAATATGGGATTGCTTACAGTGAAAAATGAACTTTTGATATTCGTGTTTTAATTGTAATAATATTGAAGTACAACTCTTCGCCGATATAATTATGAAATTTGACTCACCAAAATTTCTTCGTTCATGAAATATTTGATTTTGAAGACCATATTAAAAACCCTGTTACGGAAGTCAGAAGTGAATTAATGCAACTAATCCTCGGCCTGTACAATAACAGTAAACATCACTAGCCACTTTGTTTGATATCATATTGAATACAAATGACATATTTGACAGAATCATGAAGAATTTAAATTTAAGGGGAACATATTTTCAAAAATATCTTTATTTTAAGAAAATCTTTATTTTCAACAATAAAAAAGAAAAAAATGCATCATCTTTCATTCAAATTCAAATGTAAATTAGGAACAATTTCATATGTTCAATGATTTTCATTAAAATATTGAAACAACAGAACATTTATATAGAGATGTTGAGAAATTGTACATCACAAATTGATGTCAGAGGGATTTTTAAAGATAATGGCCCAAAGTTACAGAAGTTAGCAAATGACCTTTTTCATGGAGAAATTTTTTCCAATACATTTTACAACCAAATATTAGAGAATAAAAATCAAATACAGGTTATTCATTGTAGAAAATACATTTTTAACTTAATAAGCACGCTTTTTAAAAAATTTCTTTCCTTTAATTAGTATGTAATCAACATTACATAGATTTAAAAATGTTGACATGAAATATCTGTCTAAAATAGTGAAATACCTAATTGTATTAAAATTGCATGCTCTGATGGATGTACCAAACACAATTATGAAATATACCGGTAAAAAGTCAAACATATAAATCAATTGTCTTTTTATATTTGATAAAAAGCTTGGATGGTTCGTTACGGATGTCAGAGATTATCATTTCACAAATATCTACTCCTATGATGTTTTAAATAGTCATGAAATTTATTGGTTAATAATCTTCCTAAACTTCCTTTTTTATGTGGAGGAACTGGGGTCTTATCCCCATTAAAATATGGGTTGACTGAATCCACATCTCACCTTTTTCGGATTTTCACTTATGTTTCTCCATGTTTGCCGGCTTTGCATTAATGTATATACGCATATAATGTATTAATGCATATATATACATATGTATATGTATTGTTACTAATAAGTTAACTAAATAAGGTCTGTTTTTCGCAAGTATATATAAACTGTTACTAGTTTAAGTTTCGGGTATTAGTTCTTAAAAAAACTGACATCTGTAACTAATCATGTTTAGAAAAAAAAATCATGAACAGAGTATTTATCAAATATTCTGATCTGGGAATAATACCATTTCGATATAAACATGCATGCATGTTAATACAACCTTGAAAAGCCAAATATAGAAAACAATTAGCTTGATGCACTATATTTCAATAGAGTAAACTTTAAATAGCATATTATGCTAATATTACATGAAAAATGACCACTTTGTTGATTTTAAAACATAAGAATAGATTATCCGTCGTGGAAAATATACATAAGAAGCACTGGAATGAACAGATGCCAAATCTGTTTTTTCCCCTGATATCCGTAACGCTGCAGCAAATATTTAAAAAATATTGTCATATGATAAATTGTCTTAGGTGAATTAGTTTTAATCTGCATCTGATATATCTCTTGCAAATAAAAATAAACTAAAACAGATAAATCCACACATAATAATTCATATTTTTTAGATAGTTTAGCACACTCTCATCATGTTTTTCTCAAAAATGCACTTTGTATCAAAATATTAATTGCTTCAGTTAAGAATATCAATTTAAAGTTCCTTTACTTTCTAAACTCATGTTCTGTTTTGCTGAACAATCCAAATTATTATCGATGGAAAACCGAGCCATATATCACTGATTGAAAATACTGTTACGGATGTCATACGTTACGCCGGTCAGGGGTTTTAGTAAATTTTCCTCTCACTGTACCATGCTATTACATTATTTTTCTACAGATGATGATAGATAGCTTTGGAACACTGTGTTCTCCAAAGGCTTCATGAATAAGTTTTTCAAATGCCATGAATTTAGTTGAAAATGGCGTTACGGAAGTCAGGCTTTGAAATGCGTCAAACTCAATTTTCAATTTTATAATCGATGATTAAAAAAACACATAGATTTTCGACTGTAAATTGTATATATTTTTCTTTTGATATGCCTATGACATTCAATTACTATAATATCAATAGATATTGTTTTGAATATCATCGCTTACTTTTAAGTCAAACACGTGTTACGGAAATCAGGACTGTTTCAGCGACAATATATAAATCGGGGGGAAAAAAGAAAGAAAAGATTGTTATCAACAGGTGTTTACTAACAAAACATGCTATGTGATGCTGAAATAAAAAATGAGTTTTAATTGTCTCTTTCATCACCGTAATGCTATTTAGTATTGTAGTAAAATTGAAATATTCACGTGCAACATGCTGAAAAATACACAAACTGATTTTTTATTGAAATAATTTGACATTATTTGACACTTCAAATGCATATTGTTTGGTATCAAAATTTGTAATTTTTACTGTAGATATCTCCTGAGAAAAGTATCAGCCAAATACATTAAACGGCAAATAATAATTTTGTGATGAATGCTGGCTACAACATTATATCATAATTGGAACCATTTCTGGAGAATGGCTGTATATGTTTTGTAAAACGATGTCAAAGCCTATGTAGCAGTCAGACTATGTATAATTTATTAATTATGTATCAGAGATAGAGCTGACATATTGACGAGGATTATTAATTAATCCAGTGCCAGGTTACCAAGGCATTAGATTATCAGAGTGTTGGAGTACACAGGTTCAACTGTAATGGAACAATCCTCTTACTTGATCTCTGGTTTTTGATGAAGTAAAGCTGTAGTCTCTCTTTCAGAGATTTCTCATTTGTGAAAAACTCAACTCTCACTCTGAAAAATGAAAAAAAAAAATAACACAGTGACTCAAGAAAAATACATGCAGTCTCAGTTTGAAATATTTCTATTTTGGACATCATGTCATATACTGGATATTATGTCATTTTCAAACAATTGATTGATAAGTTATAGAGCTGGTCTATACTAACTACTGGTATCAAAAACTAGCATTTTGTTAATAGATGGCGTGCGCCATACCTCACTATACCAGTCATGCAACCAAAATAACATCTGAGCAATCGAAATATGAAGCCTTCTATTTCAACAAATTGATGTTCCTGCATAGGTAATTACTTTGCAAATATTTGCATCTGAAAAGCACAATTATTCAATAGAGAGGCTTCATAGTTTGCAAATATGCCACTGGACAATTGAAGCATTGTTCTCGAGAGCTGATTTTACTCTGCTCACAGGATATATTTGTAAATTGATAGATCAAATTATCGTATGATTTTCAAGCAGAATTGCAGAAATCTTATCATTGAAAGTCAGATTTCTCTTCAATCTAGAACAAAAATGATTAAATTAATAAACAGAGGTGTTTCATTGTGCATTAGGTTTTTAAGGTCTTCCGTTTCCAACGGAAGACCTTATTGTTTTCGTTCGGTTTCTTTTTCCCTATTATTATTATTATTATTTTTCTTTTTTTTTCTTACAAATTTTGTGCACGCGATTTCTCAGAAACGACTCGACCGATTTTCATGAAACTTTTAGATATAATAGATAGTGATCGGAACCTTATAGGTTTTTTATTATATTGATGACGTCACTTCCGTTTTCGAGATATTGACGTTTTAGCGATTTTTAGAGGGGTGGCTTGTTCCTCTAACTTCTCCGAAACTATAAAAGATATTGAGTTCAAACTTTCAGGGATAGTAGACAAAAGAGTGTAGATTTGCAATTTTATATTCATTTTGATCTGGATTGAAAGGCGCCGAAGCTCGCCTGGACCCGAAAATTTAGTTTTAATTAAATGTCGTATTTTTTCTGGTTTTCTTTGTTTATCTCTTTTCTGAAAAATATTTTGTTAAGACATGTAATGTAAAAAAGGTTTATATTTACAGGACCTTTCATTTGATATCAAGAAAAAGGGGCTGGCCCCTCCAATTAAGGGACCAAATGGCTCTAAAGTCTTTTATCTGTAGCCCTTTACTGAGAGATATTTTGTGAAAGGTTATAGAAACAAATGTGTTTATCTCACAGTTATGTATCTAAGTAATGTAATGATTTTATCATGTGTTACGTGATGAAGGGTTTTTAGGGGCCAAAAGTCCAAAATTTCGATCACCCATATCTCCGAAAGGAAAAATATTTTGAAAGGCGGTACAGAAGAAAAGTTGTTCAAAAACATGTTCTCAACAAAATGCAACCTTTAAAATTTCGTTAAACGGCCCCTATAAGGAGATTAGGGATCGGCCCCTAAAACCTTCATTCTCATATATCTCTAGAATGGTAACAAATTTCTAAAACTTGTTGAACAAAATTTGTTTAGAATTAAATAGCCTTTCATTTGAAATCAAGAAAAAGGGGCTGGCCCCTCCAATTAGGGGACCAAAGGGCTCTAAAGTCTTTAATCTGTAGCCCTTTACTGAGAGATATTATGTGAAAGGTTATAGAAACAAATGTGTTTATCTCACAGTTATGTATCCAAGTAATGTAATGATTTTATCATGTGTTATGTAATTAGGGGTTTTTAGGGGCCGAAAGTCTAAACTTTTGATCACCCATATCTCCGAAAGGAAAAATATTTTGTAGGTTAGCACCGGAAAAAAGTTGTTTAAAATGATGTTCTTAACGATATGCAACCTTCAAAATTTCGTTAAACAGCCCCTTTAAGGAGATAAGGGATCGGCCCCTAAAACCTTCTTTCTCATATATCTCTAGAACGGTAACGAATTTCTAAACACTTGTTGAACAAAATTTGTTTAGAATTAAATGGCCTTTCATTTGATATTACGAAAAAGGGGCTGGCCCCTTAAATTAGGGGATCAAAGGGCTCTAAAGTCTTTTATCTATAGCCCTTTAATAAGAGCCATTTTGTGAATGGTTATTAAAGCTAGATTATGTATAATACGTTTATATATCCTAACAATATAATGATTTCCTCTTGTGTTACCCAATAAGGGTTTTTAGGGGCCAGAGGTAAACAAGATTAATTTTTTTCATCTTAATTGGAAGAAATGCAAGTATTTAAAAGAGCAATGTATGAGAACTAATAAAAAGCGATACAATAAAGCATTAGTACTTCACTCCTTTTTCCATATCATGTTTTGTTGTCAAAAATCAAAGTCGATGATGTCATATTTCCATCTAAAAATCAGACGGAAGACCTCCTCGTTGCTCGCAACGAGATCGTGTCTAGTATTGTTCACTGTTCAATGGAAGAAGCAAACTTTTTGTATCTACCCCAATGTAGACATGTACTAAAATGTTTTCACTGTAATGGTTGCCTACCTGTGCAAATAAAATTCATTTTTAAAAATGCATTTGAATGTAAGAATTAAGGTGGAATAACACATCATCACAAAATGGCTGACCACTGATCAAAACAACATTTCGTTTTTTGAAAAGGATTTTATGCACTGACATATGTAACTTACTCCATAACTGAGTGGATAAAGTGTCAGACTTGTGAACCGTGCTTCCCGAGTTAAAATCCCACAGGGGCTTTTGTTGTTACTTACTGGAATAATTATTTTAGATATTCACTTTTTATCCCCAAACTGCAAATTTTTCGCTTATTTGACATTTGTACAGTTTATTTATCATTATATCTTTCATTTTCAAAAAATTTCCTGTTAATTTGAGTGACTTTCTCCAGGTGTGTTATTCCACCTTAAATAATAGCTGAGTTAATTCATATACATTATAGTGCCCCATGCAACTTTTAGGGCTGTGTTTTTCAAAAGAACTAACAAATTAATGAATGTTAATTAATCATAAACTAATCAATGTTTTATTGTAATATCTGTAAAATATAATTATGGAAATCAAAGTAGTTGTAAATAAATGGTTTGATATAAATTTTGCTCATTAAAGACCATTCCATATTAACAACTTTATCATAAGTTCTTTTGCAAAACGCAGCCCAGGGTACAATGTTTTTGATCTGTCAGTCCTATCAGTTTGTCAATGCAACTCCTATTTAACAGCTGATCAGAATTTTAAGAAAAAAACCCCAACTTTTTAGTAAATAAGAGAATAATTAGAGAACAAACATATTCACAGAAGAGTCTGATGCCATTATTTTTCTAAGAAATTTGCTTCCTTTAATTGAGCTTTAAAAGTTTGGCCATACTTAAATATACATGTACTACCGGTACTTAATTTGTCCTCATATTATTGGTGCAGTTTCATGAATATACGTACTGTTCAGAGGTTGAAGAGGAGTTGTACTGAAAAAAGGGACTGATAGACAGACTGAAGTCAGACTAGCAGATGGGTAAAAAACATTTACCTCTGCAATTCGAGTCCAGACTACCTGCAATTCTATCCAGTATAAAATATGCTATTACATGTACCATAGGGGAAACAGAAAAGTCAGTGGTATGCATACATACATATTTTGCCTGTGAAAGGATCATTGTACATATGTTACTGTCTTTTGATAATATGAAACAGTTTATTTATGATCCTGGTATGTTTTTCATCCCATTATTCAGATCTATAAAGAACTATAATTGCATGCCAGCTAGGTATATTCTAATTATATACGGTAACAGTGATCCATACAAAATGCTCCACTGTCACCAGATACTTGAAGTCCCTACTCTTTGAAGCTCTTTTGAGTATCAAACATAAAAATACTTTGGTACAGCTCTGATAATGAAATCTTAAAAAAAGTTAAATGCTTATCAACTCAAAGAAAATATAAATACATTCAATAAATCCTGAAACCTACTGGAAGACAACACCATTCCATCCATCACTCAAGAATCAATAGGTTACAGTCATGTCTCAGTGATACACAATGAAATAAACAATAATCTATGCAATTCCTTCCGTTAATTGTCTTTGAAAACAATAAACACAAATTAACAATTGATCTTACACTTATAATCAATGATTATTTAACAGTAGGGAATACAGTAAGTATTCTCAGCATGAATGCAAGCAACCTCTGCATAGAGATATTCATTGTCGCTGACAAGTGCTTGCATGGAATAAATAAAATTGTTATTGAATTTTGATCAAATGACTTTCTTTACAATAAAATAAAACTACAAAAAAGGAATACAACTATAAAATGATGAAAGCATTAGTGCAGGTGTATCATGAAAAATGAATGAAGCTTTTATACATCTACCAGTAAAATTTCAATCATTTTAGAATTTCAATCCATATTATGATCTAGAAAAGCTGTGCAATTGAATTCAGATAGGAATAACAATAACATCCTATTCCTTATAGAGAGAGGGTGAAAGAACAATACAGAGATGTTTGAATGTCATATGAAACACTGAATTATCAAGTACATTTTCACTTAATTGACACAATAATTATAAAGTACAAGCTAATACCGGTAATTTAATTTTATAAATTGTCAAAATATGACAATGGACCTTGACAAATTCACAGACAATTTTTACTGACTACATGAGAATTCACCGACACATGTTCTTCAGTAGATTCATTAACATACGCAAATAAGTTCATGAATAGATAAGCTAGCATAATGCTCAAATGACTGGTATTTTTACATTATGAAGTCAAAGGAATCAGTTCGTTTGGGTTAGATTCAATACAGAAATAAATTAAACTAATGAACGACAAATAAGGTAGTAAGTGCTCAAATGACTAGATATTTTTAAATTCTGATATCAAAATGAACCAGTTCATATTGTTTAAAATTTTAAACCCATTTGATACTGCAGACTTACTTTGGGGGTGGGGGTAAATTATCGGAGTTCACAGAGAGGCGTTCGACCCCACTACTTCGGTGCCCATGGTTCCTGCGATACCTATTTCGCCTCTGCCCTGACATAATGCGAGGACTATTTGGTCCAGAGTTTAGTCCACTCCGATAATAAAACCAAACATTTGACATAATAAATCACAAGTTCTCAGCCTACAGTTTCACGGTATCATGTAGCATTCACTAACACCACATTTCACGTGTCTGCCTCTAGTTCCACTTAAATCTGGCTCTTCACTCATTGATCACAAAAATCTCAGATATTTCACAAGAAACCTATTGAGAATTCCTCCACTACAACTACAAACAATACATCTGAATGAGAGTCATTCCTGGCAAAGACATATCTTTCCGTTTCATGAGATACCAGTAATTGTGCATTTGTTAGAGGGGTTTTTTTTCAATGAAAGTGAAGCTTCCTCTGACTCCCATTAATGGCCATCTAGGCTTAAAAAGCAGGAATTTAAAACATCCCTGGGTAAAACTTGCTTGGTGTAGAAAGCCCTCTAATCAATCAGGTACATGTATTGATAAAGTCACCACACTTGTCTCCCGAACAGTGCAACATATGGAGATTTCTCTGAGCTTTATAACCGACTGCAGTCACACATTTTTTTTACCTGAAACAAACAACCTCTGCTGGCACCTACAGCAGCTTTCTCTGCCTGTTTGTGTAATAGATAGTTATAATACATAAGGGATATCTGAAAAACAGAATATGTCTTTATGAGATGGACCAGTATCCTTTGTGCATGTATTGACTGGATAACAGTTGCAGGCTTATTTAGAATGTATTAATATTTTAAAGTCTGCAGGGTTTCATGTTACAACTGAACTTTAATGAACACCTGCATGTGTATGTCATAAATGTACAAGAGGCCTATGGTGCACATCGCTCACCTTGGTAATAAAAGCAATAAATAAAACGCAGCTTTATAAAGTTATATAAAATAAGGTTGATAATGTTGTAGAATAAATCCCGTTCACCAAGATTTTAAACTTTTTCTCCAGATATTCTTATGTTAAACATGCATGGAGCCCCTTTTCAAACAGGATGATGATTTCATTGTCATGTCACATATTGAGCATTGTAGTTCTCATGACAAGAAGATCTTAAACAATTGTTCATATATTATAGATAAACAGGTATATAACCTACATCAAAATTAGAACCCCCTTGTGGAGCACAAAAAACCTATATATCCTTCAAGTTACTAAATCTGGTGTGAGACTATAGGGATCTAAAATTGATTATGAAATCCTCTTTGTGCTTCTACTTGAGCCTAATGGTGCATTAATTTATTTACTTAAATACAGTGACAATGTTACATGAACATCAATTTCCCTCGTCCATTAATTGACATTTTCTGATATGAACTATTATTAACTTAATTTAAAAGTGAACGCTCTATATAGCTATTTTGTTCCAGCAAAATGTACTAGCCACAGTGTCTCATTATTCTTGTTTTGGTTATGTAGGGTTCTTTCTGTAACTCCAGATACACGTAATTATAACTTTAGTTCACCCTATATAAGTACAAGCACCTACTTATTAACTAGAAACCTATTTAAAAAAAAATGAACTTTACTTTAAATACAACAACTTATGAACAAGTTCTTACAACATAAGGTGCCTTACAACATAAGGTGCTTTCAATTTAACCAGCATTGCCGGATTTGCCTGTGTTGCCTTTTGTCACTGATTGCTGGAACATGCGTTGCCGGTGAGCGATTGTGGGAACACATTTTACCATTGCAATTAGGAATCAATATGGCATCTAGGTTACCATATTTTTCAAAACTGGATTTCTGTAACTACAATCTGTCCTACTAATGAAAAGTGCTATTACATTAACATCTCTTGTTGGCATGAATATCAGCAAGAGTGGTCATTGATGTGGAAGGAAGCTGGATAACCCAGAATTAAAACAGTGCTGTGATGTCATTCCTTTGTTCCAGCAGTCTAAATTTTTACCTGTGACTGTCTGATACTGGTGAACTTCTTAATATCAGAGCTTAACCAGTGGTAAAAGTACTGATACCCTTCAAAATCAGACTGTCTCGGGTATATCAAAAATGGAATTCAATGGCAGTGTTTTAAGTACTATATATATGCCTCAAACACTTTAAAAGAATGGAAAAATATCAGACAATTCTCGGCCCTAACAGGCCTTGAAACTCTCTGATATTTTTTCATACAGAACTGTTTTTGGCATATATCCATTACAAAACTCATGTATCCAAGCGGGCAACTGCCATATCATATCACATACAATCACTGTCCATCACAAGGGTCGAACACTGGTCACAGTCTCACAGAAGTGAGAAGCAAGTGCATTGTCAAATGCACTACTTAGAGTCTTGGACACTTAACTTAGTTAAGATAATTACACTAGATTGTAGCAAAATTTTAATTATTGGTTTAAATGATCTTGAAAACATTGATTTTTTAAATGGGGTCATTTTCCACTAAAAAAAACTGTGTTTACGTCAAATCAGTTTTAAAAGCTGTCATATGTACATCAAATAGCAACCAGTCAGTTTATTTTATTGGCAGAAAACACTTTTTATGTATTTTATATATGTATACTGGGTACATACATACCGGTACAAACAATAAGGCAGTTTAACTGGCATTCAAGCAATTATTCCCAAGATAAATATGCTTACAAATCAACAAATGAATATCAAAATGCAGGTATCAAAATATATATTCTTTGTTATAATTACATTGTAATGAATAAAGTTCATTAAACACATTTCATGCAAACTTATGTTTTATTTTTTAATTCTATTGAGTCTAGGAGTAACAGATATAGGCAAAGTTCATATTTCATAATATAGCATTTTATATGAAATGATAAACATTTGCATCATGAAACACAATATCATATCATATTAGATAGTTTATTGTATGGTACGATTTATCATATTTTAATAACCAACGAGTCTAAATGGCCAGGCAGGATTTACTAGTACTTGAATATATATAACCAGCTTCAAAACTCAAGGAGCACATGGCTTAGTGGTCATAGGCATAATGGCATTTAACCCAAAGGTCGCTGGTTCAAACCCTGCTGTGGTCACTTGATATTAAGTGTTGTGCACTTGGACAAGGCACTTTATCTACGGTACAGTCCATCCAGCTGAAACTGGGTACATGCTTATGCTGGTAGTTAACCTGCGATGTACTAGTGTCCCATCCAGGGGAGTCAATGACTCTCATTCGCTTAGCACCATGGAAACATGTGATAAGCACCGATCTGCCTTAGGCACCTAATGGCACAGAGAAGGATTACCTTAACTAAAATCAAAACTCATAGCCCACTTTGAACT
This sequence comes from Magallana angulata, assembly GCF_025612915.1. Lineage (NCBI taxonomy): Eukaryota > Metazoa > Mollusca > Bivalvia > Ostreida > Ostreidae > Magallana > Magallana angulata. The sequence continues at coordinate 18,070,112 of NC_069117.1, forward strand.
GCTCCAAAAAACACCCTATAAGCTTCCTAGAAATCAAGATCAGAACCTGTATCTGAAGTATACTTTTGTGTAACATTGACCATTTAAATGGGATAAGACCATGCAGTCATTTATACTTCCAAGTTAGTATACTGCTCCAAAACTTTAACTCTGGAGTGACTTTAAGGTGGCTCTATATACCCACAGTTTATTCCAATTTTCAATAGAAGACCACAAAACATACACTTATCAAATATTAAAATGATGATATGGATACTATAGGTATTTTTAAAGAATTTTTAAATGTTTTTTCGTGTTTTTGTAAAATATCTTTTAAAAAGACAGCTATTAACAAATTGAGAGATTTTTTTATGTAATATGATGGATATTTCCTTCGGACACATAAAAAAAATGTAACACTTCTTAACATTCAAAAATTTTATCATTGCAATTTTTTTTTTAGTATTTCCCCAAAACATAATTTTTCATATTTCTTACTCTGTTGACAAATCATCTGAAAAAGTTGCTTGATGTTATAAGAAAATGTATTTTAATAAATGTGACATAAAAAAATGAATGAAAATCATTGCAAATAAACACAAAAAATATTTTAAATTTTATTTGGTATGAAAATTCCTCAGGTAAGGGTTATCGTTCCTAAGTCCCAAGGCCCAAACACCTTGGGGACTTTTCATTTCTGAGTTGAAAAAAATTTCTTTAATATAATGTTGGAATGATAAATAAATATATATTTCATTATAGGCCTGTATAAGTGAATATATTCACTTTAATGCAAAACTAAGTCAGATAAATAAAGGGGAAAATTGACTAGGTTAATAGGATTTATGTATCCCAACCTAAGAGAAATTCAAAGCAACCCTGCCATCCCCTTAAGGTGTTGATATTAATGTGCATTAAAGTATTTTATAATTGAAATATTTTCATTGGTTTAGAATTTTCTTTCACAGTATTCAACGAAAAAATATGTTTTAGAAAATTTTGGTAAGTTTAAAAATTAATTGTTCTCAACGAGAATCAAACTCATGACCTATAGGTTTGAAGTGAACCCACTCACCCACTGCGCTACAGTGTAACATAACATACCACATTACTTGTTTTTGATACTTATGTAAAAAGTGTACTTAGTTATGGTGCTGAAATTTGGGGATTCCATAAAGGTCAAGATGTAGAAAAAGTCCATATAAATTTTTGTAAGCAGGTTTTGGGTGTCAGAAAAAATACTTGCAACAGTGCAGTTTATGAAGTAGGTAGATTTCCGGCCATTAGAGATTTTCAGGAAACAAAAATTTTTAAATACTGGTTTAAATTAAGAAACAGTAAAAACTGTATTTTAAAAGCATGCTACGAAGACATGGTGAAAAATAATGACATATGGATTTCAAATATTAGGAAAGAATTGTCCATCTTAGGCTTAGCCGATTTATATCAAAGTACTATGAAAGAGTCTGTTATTTTAGATATTATATTTAATAGAATGTGTGATGTCTTTAAACAAAAAGTTGTTAACGATATAAGCAATGCATCAAAATGTATATTATATAAACATGTTGTTGATCATTTTTGTTTACAAGTTTACCTAAAGAAACCAATTCATGTAAAATATCGTAAATTAATTACACGCTTACGGTTGTCCTCACATGACTTAAAGATTGAAACAGGGAGGTATGATAATTTAACATGTGATTGTCGAAAATGTGAATCTTGCAACTTAAATGTAATTGAAGATGAGTTCCATTTTTTACTTATTTGTCCATCACTTTGTAGTTTAAGAGATAAGTATATTAAAAAATACTACTCCCGAAAACCAAGTGTCTATAAAGTTATACAGTTATTATCTACCTCTAATACTAAAGAACTGTGTAATTTAGGTAAATATTTATATTATGCAAACAAGCAACAAACTCTCCATGTGAATTATCCAAATTGATCATGTACACTTTGTTTTTCTTACTGTTTATTTTATGTTCATATGCATAACCTATGAGACATTTGTCTCTTGGAATAAAGAACTTAAACTTGTAAGTAATGTAATTATCAAATTAAATCTATTCATTTAACAACTTTTTCAAAAGAGCGGTCCCCATACAATTTGCCTCAGTTTAAATCAACCAGTACCGGAATTGAATGCTTCCAAATTTACTTTTTTGCATACTGCGTCATCAAAAAGTGGTGTATAGAGCCACCTTAAGCTGCTCCAAAACATTTAACCTGTGGTATCTGAAGTCTGCTCTGTACCTCATGAACATAGTTACAGCCACAAGTTTAATTAGATAGGCTAAAAACAATAGTTCCTTAGGTACAGTGGGTTTTTTCCACCAATTTGGGACTGGGTACTAGGGCCCTTTTAATTGGGAAAAAGAGCAAAAACCAGGAAAATTCATCTTCGCTAGCCAAGGGTTTTCGGTCCACTTTGCTCCCCATAATGGCACTGCCTTGTGTTTTATGGGGAGCAAAGTGGACCGAAAACCCTTGGCTAGCGAAGATGGGAAAATTGGGAAATTTAATCTAATCAAATTAAATGATTTCTATCATTTATTCAAATACTAATTAGAGCACAATGCTTCTTTTTCTAGAGTTCTTGACATTATTATTCTGTTCAGAATCTATGTAAAATTGACAACCCATACATAGATTTTTATTTAATTACAATTGGGAAATTTTGGGTCCAAAATTGGGGAAAATATCAGGAAATTTACGATTGGGACTGGGGCTGAATTTGACGGAATTTCGGTCCCAAATCAAGTAAAAAAAAAAACCCCCAGAGGTATCGGACATTCTCAAATAAACTTTAACCTGCTAAAATAAACCTTAAAACCTCCTCCAGTATCTGATCTTAGCTAGAATTCAGCAACTAAACCCTTCAAAAACATGCCCAATTATATCCATTTATTAACTATATTAAAAATGGTTATTAATAATCACGTCATAATAAGCTATTAATAATTTAAATGCTACAAACACATGACTATAAAATACATGTGCCCTATCCTCTATCAGACTGTCCATCATACAATATTCATTTGACTGTCGGTGTAGTAGCTAGTACGCACAACAGAATGTTTGTCTTGCTCTGCCAAATTGATCATTTACCACAAATTAAATATGCAATGATTTTTTCTGTGTACAAGTTCTAGATCAGTGGTAGTTTTAAGTCTGTCGTTTTTTTTTAATTACAAGTGTCAAAATATAAATTTATACAACATGTACCAAACATATAAATTTTAACTGCAAGAATCCAATTAATTAAGTATATAGTCTTTGTGGGTGCATGGGGAGGGACATGACAAGAAGTCCAAGTAAAAACACATGATCATTTGATATAACAAGCATCTATTTATACTACATATACCATGCATGCATAATGTATTAATTGCCAGTGGTGACCTAGCTCTGTATATGTATAAGCAAAAAATTGAAGCTGAATTTAGTGACACGCGAAGCATGAAATGGGGTAGGTGGCTGTGCAGGGGGCCAGTGCCCCTCCCTCCTCCCCCATAGTTCAAAACTAATACATTTTTTGGTGTGCTATAAATTGCAGTTTTCTATTATGGGAGGCACTTTGGCTCCCAACCAAATTTTTTCAGACAGCGAGAGAGCTTAAGTAACAGATCTACAGCTAGGAAGCTAGGGACTGTACTTACTCCGTGGAACCCTGATACCTTACAAGTGGTATTATCATACTATAAAATTGGGTGAACTTTTATTACAGAAACAAGCACCAGTGGCAGTGGTAAATATATTTCATTTTGACACCCCTTTAAAAAAAATGTTCTTATAAAAAAATTAAGGGCATGGATGAAACAAAATCAGTGTACAGTTAATTAGACATACTTTAATATATAGATTTACATTACATAAATAATTCAGTAAAAGTATTGATTCGTTCTTGCATGATCACGGTAATGGGCTCAGGAATTCAAAACATGAGAATATTAAACTATTGTACAATGTACACCTGGCGCTGCCTTTCATACCTGTCATTGTTTTGCCCGTGATGACCAGACTCCCCCCATATCAGGTCCCTGAACCTGTATCGTGGTGGTAATGGAAGGACCTGGGAGTATGAATCCAAATATTCATCATCCTCAAACATTTTTGTATCTTGCCATTTCAGTCAGCAGCAGCAGCAGTTGTTTCAATTATTGATTTTTACGATTTGTCATTTTTCACTAACGGACATAATATATTATTTATGTAACATTGTAATGCATATGCACAATACTTTTACAATACTTTATATAATGTTTTGTTAAAAATAAAAGGCTGATACTATTTTAAACTCTACAGATATTGATAGTCTTGATTTTATTATTATTTTCGTTTTGCCAATATATTCTTGAAAAATTAGAATGTTTATGGATGAAGCCTGAAAGTTTTGAGGAATATACTCGACGTCTAACGTTACACGGTATAATACAAGTTTAAATGAATGAAAAATATAGCTATTAATGTTTATGTTACGGAATTTAACCTATCTGATTTTTTTACTTAGGCTAAAGTAGTATTATGCTGATGTCGAGCATTCGAATTTCCTCGGTTGAAATCTTGTACTTCTTTACCTACTTGTACTTGATGTAGGTTAAGTTAGCCACTCAATCATATGAATATGTTACCCTTTCAGCGCAAGTTCTAAAAGTTTTGAGGCTATATATGTGACCAAACAACATCTTCTTAGATGAAACGACAAAGAAGAGCAGTTCTGGTTAACGTGATATAATTGATTGGTAATACAATGTAATTTGATCAGCACAATGTGACGTTGTCACACTTATCCATGCCTCATCCCACACAAGGTGGTGTAGTACAGTACATTATGTTACTCAAACGTTCAAATTAATTTTAAATTTTAATGCATGTTTTGCTCAAAAACTCACTTAAGAGCAGCAATGTTTTAACTATTTTTGCTCTGGGTTGCTTTTTTAAACTACACAGTACAAATATTGGTTGATAGTTCTTTGTAAATTTTTGTCTGTTTTATATAAAAAGGAAAATGCTTAAAAGTAGCTAAATACCTTCTTCATGTAGGTAAAAAACCAGTATTAAAAGTTATCAGGTTAATCAAGCTACATAAATAAATCTAGTGATGTTTAGTCTTAAACATATAGTTCAGGTTGACAGACAATAACTGAATAAACAAATGTTTGAATCATTCTATATTTCTAAAAAAATTGATAAAAATTACAGTGCTAGAATAATCATGATTAATTGCACTTGATTTCTAGAATATATCTCTGCGAGTTAGTGGATTGTGCGTATAATACACCTCAATGGTTTATGGCTTTTCGTATGGAAATATTTACACTCAGTTTGATTATCATACAATGCTAATGCGCAGTATTCGATTTGTCTGCACTGCCTTGTGTTTTATAGAACTGACAATATCCATAAATAAGCATTCAATGCACAAAAATCCTATAACTGAAATTTATGCTACTTCTGTTTGTTTATTGCAGTTATCACATTCTCGAAACTAAAAGTAGTCATTTTTAATTGGGTTTTCTGAAGGAAAAATCTGGTTATTGAAATGGTGAAAATGGTAGGTGGGCGGCTGCCAAAAGGGTACCCTTATTGTACGGATAACTTCTCCTACAGTTTTCAAGATAGGAAGTTGTTCTTTTGCAGATCAATTGTACATGTATATCAGAGGTGTGCATATTGCTTGGATTTTAATTTATGATCATTAATGTAAGCAGTATTAGCTGTTGAACTTACCGTAGTCAAATTTTGCCAAAATATTGAATATAGGGTACCCCTATTGTATGGGTAACTCCTCCTACAGTTTTCAAGATAGGAAGTTGTTGTTTTGCAGATCAATTGTACATATAATAGAGATGTGCATATTGGTAGGATTTTAATTTCAGATTGTAAATGAAAAAAAATACCAGCTGTTGAACTCAGTCATTTTTTAGCAAAATATTGCTTATACGGTACCCCTATTGTACAGATAACTCCTGCTACAGTTTTCAAGATAAGAAGTTGTTTGTTTTGCAGATTTTATATACCGGTATATATAGTATTCTACTACAGTTATTGCTGAGATCAAAGAGATGCCGTGGACATTATTCTCCAATATACCATGAACGTCATTAATAAATTATAAGATCTTAAACACATACCAAACTCGAGTCGATCATGAGTTTATAACTTAAAAACTTGCTCTTTATAAAAAAAACATTGATAACACGAGTTAGTGTCCTTTAGAGCGATGTGTATTCCCATTGTTTATTTCAAAGAGCTAATTGCGGCTGTTCCAAGACCATCTCTTTCACTGCTTGTTCGTCCAAATAAAAAAAAATTAATATGTTGATTATCGAATTCATTAATCTAAATTAATAAAAAAAAAACATTCATAAATAATTTAAGTATGTATTTCATAATTTAAGGCATTCTTGTGAACACATGCGCTACCCTTGATACAATTTTTTTTTGAAAAGTCCATAACATCCAATAGATATACATGTACCTCTGTTGTCTGTAATTGAAAACCCTTTTGAACAGCTAGATCAAAGATTACTGCGATGTTTAAGTTCACAATGGAAAAAAAAATTAGCATCAGAAATATTATTGTGTACACTATGTAAAGTTCATTCCAACATTTCCATGAGAATATTTTCCCTGCAAATTATCATATCATGATAATTGAGTCAAGATTATATAACCGCTTGATCATAAGTTTTGATTACACCTGAACTATGTTTTTGCCCTAAATGTTTAGGCCTAAAATGTGTGATGCAAATTATTCACCAGTATGAATTTTGTTCGGCAATATTATATAGGTACATGAACTTAGAAAAGTCTATATATCTATATACTAGCATGCATGTTTTCATAGACTTTCAATCATATAGAAAATTTTGCAAATTATGATAATTTGCAAGTTATAGAATCATCAATTACTATTATTCTGTTTGTTTGTGTATAGGCATTATATTAAGACAGGATATTAGTGATTCATTTCTTCCCCTAAAAATGTGTATGCTCTTATTTATAATTTTTTGAAGATGTGGTATTTTTAATAAAATGATTTAATTGACAGTTTCTCTTCATTTTACATGTGTTTTTCAACTTTATAATGTTTTTACTGAAGTAGATTCTGTAGTGACATCATCGTCTGGTCTATAACTTTTACAATAAGATAAACGTGGCACAGCTAGAGTTGTCTGTAATCTGAGGTCAGGTCATGCCCCTGATCTAAGGTCATTGACAAAGCTTAAGGTCATATTATGGCACTTACATGTATCTTAAAGAGGCCACACAAGGGGTGTTAGTATTTCTTGAAGAAATCCAGTTTAAACACTAGTTCTGCTTTTCTTTTGCAGCTATCAATAAAGGAAGGACAACTCTGAGAAAGAAACCTACAATGAGGTTATTATCATGAGAAGAAAATGGAGAGTGGTGGTTTGCCTAACTGTGATCTTTATTTTGTATGTTTCGTACAAAATATTGGAGCCAGACATCAAAAGGGAGATAATTCAGGCAGACTCAATTATCAAAGAAGTCCCAGTTGTAATGGAAGATAACTCCAGACTCAGTGAAGAGGAGGCTGACACAGATGTTGAAAAACTTGTGAAAGAGTTGCAGAAAAAATACTGGATCAATTTTCATTACCCTCTGAAGGATTCACCATGGCGAGTTGCAGAAAAAATGGTAACAGAGAGGGAAGTGCATCCGGAATATGCACCAGAAATAGGTAAATAGTTGATATATTTGTGTTGGATATGATCTTTGAAACCAGACTTTATTGTAGGTGGCTAAATATCAAGATCCTCATTAATGACTAATGATGACAAAGTAAGGTAAATATATTAGTCTTATTGAAGAAAAAAATATACCGGTATATATATTAATTTAATTAGGATATTGAACATGTAACAATTTTTGTAATGAGAATATCATGTATGATTTAGACCAGGAATAATAGGTGTTTTAATTAACAGTTGGATTTTATGCTTGTAAAATATATTCATATATATGCTCTAAATAGACATAAAAAGGACAGTGAGTTGTACATAAATCTTTATCCTGTAGTCACCTGCCCAGAACTAGACTGCTAGTAATCAGCAGGCTTTTTTTATGAATGCTGCAAGGCCATTTATTCATTTACTCTCACACAAGCCACATAAAGGGGCTCTTACTGTGTGCATTTGCTTAATTAACAACAACAACAAAATCTAATGAAAAAGCTGAGGCATACCTTTCTAGGTTGGTCTCCGAGCCATATGCATAATTCAGAATATCCCGATCTGGCCCAGATGAAAAGGCTGGAACCTTGTGATATCTAATGTTCTTCATGGCGCGTCTGTCGTGGGCTTGATATCGCCGATGATGTCTGGTACCATCACTCTTTTCTTCTATCACTAAAGAAGAGTTGGAGCCAAACATTATTGAAGTACTCCGGAATTAAACTCAAAGAAGATTTCCTTCCTTAAATGTTTACTACACTAAGTGTTGAGGGGGAAAGTTTATCAAGTTTGTTGTATATAGCCTTGACCATGCAAGGGTTTTAAATGCTTCCTTTTTGAGATTATACTGTGATGATTAATTTTTGCATGCTGTTTAAATTTAAAATAATTCTAATTAATCATAAATCTAGGCTCTTTTAATCTATATTTTTAAAATTTCTTGTTATATTACTTAATAAGAACTGTGTTTCTTGTCATTTGTTAACCAAGTCACAATGATTTTAATCCTTGGATTTAGTAAAGATTAATTTAAGTATGGGTACTAGTACAGTACAGTCTACCTTTATTAATCTTTCTTTTTTTAACCACAAACAAATTTGTTGGAAGTTTTGCTGAACATACAGCCAAGATAAATTCTAAACAAAGTACAAATACATAAACTTTGATGATTGTCTTAGGAGTAGAAACGTTTGCTACTCATCTTTTCTGCACAGCAACACATAGTTATAGTAGAGGAGTAATGGCATACACTTGTTCTAGCTGGACCATTTCAGTTATTGCCTAAGTGAGCATTCAGATATTTTGAACATGATTATCAGAGATTTGCTAAATGAGACCTCTGCAACAAATAAAGAAATGGTGATTATTTCTAGAAACATCAAAGTATATGTTCAGTAGTAAAATGATTGGGACTAATACTGTTTACCTGTTGATTTAATTGTCAAGGATTGGGAAATGTCATATCATAATGGTATTAGAACCATTTTAACAAGAGCTTGAACTTTGGGTAGATGCGTCAAACAGCAATGTGATTTAAAATCAACAAGATTCGTGTAGCTTTTGAGTCTCTGCATATTTTGCTTGAAACTGCATCATTTTTAATTTGTTTTGACACAAGAAATAGATAGCTACATCCAACCAAAAGTCCAAGGTCTTGTTAAAATGGTTCTATTTAAACTATAAAGCACTTTCTTTGGTGGGATATGAGGGTGGCAACATTGCAGAAAAATAAATGATGCATTAGTTATATTTACATCTTTTTTTTAAAAAATTAATAGATTTATTGTAAAAAGTACTTGTAAGTAAAATTTACTAAATTACTGTTAATGTCCAACATTACATTAGCTAAAAGAAACAGCCAAATTGTCTCCTATGGGAATTTGAGCTTGACATCATCATGATTATTTCGTGCAGTTCATGATTTTTTCTTAGGTCGCTGTAGGTTTTGACCAATCAATAAACAGGGCATGTAGATACTAGTCTTGTTGTTTCTATTGAGCGATGAATTAACTACCATACATGTATAAGTTTCCATAAGAAATTGAAACATATTCAGTGTATGTAAATATAATAGAATACAAATACATGTACGTAAAATAAAATTCTATTTTGCTTTGATATTAATACCAATCCTCCAGATTCTACAGAATAGGATTTGTGATGAAGCATTAGAAACACAGTACTGTAATACATTAATGTGTGTGGAGTATAAAACACTATAGTAATCAGCCTATAGGGACTCACGGTAATTTGATTGGGGTAGAATTACACATCATCACAAAATGGCTGACCTTTTGCAAAAGTCAACTTGTTTTGGATTATTAAAATAACAGTGTTTTTAATGTTTACAATAATGCAACTGTCAAGGGATAAGCGCATCGGGTAATCGTTGTGTTTCATTTAAAAGTTAACTCAGAAGTAAACATTCTCGCTATTCTATAAGTTTAAATGAGGAAGCATATTTCGAATGTAAATACCAGGTATATATAATTAATGTGTTAACAACACTTCATTTTTCATATTAATAATAGGATTCATTGGTTTGATCAAGTGATTATTGGGCATTAGAGGAAGTTTTTTTGTACAATTGTTTGAAAAGTATTAGATATTTAAATTACTATGGTCTTCTTTCAAGGAAATTTCAATAGCGTAAAGATTTGGAGATAAAAGCATATATATATTTTAAATATTTCCATTTTTAAAAATATATCCCCATGAGAGTGATGAGACATAGCAAGAGGATTTTCAAAAACCAAGGAGTTCTAATCTTCTCCCTTGACAGAGTGTTAATGGTCAACAATTTTGATTGAATGCAGGCTCACATCTAACAGATTATTTTCCAGGCAACGCATATTGATGTAGATGGCATTACCATCAGCCCAGACTTTTTCTTGCTTATTAATCTGTCAAGATCAAGGACAAATCAGAAACCTTGAATTGGGATCATGAGTTGCATGTATTTAACTGTTTTTAGATTTAAGGTGGTATGGGGCATCCGTCAATATTAAGATGGATTAAAGTACATGATAATTGAACTTTCACCTGTTTAGAACTTTTAACCAAAAAATATGTTTTATGAATTTTTGGAAAGGTAAAATTTTCAAAATCCCCAGCGGTTTACGAACTCATGACTTAAAGATTTGTAGTGAACCTCTAACCCACTGTGTTATGATGTCAGGTGACAATTTCTGGAAAGAAACTATGAATTTACTTTTGATTTTATTGTTTATTTTGATAATTAGTACATCACAACATGGAGGTGTCCCATACCACTTTAAAGGGGCATGGTCATGATTTTGGTCAAAAATTATTTTTTCGATTTTAATGTTTACAATGCTTCAGTGAGGCATTTTTAATAGGCGACCAAAATTTTAGTGTCATTAGTTGAGTTTTAAGGGATCGAGATACAGAGTTTATAATTCTTTGCTATGTAAACAATTTAAAGCTTTTGTTTATATTTTGAATGTTGAAGTGACAATTCCAGTTTTAGACCTCAACTGAATGTGTTAACCAAAAGGAACTGTTTATTTATGCTTAAAATGAATAAGAAGATAGACATTGTAAATGATAAAAATAGAAAAATAAAATTTGACCAAAATCGTGACCATGCCCCTTTAAGGTGGTATGGGACACTTCCATGTTGTGACGTATTGTTTATCAAAATAAACAATAAAATGAAGTGTAATTATGTAAGTAGTTTCTTTCCAAGTATTGTCACCTAACAGCGTAGCGTAGTGGGTTAGAGGGTTTACTACAAATCTGTAGGTCATGAGTTCAAATCCTGCTGGGGTTTTACAATTTTTAAGCTATTTTTGGGTAAATATTGTAAAATTTGAACATTCTAAACCTTTGAAAGTATTTCAATTATTATGTACTTTAACCCATCAACAGATGTCTCAAACCACCTTCAAGAGGAGTTCAATGAGCAACAGCTTGAGTTTTGATCTACTCACCCTGTACTCATTGTGAGCTAATTAACAATGGATGTATTAACCTAAAGCTTCACATTGCTCTTGTTTTTCACTTTTTATACATTTTTAAGCTTTCAGTTCTTAAGAAAATGTCTTTTTTGCCTGCCTAATTTTTAGAACAATCAATTGGTAGAAAAAAATCCCTTGTAATCTACAGTAGATGAAGATGGAGGATTTAACATTCCTTTACTGTACTAGGGCTCAATAGAAACACTTACCCCACTATTGACCAGCGCAGCTAGGGATCACAGTATTAGAAGAGGTCATTATGATAAAAGCAGTGATTATCATTTGGAAATTGAACTCCGCACATTTCACTGTCAATGGCTATTTCCTATTTTGTCAATAATCTGGTCAAAAAACTTGCCAAACTGATCTATGTTGTGCGTGGTGGGGCAACAGCATGTGGATTCTCTAAATTACCGATGGAGTTGGAGCTTGAAAATCAATGACTTTACCTCTCTCTCTGTCATCATCCACGTTTCTGGCTTACACACATATATAAAAAAATGGAACATACTACTGAAGACATGTTTTTACTTTTAACAGTGCCAAGTATACAATTTGTTCATTTGTCTCAACACTCATACTTTTAGTTTACGTCAGAATAATTGCCAATACATCTGAAGCTGATTACCTGGTACATTAATAAATTGTTTAGATGAAAGTTACACTGTTTTGGATATGGTAATTTATTGTTAAGTGAAATTTGAGGACATTTTAGGTCATGCAGTGTAGATCTAATAGTATTACGGGTTATGCATTTTCATAGTGTCAGGATCACAGTAGTGTCATTGATTATTTGGCTAGAGATATCAAGTAGGTGTTTATATTATTCATGATCTGACATAAATGTTGCCCTGAGCAAAAAATAAAATTCCCAATCCCTGAGATAGAGAGAGAGAGAGAGAGAGAGAGAGAGAGAGAGAGAGAGAGAGAGAGAGAGAGAGAGAGGCATAAATTGCTGAATCATGAAAGATTTGTTTAATAGTGTTTTGACTGAATTATTTTAGTTTTCAGCAAGTGAAAAATCGCAACTTGTTTTTGGCTACTGCTGAAGTTAACATTTACATATATGCAATGTGCTATTAAAATGGTTCAACTCGATCTGCATATCTATACTAGTTGCATGAGACAATTTGACAGCTGGACTAAACAAGAGGATCTAAAAGTCTACCATCATCTTACCTTTTTCTTTCATCTAGAAGTTCCAATAATCAACACTGAATGAATTTCTAGTTAACACTCTGTACAGTGCATATTGAACCTTCAAAGTGTGATTTTGCAAATAGACCGATACCAATAGAGTCTCATAATATTATGAAGAATAATTCATGAAGTCTCTCCAGTTGCATACTTCTGCTTTAGTAAAGTATTAACTCCTACCTGTAATTAGGCATGTTCATGGTAAGTGTTCCCATACTCTTTCATGATTGATCAAAATAGAATTGTGGTAGCGATCAATTCTGTTTATGTAAGATGTTTAAATAGATCATATTTGTTTGTGGTGTTATAAATGCCCTCTTACATACATGTATTTATTGGAGAACCATTTTTGAGGTTCCTGTGTATTGATTTATAGTGTCCTCACACAAAAGAGAACTCATGAAGGTCACTGAACAATGATGTAGTTTTCAATACTAATCATTGGGAACTGAATCATTGACATGGTTATTTTAAAGCCCCATTCAGAGTTGTTGCACAAGCAGAAGGGACAAAATATTCATGCGACCAAAAAAGTAGATATGGCTCAAAAACTGTTGCCAAAATAATACCATATGAAAAAGTACTTGTACAAAACTCGCACGATTCAGAGCGATTGTTGTGCGATGTAAACACATTGAATCTTGCAATATATCTTGCAGCTATATTCAACTGTTGTACAATAAAAGCGGGTGTTGTAAGATAAAGCGATATAATCGCATGGAAGACCAGTTGATCGGACTACTGCATGAACGTGCGCCAATGCGATAGAACTAGTGGTGCTCGTCCGATCATGCGTTCCATTGTACGAATGCTCGAAGGAGTCAGAGGGGTATACATACTGCCCATTTCCGATGTTCTTCAGTAAAAATAGTTGAAACCAAGAGAAGATACTGCCCAAGAAGATGACAAAAGCAACAGCCAAAATCAAGGTCAATTGTGGCCTGAAACAGATATGCTGATACTGTAGAAAAGAACTATGTTTACTTTTGCTCATTTCATTCTTTTTGTCAGTTAGCAGATTAAGACTTGGCAAAATCCATTGTCTCATATTGTCTCTCTTTTACCATAACATTGTTGGAGCGAATTCAAGATGAGGGAAAACCGTAAGTAGAAGCGAAAATATCATGGGGCGAAAATAACCCTTTATCCAGTACATGTATATACTAGTTATCTTACAATCTTTGAAAATTGTGCATCGCTCTTGTGAGTACAGGTGCACAAAACGTTGTAAAAAGTTTGTACTAATGTTTGTGCATTGCAATAATTTGAATACAGTTTGAATAGTATGCATGTCCATTATTTTAAGGAGACTTGATCTCGAATGCGGAAGCTCACGCAAAGAATGCTATAGCTCATGTGAAGCCAAAATATTCCAATTGCAAAGTGTTGAAAAGTGCCTGTGCGCCAATTGTGATAGGAGCTCAAAACTCGCGAAATCCTTTGGCCAAGTAGATTTACTTAATTAATGAATCATGCAGTTTTTAGTCCTGTCAGTTTCTATTGAGCTATGAATAACAATCTATTTTTGTAAGAAACAGAGGGAATCATACTTCATTGATGTAAATATTTTGCTATATTTTATATATAATGGCTACATTTTATATCTAATTAACTATTTCATAAAACATTCATAAAAACTAGTGTAGCGCATTGGCTCAACACATCTTTACTTCTACTTAACTATAGCTATCATTTTTGCATACTGAAGCATTAAATACCATGAATATACCTTCTTTGAAACCTAATATAATTTATTGTAAATTGAAGAAGTCATGTGAAAATAAAGAGCTGCTTTTCAAATCTATAAAAAATTGTGTTGTAAAATATGTAAATTTTTCACCTCTATTGGACTTTTTCATTTCACTATATAAAAAACAAGTATGTTAACAATAGAACTTTGCAGGGGAACACTTAATTGATATTAATTAATAAAACACTTTCAGTTTTAAATGTGATATTGCAAGTACTGATTAAATCTGGAAAGAACATTTCAAATACTGTAGAAATGTTAATTTGCTTCTATTTTGTTAATTTGTAATAAACATAAACATCACCATGCATATCAGCCATAATTCTATCAATAAATTTTCAATGTTGAATCCATGCTTTGAGTATTGCCAGCTGTCTTGTTTTACAGGTGGCTTTTTTTTTTTAAGATTAAGAGTATATATGTGGTAATTTATTTAAAGGTTAAATAGTTTGTAATTGTATACTAGATTATTTAAAATATGCTGTCATCCTAAATTGAGGCAACTTTGTACATTGATCAAGTGATTTTGAACTATTGGAGAGCTTAAATTGGCTTTGATTTTTTACATGCCACTTTCTGTGGATAAGGATATGAAAGAGGGAAAAAGTCAATAAATCTTTTCAGCTACAACCTTATTAAGGCTGGCAGTCTAGTGATACAAGAGCCTCATAGCCACATGTTTAGTATGAATGTTATTGTTTGGGGAATACATGTTTGTTGCAGTTAACAAACTTTAATTACAGAAGCTGTTATGTTACCAAAAACTACAACAAAACAACAAAATCATACTCCTTAGACAGAGAAACTGACCTGTATATATTGAATTTTGAAAAAAAACAAAGAAATTGTACATGTATTATGTAATATGACTACATATGATTTTTAAATGTTATTGTAACAACTACCTTAAACTATATAATATAATTAGCATGTCAATTAAGATTTAATTACAATTACCGGTATTTTGCAATTTTAAGAAAGTCAAAATATTCAAAATAATGATGAAAATACCTCCATGAAAGGTGTACAAATATGTTATAGAATTATGACATGTCTAAGTAAGTATCAATGCACAAAAATTTAGATTAAAACATAAAGCGGATCAACATTAGTTCAATTCAAATTGGATGAACCAGCTAGTTGACCAGATCAGATTTCAGGTTACATGTGTATTAAGGAAGAGCAATTCAAAGTCTGTCCAGTGTGTTAAGGTTTTGATTCTTGATGTCGCAGAACATATACACTGTACAAGTATGTGATGTAAAATATATACTCCAGAAGTGAATATGCATGTTAACATGGTAAAGGAAATTCTATTTGTTGATGACACTTTAAGACTTCCTTATGTGTCTGAGGATTCTTTGCCAGAGTCAGCCTTCAGATTAAATGTTTCATGCAAGAAAGTAAAGCAATATATATTGCCTGAAGAAAAATGACTTTTCATTAGGACTTGAAAAGAGAATGGGTCAATAGCTTTCTTTTGCCCAAATCACTCTCTCTGCTCTCCAAAACAACTGTCAATCAAGTACTGATTTATAAGTTTCTGAGCTTATTATTTCACTAGATACAATGTTTTGTTTTACATTACAAGTAATGTTGCATGGTTTTTCTCTTTTACACAAAATCAATTTGATATTAAAAATCTAGATTGATTTGAAACAGCAAAAATATATTCTTGTTGGATAACCACCAGCACATGCATATTCATTTTGGGAATCATTGATTGATGCTGTCTTTAAATTGATTAGAGTGTTGCAAGCATCAAAACACAGGATGCATGCTCCATATAAAATATTGATAAAAGAAGATCACAAATTAAATATTTTATTCCTATTCTTAGTCAGGTTTAACACTTATGGCAGATATTTATTGATGCATAGAAGATTTATTTGTTAGACTGGGAGTCTGATGCAACTTTTTATTATTTAAAGAGTATGGTAGATAATTGCTTTAGAAAACTTTCAGAGTATTTCAAAAATCAATTTTGCTGCAATGGTAATATTCAATGAATACTGTAGATAGTGTCTATTAAAGATATCATTTCAATGTCTCAGCGTGTAATGTCTTTATGGAGAGGGATATGGGGGATATAGGAAAAGGAGGAGAGACATCTTCAGATTTAAATATATATATATGTAGAGGCTGTCTACAGTCTGTCAACCATCAACTTTTTATACAGTTACAGAGAGAGAGAGAGAGAGAATTGGTTTAATACTGATCTACATAGTATTTTTTGTGTTTGTTTTAGGTTCAATACTGAAGGCAATGGCTACAAGGAAAATTTTATCAGCTGACACGGGCTATAAAGGGACACAACTCAAGCTTACACTGATACTTGAAGGAGGCCAAATTGTAGCATTTAAACCTAGATGGTAACAGCCATGCATGCACAGTTAAGAAAATGAATAAAACTGTTTATTTTTTGCAACAGTATAAAGGAGAGGGACTCCCAATTTCAGGGGTTTTTTTTAACCGCCTGTGGTCCATCCATCTGTCCCTTTCCCATTATTCTGTCTGTAAATATTTTAAATATCCCTTTTTATTTTTAGGACCACTTCATTTCTGATCAGTTAAACTTGGCACAAACTATTCTTAAGGGAATAGGGATTCATATAGTAAATTATTTTAAAGAAAAGAAAATTAAAACACTGTGAAAATTGAGTTTTGATGTTTTAAAAATGCTTTTACTGCTATAAACTCTAAGAGCAGGATGCTTTATAAGAAATACAAAAGTAAACAATATACATGTAATGCACTTTGGAAAAAAAAATTTAAAAGAAAACACCTGATATTAATTAGGGCAAAAATTATACTAGTAGTAATTACCTGTACATTTCATGCAGGTACAGAAGAGAGGAGATTTTCACTGAGACTCCATACTCTGGTGCTGACCGTCACAATGGAGAGATTTCTGCATTCCACCTCAACAGGTAGTCACTCAATACTGTATACATGTAGTATAGGGAAATTATCATGCACAGTGATACAGAGAAGTACCATGCTACAAGTTATTATTTGACAGTTCTTGTGGTACCATTACCTAATAGTTTGAGACTACCAGCGGTACTACATGACTTCATGCCATTAATCAGTTTATGTTAAGGAACATCCTTTTTTATCACGTAAAAAGCAGTAGTGGATTCATACAGAGGATGCTATACCAGTTTTATATTTCATTCCCCAACAGTTAGGGTACAGATATATTTTGCATAAAACTCAATTTGTTTACATGTATGAAAGGATGAACATTTTTTAACTGCTCCACAAGTGAGACATTTATAGTTAAACAAGTTTTCATGGCAATTTTTTCACTACAGGATAATGGAATTTAGACGTACTCCTTTAGCTGTGGGAAGAAAAATCAATTTAAACACAGAAATCATTCCAAATGGATCGGAGCAGCTTCTGAAGACATTTTTTGTCAATGGTAAATTTGGACCACTCTCAGAGTTGCATGCTCATATTGATAAATAATTTGATTCTTCCTCCCTCGTTTATTATGTTTTGGTAGAGATTTACATTAGCATGATTTTCTTTTTATCGCACCGATTGAGTCATTACTGCAGAAAAAGTGCAGATTATGATCTATCCAATGCTTTATGCGTATGAAATATGGAAATTGGTCTTACTCAGTCAAGTCCGGCATGCAGGGGTTTGGGTTGGTTGCAGTAATGTAGTTGCTTTATTATCCTCTAAACAATGACTTTAAAATAAATGGATAAATGAGATCAAGAGTGGCAGCACCCCTCAATAACATTTAACCTCTGAATTGTTATTTGATTTCAAGGTGAAATTAAAAGTAATTATCAGTTTAAAATCTGAATAACCCTTAAGCAATAAGACTTCAAACTTATAACATAAAATATAGTTTTGACAAACTAAAATGTGCTGTCCCTAAAATTTTGACCATGACCCTTTTTTATCTCAAGAACAAAATATTCTTAATGTGTATTATTAGATATCATGCATAATTTATGACCAAAATTGAAGCTAAAAAATATCTTGCTTGAAGCCAAAACATATTTTCTATATTCTCTGAAGAAATACAACATATTTTAATTCATATTAAATAATTAAGAGCCAATATTGGTCTCTTATTCGTGAAACCTTATCCGAAAATAAATACTTCATAGATTCATCAAAATTTATATCAGTGTGTTGAAATACCCTTAGAGTCACTGCACCTCAAAAAATATTGACATTAACTCAGTTTTGAATTCACGGTAAAATAAGTTAAGATGACAATTTGTTACGCATTTATCGTTACACATTAACTTTCAGAACACCGTACAGTAGAACCAGTTATTAAGGGATTTGAATAGACTAATTTTACATCCATAATTTGTTATATCCGTATAACGAATATGTATTGGTATAGCGAATTTGCTATACATGGTTTACTGCACAAGACTACAGTTTATTCTAACAGAGCATAGAATTAAATATATTCTTTTGATGCCTAAAAATTTTATTGTAAATGAAACAAAAAATGTGAAAAAATAAATTCATTCAAACTTTTATGTTATTTGGCAGTGCTCACTTCTAAACCTTTAGAGCAATTTGTTTTAAATTTCGTTATTGTCTTATTGATCATCTCTGTGGGATTTAAAATTGGTTCTCTTTAATATCCATCAATTTGTTTAATCCAAAGAACTATATATGATATGAGTGAAATTTGGCCCCAATAATTCACCATGTTTCAAAGTGTTTCGGGTACAATGAAACGTAGAGTTGATATAAAATATATTTTTCACCTATTTATTTGATTTATTTGCACTCACTGGGAGTATATGATGGCAGAAGTGACCCTATTTCTATAATTCAATCAAAATTAGACATAATTGACATTTTTCTGATCTTTTAAAGAATGGGAAATATAAAGCACATGCTTGAACAAGAAAAAAAATTTGTTACTTAATAGTCTTCGGTAGATATATCTCTGATTAAAATATTTTGTTTGTTTAAGCATTCCCTCTTTGTTTTCTAAAAGAAAAACTGCTTGAAAACAGGCTGTTTTATGCCTAAAATGCAAAAATGGCTGGAAAAGGTTGTTTTTAGGCCAAAAAAAATTAATCATTAGTTTCTCGGGCCAAAATTTTGAAATTTTGACGAGGCAGGCAGGTTTTTTTTTTTTTTTTTTTTTTTTTTTTTTTTGAGACAAAATTTATAATGACGGCAACCCATACTTTATGATTTATTTGTGTATTCATCAGCAGATATTCATCAAGCTCATACATTGGCAAAGTTTAAACATTTGTTTTAATCTGTTCTTTTTAGTTTAAACTGTTTCTGTTTCCTTTTCAAAGGTTGAGTTTTTGCAGATGAACAAAAATGACAAATGGTTTGTGCCCCTGCTTCATTTTGCCACCCATTTTTCCCCTTCACAGTAATAACAGAAGTCTAAACTGAAATAAGGGACTTCTTATGGCATTTTACAGTTGAATTTGCCATATAAAAATTTATCAAATAAAGCATTCATTTGGGGTGTTTTCTTATCAATCTTCAGTGCCTTGAGGACAGAAATCAAGGAAAATTAAATTAGTCATCATAAAATTTTCAAACAATACAATTGTCCTTTATTCCTGCTTCTATGCAGTATCACAGAGGCTTCAATTTCTGAAGGGAGACTTCTGGGGGGAGACTATACCTATGCTTCCAACAAAAAAAAAAAAGAAAAAAATACTTATTTTTTTCCCCCAAATCATGAAATTCCTAATCCGGGGGGGGGGGGGGGGGGGGGGGGGGGGGGGGGGGTAAGTATGCTTCTGAATCCAACTTCTCAATCTTTCAAGGTAAATTTAAGAACTTTGCAAAAAAAAGTGGGGCGGGGGGGGGGGGGGGGGGGGGGGGGGCTAGATTCAACCTTAATTTGAATTTGATTAGAAGCAAGTCAATTAAAAATAAAACAACTCCTAAAAAATTTAAAATCTTATCTAATTTTTACAATTTAATTTATTATGTGTATTCATATATTTTGTAGCTTAAATGTTTCGTATTTGTGTTGGCTAAATGACAAATAAAATCAGTCTATGTGTTTAAGTGTATTTTGGAGGTATTAGTCCAACCCTTTGACCCAATTACTACCGTCATATACTAGTAGTCAGAATAGATAACTGTAGACAAACGGTTTTATGACTATTTTAGCACTAACTAGGCAGAGTTATTAATTAATTACAAGTTACCAACTAATTGTAATACCAACACCTAAAGTTAAACACATCGGTTGTAATTTCCAGTGCACAGTATGTGGTTGCATCAACCGTGTTTATAACCTCTAAAGATAAGACAGTCGCTAGTTATTAATCACAACAGGGGTTAACTTAGGCTATGAAAATGTATTTTAAATTAGATTATTATCATTTTATTGCATTTGGGGTTAACTTTCACGATCGTGAACTCAGAATACAGTGCAACTTCAACCTCTCTTTCTGAGGAAATTCTGGCGAAGTTACCGACCACAAAGCGAGTAATTATATTTACATAAACTTGTATTTAGCCCAGGTACCCCCCTAGGTTGGTCACTGGGTAGATGTTTCAGATAAAATAACGTTTTTCACTGACAGAGACAAGCATTTGTTCTGAGTGTTTGTTTACATTGAATCCATAATAGAGAAAACCAACAATGATAAGATATGAAAAATCCGGAAAAATAACGATAAAAAAGTTGATGCGGCGATGATTTTACTGATGCGGCGGTGCCTGAGAAACAAATCATTAATTTTTTTTGGCCTTACGGTGTCATATTTTTAAATTGTGGGCACTTGAATCAAAATGAACATTATGTAAAAACATCACATATATATCTGTACAAAGAAGACAAGGAATTACAGTTAAATGATGATGTTCATTTTTGGGGGCCATTTAGGCCAATATCATATATAGTCCTTTGTTATAACCATAAAATTGTGCAATCCTTAGGATTTGATGTAGATTTTGCCGGGGATTCTATGAAACTTTGCTTTATCGAAGAATTTGCTATATCAGTGTTTATATTATACTAAACAGGTTTTACTGTATTAAATTAGAACAGTATACAATTATGACAATGACACAGGGTAACTGGTACATCGTACTTTTTCACTCATCAATTTTGTCGCATATTATGGCAAACAGAAGAAAAGAACACTTTTTTAATACAATACTGAAAGTTTTCATTGTAAATTTCTCTTGTAATCTAATACCAGTATATCATTGTATGAGTAGTAAAAAAGGCATTTTGTATTTTGTTGTAGGTTCAAACACCTGTTTTTACGGTAAATGTTACTACTGCAAGGGAGAGGAGACGGGTGTGTGTGGTGAGGAGGATATACTGGAGGGGACTGTTATACTGTGGCTTCCCAGGGCTTACCCCTTAAAGACTCACAGACATCCATGGAGCAGAACCTATGTCACAGGAAAACTAGCACAGTAGGTTCTCAAGTGTATAAGGCCACATCAAATTAGTTTTTAGATTCTCATCCTTGCCTGCCCTCTGAAAGTGACTTGCTCCAATACATTTCATTTTTATTTTGAAAAAAAAATTGTGTGGAAAAAAATTAAAAAAAAAAAAAACGGGTTTGGTATACAAAAAAGTCAATATATTTTATTGACTGCTTGACATGTTGATTATCATTTGATTCCAGTTATGTTTGTTATTATTAGGACACAAATTTCTTCATGCAGTAAAAAAAAATACACCAATCTGCCCCACATTTTTGCAAATCAGGATGAAATTGAATCTTAATATTAATTTTATGTGGTCTATATAGATTATTACATGGAAATTTATGTTATGATTTTTATATCATATACTTATAAGAAATTCCATCTCTCAGTTGTATTTTTACTTGGCATCTATCCTATTTACATGCTAATGGGTAATTAAGACCCATGTCTTTGGATTTTCTATAGTGATCATTCTGTCCACCCATTAATAATATCATTTGTCCACAATATTTTCAGCATGAAAATTGCAGCTCATATTGCTTTAATACATTTCTTCACAATTCACTATTATCTTTATGTCCTTTATTAAAGAGAAATTCATTGATAACCTCAACGATGATATCTTGTTTTTATTGGATATTTGAAGCCTGAGAAAGTTTCCTATCAATTATTATTCCCTTTTTACAGGGTAAATGAGCAGGAAACGAACATTTGAAATTAGAAATTATACATGTATATTAAAGAATTAAAAAAGAAATTCTCCAATAATAAGCTGATGTATAAAGACCATGGCTGAAAATATCTGAATGTTAGATTAAATCCTCCTCACAATTGATGTAGAGTTCATTGCAACATGTATAGAGAGAATGCCTGCAGATATTGTTAATGGGGTGTTGAAAAAGAGCAGTGGACAATGCACTGGTTTATTACAGCTGAGTTCAGAGTCCGATCCCCCGTGGTCGTCAGTAGTTGTATGTAAAATGGTGTGGTAGATTCCCACCTGAACATGTGGGTTTTCTCTGCATGGGTGCTCCAGCTTCCTCCCACACCAATGACCCCCTCAAGCTATCTTGCCAACGAGAGATATTAAAATAAGCTGCTGAACTAGTTTATTACCGATAATCATTGTACAATAGATGAAGTTTAGTTAATACTGTTAAAATGCTAATCTGAATTAAGCACAGAAATACCCAGCATTTTGCTTTTTTCCAGCTCTTCTATTGAATTTCAGACATGTTTTTCACCAACACAGTTTTCTTTGTTTCAGATGGGAAAAAGATCCAAATTACTGCACTGCTGTTCAAGCCAGCCATATTTACTCTCAAGGACCGAGGCTTCTTGATCTTATAGACACTGCTATTTTTGATTTTCTCATTGGAAATGCAGACAGACACAGATATGAAACCCTTGGAAATCAGATGGAATCTGTCTTTCTGATGCTAGACAATGGAAAGAGGTAGTCTTTCAATACAAGCTCAAGCATTTTCTTTTTTCTTTCTTTTTTTTTGGTAATGTGTGTTCCAAGAAAATATATTAATTATACAATGTCTCATTGATAGTTGAAAAATTTAGGATTTTGATGTCAAATAAATGCTCTGATATTATTTCATTAAGAAATGCTTAAAAAAAAGTATAAGTTTTCTACGATGAAGTAATTTTTATCTTTTATATTAACCACAAAAGACATATTTCAAGAAAAAGATACCTGGTTAATCATTGCTTAGTTTTACTGGTATTTTTCAGCTTTGGTAACCCTTTCCATGATGAAATATCAATCTTGGCACCTTTATACCAATGCTGTATGTAAGTAGTATACATACCAGTATTCATCATTATAAACAACATATCTGCACCAATGGCTTATTAGTGTGATGTATGTTCACTCACAAAATTGCAAAAACAATTTGAATTTGAACATAATCTTGTAAAGAATGTTTTCAAAGGCTTTTACCCATGCAGAATTTAATTTCAAGAATTTATAGAGTCACACTGGAGCAGTACTGTATATATAATGATGATTTTTCCCTCGTGTTTTTTTCTCCCTTCTACAAATGTAAATGATTTTGCCCTGTCTAAAATTTGCACCAGGCACATTGAAATTAATAGAGATAACTCTGTCTTGTAACATTTCACCAAGTCTTAAATTTGCCCACTGAAAACTAGGGTAAAAAGGACGAAAATAAAACAAGGGCAAATATTTCCCATCATACAGTATCTTAAATTTGCTGGTCTCAGACTAACCAGCCATCGATTATTTCAAGCCTTCCACACTTTTAATTAAGTTTTAATTACTGGTAATCACAAAATCTATGTAAATTGATTGTTTTAGTATTAAATTCTCATAAATCTTTCTTAGAGTTAGAGATGAGACATACAAAAGACTGCTTACCCTTAAGAATGGAGTACTGAGTAAAGTGCTAAGACAGGTGCTGAAACAGGACCCAATATCCCCGATACTGGCCGAGCAACATTACCCAGCCCTTGATAGGCGTGTGACAATTGTACTAGAGAAAATTCAGACTTGTATTGATAAAGTACCAGGAAAAACAGTCTTGGTAAGAAAAAAAGGGTCTTAACAAAGATTTTCTATAGATCTTTTTAATGAATTACAAGGTGGCAGAATTAGGATAATATACAATTATACTTGTTTAGCATACTAGATATTGTTTAGTTCAGGTTAGCTAGTTGTTTGAAATCATTTGTTTGCTAAAATGTGCATTATTTATTCTGTTTAATCCAACATTATTAAGTAAGTATGTATATGTTTTACATTTAATTTTTCGTTTTATCTTTGAATGTTCATTTTCTAGTCAGGCTTGCCGGTACATCTATCATTTGATTTTTCCCAAATGATTTTTTATACCATATTACTGTGTATGACAGAGCATCTATTTTTCATTAAGAAGTTTAGAATGATAACACATGTGCATGTTACTTAATTAAGATTCAATGTCTTTCACTAAAACAATTTTATTATGGAGTAAAATGAGAGATAGACTTAAGAGTGGTAGACCCATAGTAACTGTTGTATATTTATGCAAATTAAGACTCAAAACATTGTTCTTTTAAACTTTGTTATTATAATCATTTATATGCTGCAAGGTGTAAATGAATCCTTCCAAAGTCAGTGTATGAAAGGGGATGTGAAATTAAACTGATAATGTTTTAGTGTCTTCAGAGAGAATCACTTAGGGCATTAATTGTTTTATCAACATCATATTTGTGTTGTAGTTTGTACCGGGGTATATGATTCATAAGGGTTGGTTCTTTACAGTTTTTTCTATTTAAGGTTTATTTTTATCCATGAAAAAATTGTTGGCAATAATTTTAATATTGTACAAAAAAATTGTTTTTCTCTTTGTTATTTTTAATCTTAGAATAAATTAATTGCAAACAAAATTCTTATTTCTTAATTAACACAAACTTATTATTTCATTTTGTTGAAATACGGACATAGCAAAGTTTTTTGCACCCTCTACTTCATAAAAAAATCTTCAACAATGTAAATCTTTTGTAATACCTGGCCGGTAATATAAAAGTGACAAAAGTCTTACATTACAAAAATTTTATATACATGTACCTAATAATATGAATTTGTAAGACAGCTATGGTTTTGAATTCAATATATTTCATGTAACTTTTCAATTGTCATGAGATGTAAAAGAATGTACATGTATAAATGTAAGATTTAATTGTGAAGTTTGTCAGACCTCAGGACTTTGCTGTAACTGAGTTTTGCTGTACTTTGTGACAATTTTTTTTTCATAAGGTGCATGAAAGTTACACAGAAAAAACGA
Source organism: Magallana angulata (assembly GCF_025612915.1). Taxonomy (NCBI): domain Eukaryota; kingdom Metazoa; phylum Mollusca; class Bivalvia; order Ostreida; family Ostreidae; genus Magallana; species Magallana angulata. The sequence continues at coordinate 18,095,943 of NC_069117.1, forward strand.
TAATCACTATGCTACACAAGTATCTGAGTCATTATGTGTGTAAAGATGATTATATTTTGATGAAGCCATGTCATTTTACACATTTTGTCAGGAATTACATAAAATCAGACATTGAATATTGCAAGTTTTCCTGCACCACTTTTTTATATAAAAACCAAAACAAGGTGATTGAGTCTATTAGAGTCATCAATAACTCTGCTGCATGTACAGGAATGTGCATTAACTCTGAGGCACATACAGGTTATCAGGCACAATATTTGCATTACACAGACTGGATGAACAGCAGAAGGTGCAGGAGAAATACTCTGCCACATATCTGTTGGGATCATATCCAGAGCATTCCTGTCTGTCTGAGGTCTGATCCCACCACTGACTTTTACACTCCTTTTCTGTTGCACATCTGAAAAGGAACACAATCCCAGAGGGTTTGTTAACCAGGCTCTGAGGCCAAAAAAGTTAGACAGGCTCACTTTTCCACTATACTGTGGAATCATCATTGTTTGTGGGGGACCAATGTTCGTTGCTTTCGTGGGTAACACTTGCCCACAAATATACATTATCCCGATTATACTACCAACGAAATTACCTCCCAATGAAGCAGGAAAATTTTGGCTAACCACGAACATTGACCCCCAAAAACTAGAATGATTCCACAGTATATGTTCTGTGGAATCATTAGAATTTGTTGTGGCTCAATTTTTTGTGGAATTCGTGGGTAGCTCTCACCCACAAATTTACATCATTGATGAAAACAAATTATGAAAGAGTTACTTTTGTTTCTGAAACTGAAATTACTCCCCACAAATAGGCAAAAAACCCACAATCCACGAAAATTGGCCCCCACGAATTTAAATGATTCCACAGTCTATGCCTTTTATAATAGTGAGACTTGGATCAAAAGTAAGTTTCTCCAAGTTTGAAGACCTCAGGATGAGCACAGAATTATGACATATACTCTCTAAACAAAAAGGATATTGCTCAAACTTCTTTGTGAGAGAAAGACACTTTTGTATACTTCATATGGCAATGAAACTGATATTGAAAAAACAACTCGATACCCCATCAAAGAATCATGCTTTCATTCTGAGTCTTCAATGTTTTTGATGTATGAATAAATTAGAAGCTATTAAGAGTTTGTTTCACCTGTGATCACTACCCTTTGATGATTTTATTGGGTTAAAATAATCTGATTCTTACTTTCTGTCTACTGTCCTAGATCCATCTTTATTATTAACAAGGATATTAAGGCAATACTGCTGCTCACTGGTATCACATTTCATTGGTGTAAAATACTCCTCACAGATGTAAATTGGCATACCATTACACAAATTGCAGGAGGCTAATTTGAAAAAAAAGGAAGAAAAAAATGAAATATGTTGCAAATATATTTTGTAATGATTGAGCATTAGTTATACTTATAGCAAAAAGGTCAGACACTTTTTAAACTTTATCATGAACTAACACTTTGATAAAGTTTCTGCGAGTTTAGGATTCTTGTAACAAAATGCAAAGTGGCAACGATAAACAAAATAAATTTGTTTATAGATTAAATTTTTCCAAAAGCAAACAAGGTTATAATTTACAATGGTAATCTTATTTTATTATCACTTTCTGAAGTTGAACTTTTGGAACTTTGTTAACTATTACTTTGCCAAGTTGTGTGATTGTAAGAGGAAAGAAACATGAAATTCAAAATTCTTAGCATCTAGGTATAAAATTATTTTATGAAGCCTATAGGTCCTAGCTAAAAAAATTAGAATGAAAAACTTACTGGGTGGTTTTGGAGCAGTTGTTGTAGTTGTTGGGGTTGTAGTGGTTGTTGTTGGTGTAGTAGTAGTGGTTGTTGGCGTGGTGGTAGTAGTCGTTGGTGTAGTGGTCGTGATTGTAGGTGTAGTGGTCGTGGTTGTTTGGGTGGTAGTAGTGGTTGTTGGTGTAGTTGTAGTAGTTGGCGTAGTGGTGGTGGTTGTTGGTAAAGTGGTTTTTGCTGGTGGATTTGTGGTTGATTTATTGGTTGTTGGCATATTGGTGGTTGGAATAGTGGTTGTAGTGGTTGGCTTAGTGGTAGTTGTTGGTGTAGTGGTTGTTGTTGGCATAGTGGTTGTTGTTGGTGTAGATGTTGTCTGTTCCGTAGAAGCTGTTGTTACTGTTGTCTCTGGTTGTGTTGTTGGTTCCATAGTTGTCATCTCTGTTGTTGGTGTAGATGTTGTGGATTGGGGTGTTGTTGGCTCAGTTGTGGTCGTGGTTGTTGTTGTTGTCATTGGCATTGTAAAGTTTATAGATTTTGTTGTTGTTGTAGCTTGAAATGAGTAAAAATATTCATGAATAAAGCTGTTAACAGATAATCAAGACAACAGAAGTTTAAGGTCAGACGACACGTTCCTTGAGCATCTTTTTTGTATCTCCTCGTTATAAAGAGTTCCAATAAAAATTATTAATTTTATAATTATTTTTAAAATGATTAAAATTTACTTGTATATGTCTAGATGGCTGAGTGGTTAGAACCGTGGCTGCTCACTGCCAGAAGCGTATAGGTTCTAGAGGTCGTGAGTTCAAAGCCCTGCCCGGCCGAGATAGAGTTCCAATATAGTGAATTTCGCTGTGCTTTATATTTATTTATTTTTATATCAGCAATTCAAATGTATTTTCAAGAAGATTTTGTAGGAATTTGCATTCTCTAGTATTTTGCAGAAATGCCTGGTAAGGTACCTTAATTTTTTGCAAGAAAGCTTGTCAAAGTAGTAGTAAACCATTAAAAAATTCCTGGAAAAAGTTATATAAAATTAAGAAACGTGTCGTCTGGGGTATTGTGATATACTAGTATACTTACGACATTCATAGTTGTCGGGGAGGGATATCAGATGGTGATCTCTGTCCACAAATGCCTCCCTGTCCTTATACACTACAATAGGAAGGGAAATAGTGTTTCGCATTAATGATGATTTTGTTTAAATTAGTTACATACCAACTCTTAATTTGGATTATTGTTGACATTTTCAATTTAATAAAAGTAATACAATAACAAGAGGCTCCAGGGCAACAATGCTCACCAAAGTATGATACAGCTAGATGCCCAGTATTAAGTTAGAAGATATATAAGTATGAAATTAATTGTCAGACCAAGACACAGTGAATTTCCTAATTCTGGAATAGGCCACCATCGATGCATCAAATGTACCTTATAGATGCACAACAGATGATCGAGAGATGACTTTTTAAATATTAATGCATTTCCACAATATGATCAATAGAGATCCACCATGACAAAGGGGTAATGAATAGATTTCACAATCATTGTAAAAACCTCCTTGCTCACTATAATCATTTAAACCAAACTCAGTTTGTCTGCTTAATATCAAGTAGTAGAGATATTTTTAAGTATTTCTTATCCTATAGATTCTAATCATTCTACACAATAAAGTTGACTTAAAATTTTTTGAAACGTTAAACAGACGATTAAAAAATGATTTAGACCCAAGGGACGTTTTTTAAAACTATATGACAATCTATCAAACTTTTAATCATCTTTCATTGTAACAACATAAAGATAAATTCTTACGGTCAGGGTCTTGTATATCAAAGGCGTTACACAGATCCCCTTGGCAGCACTCGGCCTTCAGCTGAATCAGATTGTTACTTCGGCGAGAGCGAAGGAGTCGCTTCCTGACGGGAGGGGTAAACTCGACCAGAGTCGGCCTCGTTGTGGAGGGCACCGCAGTGGTGGTGGTGGTGGTAGAGGGCGCATTCTTTGTGGTGGTTTCATTGGTTTCCAGAATATTGTTTGCATGAACAGCTTTACACAACTAAGTAAATAAAAGCATTTGCTTTTCAATACTATAGTAATTACAGCCTCAACTCCCTCCCTTAAAATAATAAACAATATCCAAGACATGATACAGCTGAATACAGTTACCTAATTTTATGTGTATATGATGTCTTTATTTAATGTCTACAATCTTTCGAAACTGTACATGTTTAATGTACAAAATTTAAAATTTAAATGGTCAAAATTAAAGGGGTAGATAATTGTGCACGTTTTTCACCTCTATTCGTTTACAGCCCTGTTGGTAGACAATAGTTGCAGACTGGTCGGGGTTGATCCTAATTTCCTGAGTCAGCAGGCACATCTAGATCAACCAATTTAGAATTTAAAATAATATCACTCAAATTCACCGATTTTTAACGATAAAATTATCAAATTGTCAAATGACAGGGCTGTGATTCACGTGGAACTCACTTCGTCGTCCTGACAGAATGTGGTCTCGGTGCACTTGGTCGGGTCCAGAGAGTCCTGGCAAGAGTAACATCTCGTGGCATCAGACCCAGATGATTTAACTATTGACGTAAAAAAAACCCCATTATTTTAAGCGAATTGAATTTATTTGAATTAAGATAATTGAGAGCGAAATCCAAAAACAATCATTTTAAACTGTAAAAAGAAATGTTTAACATTTTTGGCCCCGATCACAATTACTGTCATTTGAACAACCCATTATCATCAGTCATTTATCAGTTATCAAATATATTTTTTAAAAGTACAATAATGGCAAAAGCAGGGACGTTTATATATACGAGTCCCTGACAAAAGGGAACGCTTTATAATGAATATTACAAGTAATATACATTAGTTCTTGAATTAACGAATATATTGGCAGAAGTTTTGCGTCACAGAACAAAAGCTTCGCTTATTTAAAAAAGTTAGACATTAATATATAAAGCCTTCTTACATGTATTTCAGTTGAACGTATTATTTGCGAATCGTTTGCACCAGAACGCAAAAAATAATCTTAGTTGGCTTTTAAGTTATTTTATATTTAAATAAAAAATAAATTAAACAGCCCTTTGCTCTAACGGCAAATAATCAATCCTGTTTGTGGTCTGCAAAGTCATAATTTTTTTTATGCTATATTGGATAATTTGTACGACTGGTTTTTTGCTTAAGTTTCTTTGCATATGATATTTCTAGTTACTTTGTTAAGTTGCTTTTCCCATAGCGTACACTGAGAATGAGCAATTAAGAACTTTCTCCTCCATATTATGACGTACTTCTTATCGAAATATGCAATAATATCAGGTATAACATTTATACCTTTTTTCTTTCCCAAAATAGCTACCTAACAGCGGTGCGCAATGGGTTAGAGTGGTAACTACAAATCTTTTGAGTTCGAGTCCCTGTTACGCTTTTATAATTTTTGCAACAAATTTTAAAACATTATTTGGTCCAATATTGTTAAATTTAAAAATGTTAAACCAGTTAAAGTATTTTGTTTATAAATAGATGGAAACAAATGTCTACTTACAGTCGCACAGATCCAAGTTACAGCGGTCCTTGGTGCAGCATTCTGAGCAGTGAACGGGCCGTATCATCTGTCGCTTTGATCGCACTCTTGCTGTGTGGTTACTCCCATTGTAGCTAAACCCACTCTCTTTTTCCTTACACTGCGCAATGTGACAGATCTATTTTAAAAAGAGACCTATTAGTAAAATCAAGCGAAACAAGTAATGTAATTATATATATGATAAATACCTGTACGTTAACAGAATACCACTCAACGTGTTCGAATAGCTGTCTTGTGTATAACCTAAAATAACTCGGAACATTTAGTTCCATTCTGAATATATTTATCCACGTCTGGTAAATCTGCACATACACATTTACCAGTGATATTACAAAGAAATTTATAAGGTTATTAGAATAGGTCCTTGGGACCTATACATAACATTAATTACAATGGTAACTAACCGCAGTACTCCGACAGCCGGCATTGTACTTGTAGATGTTGAGCTCCTTGCCATCGAGGACTGTTATCTCTGAGTATTTGTCTAGAAAGCAGTACTGCAAAAAAGGTGGTTACTATCATTGAGCCATCCTAGTATGCATCTCTCTCTCTCTCTCTCTCTCTCTCTCTCTCTCTCTCTCTCTCTCTCTCTGTGTGAGAGAGAATCGAACAGAACATTGCAGAGAGAAACAGATTGACCACCAAAGATGAGGTTTTATTCCGCATTTTGAAAAAATGTTTTTGTATTTAATAAAAACTATTTTCAGACATTCGGTTGCAATTCTTGTACATGGTATAAAATTCAACAAAACCATATTTCTTATCTTGTTTTTCATAATTTGCGAGGAGATTTAGTCAACCCTTTCTGTCTGTCCCAAAGTGTTGGCGATATGAATTCATACTCAGTACCTGGCCGGGAGCACAGCTTATCTCGTCTATGCAGGAATCGGCCGTATCCACATCGTTGCAGAACATGCACTTGAGATACGATCTTGATCTGGTGGAATTCACATTGCTTGTTGCTGGCGCCGACTCTAGTCCCCCGAAAAGGGAAATAAATTAGTATAAAGCGACTGTCCAAATTAATACTCCTTTAAATGAATTGAAAATTAAATAAAAAACATAACAGGAAATAGAATTAGCAACTGTATACATGTAGGCTGTACAGATACATAACTAACTAACTGTATACCATGAAATTGGATTAAATTCATTCTATATTTATATTAATAAAATTTTAACTCTGTGTCGTCACAAACTTAACAAGGCTGGATGGTAAACAAATCAACCATTATACCTATCTTAGAACTGTCTTCTTAGTCATACACATTTACATGTATTTGATATAGAATAAAATCAGATATTTCAAATATTTTTATAGACTTTATATCGAAGTCGGTTTTATTCGAAAGAAAAATATTTCATATTTCTAGCAGTTATTTCTCTATTACTATATAGTATCTTAATATCCAAGTTGATATTGATTTCTGTTAAATCACTATTTTAAACAAGGAAATCCTACTCTTGAAAGTGTAAAGTGTATACTTGTTAGTTGACAATCAAACAGCAAATAAATACCATATACATATACAAAGTAGTTTATTCAAACGAAAATATTTACCTCCGAATCCATAAAAGTTTATTACTGGCAAAACAAGGACTGAAAAGAACAAAAAAATAAATAATCCAGATGATAAACAAACATGGTTTCTGAAATACGTAATGTAGTTTTTTTTAACAACAGTGTTTAGAGACATTTTGATTTACAAACATACCCTGTTTAAACCTTTTTTTCTTGCAACTGTATTATATAACCCATAGCTATTCAAATCTGATAATTTTTGAGTAACAATCTATAATATATGCAAATTAAATATCCTTACGTGCTCTATTGGATATTCATAACTTGATGATAAACAGTATGGCGGAAATGACTACTTAAACTTGTTTTAAGATTTCTGCCAACCTGATTATAAGACAGTATCATCATTACATTTTTATTGTACCTGTATCAATAGATATTACGATGTGTTTTATTTTTTTAATACTTACAATATGTAAACAATTTAATATCCATCTCACATTACAGGTCTTTAATGTTCCCCAAATTCTTTAGAATTCTTGGTAGTCCGAATTAATGTCCTCCTTGTGATAAGAAAAACGTAACAACCTCACAAGGTCGAAATTTTATTTGACCTGTTCCTGTTGAACACTGTTCTTTTATATGGGCATATAGTGCAATGTACGGTTTTTGTTGAGTATATTCTATCAATCAGTTTTGATGTTTGATGTTACAAAATGTGATTAATTTCAAAACTATTGCAATTGTCTTGACAGGTTTTTAGACTAACAAAGTTGTGTAAGCCTTTAAGCGTCAATCATAGAAACTCGTTCTTAAAAACGGGACTAGATACTCTGGTAAAGACGTGTTGATTCTGTTTACACAATAACTTCATCATCATTCTCCACAAACAATTCAACCTTTGCGAACCAGTGCCACAGTACTACGAGAAATCTCTACCCTTAAACAGGGCCATTGCATTCTAGAGATGCTGCGATATTAAAGAATGTCACATATCAAACGCCCGGATCTAGCGATTATATATAGAGTTGTGTGTGTCAAAACTTTGTCTGAGCAGTTCCATTTACTGACAAGAAGATCTATTGATGTCAAACGTAATCAGCCTCTTCAGATGTGTAAAGTGGTTATAGGCTCAGGTAAAAAGGGGGGCGCGTTACTGAAGAGGTTTGCCCGCACTAACCAAATCGCAAAACCATGATTGAATTTAACAAAAGGTTTTAACAATATGCCAATTTTTTTTCAATCATTTTTGAATTTTCATCTCAGTAATGTGAGAATACTCTAGAAATTTTGACAATTTTTTTTATACGAGTAAAACTTTTTGCTCTCAACCCTCATGGTACGTCACTGTAGAACTCTAACTCTCCAGGAAAATTGAATTTGTATTGTCCTTCAGTGTCAAACACTTACACAGGCTCTGTTACGATATCAGAGATATATATCGACAAATGAAACATGCATTTATTTGTAATGACTTTTAAAAATGGTTTTTACATATATCTGATATTACTCTACGGTCTGTCAACCGAGTTGATCGTTCAAAAGTTACAACTTTCCTCCAACTGAAAAGTACATGTATACCCATCTTCGGAAACCTATTTCTATCTCACTTCAATGATCATGGGCTAGCTGTCTGAATTATTTTTCTCGTCTTTACAAATAATTCATATTGTATTCCGATTGGTTCCTTCCCATTTTCATGAAGGAAATCCCTCATATCATGTTAGTGTTACAAATGCATCTATCAACAACGGTATGTTTTCACAACATCCACATAATTATAATTGTTGCTTTCATACCGCAAAAATATGAAGAATGCAATTGTCATTTTCTCATAGGTGAAATGAGTAGGCATGATATTCATGAGAACGAGAAAAATTCAGTAAGTTGGTGCACAGTCAGTAAGCGTACGCAAGACCGACCGTGGCGGGTTTTCGACGAGTCATGCATGGTATCCTAATGCTACATTACTAGCATGTTCCAGGTGGAGGCATCAAAGCTTCTCAGCAGTGTTAACTGCAATCTAGAGGCAAGGAACAACCCGGAAGAGCAAATTAGGCGAGCGAATAACTATTTTTATTGTGGTTCATCAGAAAAAACGGTAGTGGGTATGTTGAAAATTTTAAAAATACTCCCATCAGAAATTCATGCACCCTCACCCCACGTGCAATAATCGCTTTCTTCAAAGCCAGTATGAACTACCTAAAAACTATTTTCATGTTTATATTAACACCTCTAATATTATTTATTGAATTTTTATAAAACACACGTGCTACAAATTATATACTACATGTATATTTAGTAACAACTGACAAATTTCTCTGACGGAAATGCCAAAACGCGCGTATTTATCACGTTTAGTGCAGAGCATATTTGAACAATTTTAAATATGATATAAGGTATACACCGTATAAATGTATTTGAATAAATATTGATCAACGATAAAGAAATCATAACTCAATTCAAGAAAGGTGAACAATTTGAAGGGGTGTTCCAACATGTATATGTACACAGAATTTCACATGAAAATTTATGATGATAAATGTTTTCTCACATTATGTCTCTTTTAATCTAGACTGGTTGTATTTAACCCCCCCCCCCCAACCCCCCCAACCCCCAATCACACCCATTCCCTCTTTCAAATGATATTGGAAAACAAATTTTCACATTTACTTAAAATTCAAATTTTTACACAGATATAATTAATGTATGTATCTATGAAAATTTCCTAGGCAAATCATGTAAGATGCATGCATTTATATGCAGGAAAGCTTGAACAGGAAATTCTTTTTAGTTAAAATGTTGTTTTGGGGGACATCATAGAACGATCAATATAACTAGAGATCCAAAGATTTTACAAACTTAATCCCATGTTTACAAAACTTTCTTTTGATGGAAAATGTGGATATAACAATATGAGAGTTCAATTGTATAATCAAGCTGTTATAGTAAATTGATGGAATTTTTAGTAAATGTAAAATTCAGAATGAACAAGTGTGAAAAATACTTTTGTGCATTTATATCTGTGCTTTTTCTTGCATTGTATTTAGTTTTGTAAAGCTCTTAATAAGTTGGTCCTTGTTGCTCATGTGAGCGATGTGGCCTTGAGGCATCACGTTTACTGCTTTGGAGATCGTGGCCCTAACATCACTTTGGTACGCTTTTTTTTTTTTAATTTTGTCATTTATATTTTGTATATATAAATACAGAGGCATGTACATACAATGTATATCAGAATGATATATATTTGATATACGGAACAATTTTGCTAAATACCCATGAGTTTTTGTTGAGTTGCTGTACATGAGTTAGTTTGGAACAAGTTTGGTTCTTGCAAAATTTCAGGATACAGTAGTTTTTGTCTCTATGTTTATTAGCCCTTTGTACAAGTTGAATCAAGTCACGTTTTTTTTGCTCTGTCGAAAGTAAAGCATGAAATAACCAGCAAAGGAATACTTCGCGATCTTAAAATTAAGTGCATGTGCACGTTTAGTTATACTAACAACGTATATATAGTATATACCTGTCGTGTACGAGGAAGAACTACAGGGGTTAAAGAGAAAAGTCAGTGCGCTCACTGATAAGGATCTACGACAGAGTATGCCTACATGCATGTAGCGATAAAGTCAGCATATCTATAAATCTCAACAACACTATAATCTTTTTTTTTTCATGTACTTAAAGTGTGGAATGCTGTTATCATAAGTAAATTAGCAAATTTTAAGTGCAAAAAGGTCACCACAAGAAAAAAACCCCAAACATATTCATTGTTTCTGTACTCCTATCATTGTGCATAATTTACAATATTTGATGTTATATACATTTGCTTGCCATTATTCCTCTTCTCCATCTAGTATGAACAGGCGTTTCATGTCAAGTGCCTCATACAGAGCTTCCCCTTTCATTCTTATTTATTATTGTAAGCACAGACCTAGATTTAATCAGATCTAATAAATCTAACAGACCAAATTCCTTATCTCGATCCGCGCATGGTTACATATGTACTCCATATTCTTCTTTGAATGTTTGACCATGTTATAGACATTTGTAATCCGGAATAATTTTGTCTCTCAATCTTGGTTCTACCCATTACTATTACATCACCAGAATTTTCTCCACGCACTCAAACGATGAGTTGTAAACATAGGTCTAATAAGACGTGGCGAGAGTGAAATAGACCAATGATGTTATAATTTGTTAGGTCTATGTGTTTGTATGGGAACTGTGACATGTGCTGACAGGTTTGTAATTTTTGTCAGAACGGTTTATGGGGGGAAAAAAACCCTGAACATTTTCATCATCTATGACTACTAAGTAAACATTGTTCACAGCATACGTCACCTATTTATCACCACATACAGACCTTGATCAATGCCCACACAGGTACAGTATAGGGAATTACATGTTTATATCACGTAACCATCACGAAGCTTGCTATATAAGGCTATATGTTTTTCATGATTTGTGTGTGTATTTATTTCAAGAATAACCATTTTATTTTTGGGACAGAGCACTCATGGCCTTTTGCACAAATTAACACCTAAAATTACCACCTGATTTACAAATTTTCACGTCAATTTAATATTTTACTCTTAAACACTGTTAAATGTTACATGTGATTGAACTGTTGAAAACATTGCAGTTTTCACATAGGGGCCTTCTTCTTATCAGATGTATCCCTTTAGTCATTTTAGTGCCCAAACAATGATTATTGAAAGCATGTGATCCTGTTTACCAGGAAACGTTTTTATAAACAAAACCAAATTTTCCTATGTGACACAAAACCTATATCTAGAAATAAACACAAGCTCATTTATGGCTTATTTCCTGCTTTTTATGCTTTAAGATTTTTTTTTTATTTTTGCAGAATGTAAGCATACACCTTCAACTTTAAAACCATTGTACAGGTTGCAGAAACCATGTTGCTCTCCATGAACAGAGAATTCCGTCTCTTCTTCAAAAGGAGAAAAAAGAGAATATTGCAAATTCTGGTATTTAGGACTTATTATTTAAAACAAGGTTTATTAACCAAATCAACTAAAGGGAAAATTAAAAAAATAACCTGTAATGTTAATTTCATTTGTAAAATTTTTAAAACTAATGAAAGAGACTTTTGAAAATAACGTTGAAATTAACTTTGAAGTACACATTAATTTTGAAAATCTGGATAAAAAAAAAAGAATATTTTCCTTTGTGTTGCACTGCATATGTGTGGGCATCACTACAAGTACAAGTTTAGCACATTCAATCTTTTTTTTCAGTGTTGCGGATTGGACAAGGAGATAATGACTGCCATATACCTGTGCTCTTTCCTTGTTGCCTCTCTTTTTCTGGTGATTTGGCAGCTAAGTCGAGACAAATGTCATACAGAAAAAGTGGTCAAACAGTTGGTTAGTAGCACATTCATACAAGGATTTTGTTTTTTGAGCCGTTTGGAATAATCTTGAAATTTATTTTAATTTACCAGTAGATCCTGTTGTAACGAGCACATCTATGAATTACAGCAGTAAATCTACATCTGGCATGTTTGTTTAGTCATGCATGTACCATTTTTTTAAAGTGGCTATCAATTGATGGAAAAAAATTATTACAATTTTATGAGGTGTGCAGTATATAATTTTTTATGATCATCACTATAAAGCCATTTATTTAACTAAAACACTACTTCCAGTGTCAGGACTATAAAGAGGGCCAAATAGCTGGTTCATGGTGCCATGCTCTTTGTGTAGATGAAATTGTGCAACTCCACAGCTGTCATCATCAAAATGGTCCATTACTGGTATGTAATAAAAACAAGTCACAAGTACTATATAATGTGTTGATACTGATATGTAATGGAAATGCCTGCATGGTTGACATTTTCATTGCAATCAATTTTTAATGAAATGTATTTATAAGAGGGACGGAAACCTTTGTGTATATAGGAGTGTACTTTGACCTTACCCCTTATTTGACTTAGAAATTCATTTATGGACATGCTTTTCCCTTATATTACTAACAAACACTCCAAGGGTAAAGAGCTAAGGGATAAAAATGCACAAAACTTAATAAGAACAGCTGTTGGACAAAAGCTATCAAAAGTACATGGCTATGTACATGTTTGATTAACTGACTGATCACTATTGCGAATCTACAGAACAAGGTTCTGCAGTTAAGGGTTTTGATTAAACCATAATGCACAGTTAGTAGATAGGCCCTATCTATTAGCATGTGTATGGTACATGTACTATTTAAAACTTCCAAATCTAAACATTCTGTAGGGCACATTTACATTAGAACTGTTTTTGTAGTGGACATTTTTTTAAAAATAATTTTCCATGACTACAGATCTTAAAATTATCACTGTCATCCATGTGAATAATTCATACTTACTCATAAAACTATTTTGAACTTTTTCTTTTTCTGCAATCCATACCCATATGCAAATACTTTGTCACATAAAAATCTGTATATAGACTCATAAGGGTTAAATGCTTTTTTTCAGACATTCCAATATGAAGACACAGTTGTCAAACTACCTCATTCTTACAAGACTTCTCTACCACATTCCCACCTTCCTGAACCATTGTCAATGAAGCAGTTCCATGATATGCTACACAAATTTCTGCATTCCAAACTAGGAAAAGTTGACTTTTCTAGGTTGTTACAAAAGATTGACAAATATGCTGACTTCAATAACAATGGGCAGGTAAGAAAATTTCTATGAATGATGGTTTTAAATTTTTGCTATCGGTACTTTGCTTTTACATTTAAACAAGATGAAACTTTATGTGGAATTTATCTGAGGTATGAAAGATTGTTGGGGAATATAGCATGTAATATTTCTGAAGAATTATATGGATCATTTTGAATATATCCCATACCAAAAAAAGTTACAAAAAAGTCATGACTTTTGAAGGCTTAAATAGTTACAAAAAAGTCATAACTAAGTCATGCAACTTTGGAACCACTACTTCTATTCTGTTCCAAAGTTGCATCATTTAGTTATGACTTTTTTGTAACTCTGTAATTAGGTACAAAAAAGTCATGACTAAAATATAACTATCAACAATTTATTTCATAAAAGAAATCAAGATCAGGCACAAAATAGTTATAAAAAAGTTACAAAATAGTTATGTTTTTAAATAAGAACAAATAAAGGTATACTTAAGTTATACATTTAGGCACATATTAGTTATATTTTTAGGTACATCAGAGTTATACAATGAGTTACATTATAGTTATAGATATAGGCACATTTGAGTTACATTTTAAGGTACATTAGAGTTATACTTTGAGTTACATTATAGTTATAGATTTAGGCACATTTGAGTTACATTTTAAGGTACATCAGAGTTATACTTTGAGTTACATTATAGTTATAGATTTAGGCACATTTGAGTTACATTTTAAGGTACATTATAGTTATACTTTGAGTTACATTATAGTTATAGATTTAGATACATTTAAGGTAAACTAAAAATACCATTATACTACATCTATAGGTAAAAAATGCATTATTTCAGGTATAAATAAGGTATCACTTGCATTTTAGCATTGAAGTTCTTCATTTACATATTATAATCTTATAATTATTGCAAATTGATTATTTTTTTATGAAAAATTAAGATTTTAAGATAAGAATTAATAGCCATCAAAATATAATTCTTATATTAGATAATCATATGACACATAATTGTAACATCTTTTAGCATAGTAACACTAATAATTCAGCATCATGATGTATATGCTAACATGAAAACTTTTTTTTCTGAATTGATTTTACCGATAAACTTATTTTCTTTTTCATTACATAGCAGCACAATGAAATGATAGGCACATAGCATTGTTGTTGAAGGGGGGGGGGGGGGGCGATTCATCCAAAAATCTTAAAAAGCAAAAAGGAAAATGACAAGAAAGGACAACTTCTCATAATAATGAAAATCCTAATCTCTGTGGGTGTGGGTTGTAGCATAGTGTTTTCATAACTTAGATTTCATGAAAATCCTAATCTGTGTTGTTTGGTGGTGTGGGGGGGGGGGGGCATTCCCCTCTTATGCTTTTTGTAACGTGGTCACAAAAAGTGTGGGGGGGGGGGGGGATACATATTTATTAAATTTTTTAAATGTAAATTTAAATCCCCCCATACTTCATACCTGAATGTCTTGTACATTACAATTGATATAATTTATAATTTTAGTTATTTAATAGTGTGGTTACTAGGGAGATTATTATGAGAAACAAAATACCAAGTATGCAGTATGCAAACAGCTTATTTGACACTTTTCGAAGGTACATATTTACCAAATTAAGAATTAAAAACAACTGAAAAATAGTGGTTTATGAAAGAAACCCTTTTGAACATTTGTTTGGTTTAAGATAAAATGAAACATAATTTTATCAAATTCTTCATTTTAAATACATTATTTAAGTGCTGACAGTTTTTTTTATATCATTTCACCAAGACTGAAAAAAATCTACCATCAATAAATAAAATTCCAGCTAGGTTCATTCGTTAATCATGGTAGTTAACATGGCTTTGTCTACTATACATCATGTATAAATTAGAAAAATTCAGTTTGTGAAAGAAAAACTACAAAATACAAAACTAATGTGATCGATATATGAATTTAAAAAAAAAATATGGCATAAGATAAGTCATTGTTCCCAGCTCTGGTCCTAAGTTGTTTGTGGGATAATCTATGGATAAGTTGGGTGTTGGTTGTTCTGAATAGTGCATGCACGAAAATCACACATCATCACACATGGACTGAGCATATTACTATATATTGAATAATATTCAATGAATATGCCCTGGTGTTGCTGGTAGAAATGAGTCCAGAGATTTTTTCCAGGGATGGGGGTGGTATCAGTAGATCAAGGCAGGTGATGACAGGAGGTTAACAGGATGTGTAGTCAAGTTGCTGCATATGCCATTGCATCTCTTTCTTGTCTTCTTTGTAAATTGGACAGTCTGTAATTATATCAAAAATATATAACAGTCATCACAGCAGTTTATATTTCGCTATAAAGATCATTAAGTTCTGAATTTTTAATCTGTGTAAAACAAAATGATCTAATTACTTTAGTTAAACTGATAGCTGCATGAGCAGTGCTTCACCTCTGTTATATTGATGTATATTTATAATCTTGTCAGTATAGATAGTTTACATACAAAAATAGAAGACAGTCTTGAGACATTGAACATTATCCTTACACTTATCACACTATGCCCAGTAAGTTCCGCCATTTTGTTTGTTGTCATCTTGGTAATTTAAATTTACTGGTAAAAATCCCTGTGTTACAGTTGATTTACTAAAATATTTATATCAGCTGATAGCAATCCAATAAAATTATCTTGTTCCTATAGATATATATTCAGTAAATTATCAAAAACTTACCATGGTATTCCTCACAATGATTTCCTCCAGCAAATCTGGGCAGCCATCATTTAAAAATACGAACATATATCCGAGCCCATCACTCAGGACTTTCTCTGTATGTAATTATCATTGATGCAGATCATTCTTAACATGGAAATCTAACTAAACTTTACACAAAAACTCTGATAATCCAGGAATGAAGACCCTCAGTGTTGTTGTCCTTCTTCATGTTTAAAATGAGTGAATATGATATCAACCAATCAAATTCCGCTATTGATCAAGTTTGAAATCTGACCAATCATATCACAGCTACCAAGTAGAGTGAAAAATACTTTTAAAAACTGTATTCAGTAATTACAGGATGAATTTACTAGTGTTTCATTGTGTAAAAAACCAATTTAATTAAATAAAGGATATTATTTCACTGATCTTGCAGTATGTAATAAAATATTAGCACTAATAATAATACGAAACTATCACTATAGGTCGCCATTTTGAATCATGGTGGATTCAAAAACAAGCGGGAATATACATAATTTCTCTTTTTATATCATATGCTTTGCACCAAAAACAAACATTATGATAACTCAAAAGACAAACTAATTACCCAAGTCAATTTAGTTTTATCTATAAAGATTGAATCAACCCAGCCAATCACATTTACTGAGAGGAAATGCATATCAGTTTTTTTCTTCAATTGAATGTTTATCATGTTTATTAACTGTTCTTAAAATGAAAAGCAAGCATTTAATCAAGTCCATTGTTTAATTGCATAATAGTAAAAGAGCTTGCTGGACTTTACGCATGATTAAATAGAGACAATCACACAGGTGTGAATTAAGGCTTACACAGCCTGAGGGCTTGGTGGGGTATATACACATCTGATATCACACCTGTCTTTCTATAAAAAAAGGTCTGCAATTAACTTCACTGATAACTGAACAACATATGAATGGACATACACTTTTCTCAGAGTGTACTAGCTGTTAAAGAATTAGCTGAAAATTATCAGAAACACAATAGCTAGTTTTTGTTGCTGTAATGTGAATTATAAGAGAAGAGGAGATGAAAAACACAAACTTGCAGGAAACTGCAATAGTTTTTAAAATGAAGTTATTATTAAAGAAGGGTATTAATAATAGCATTGAAATTCAGGCAGTAAAATTTATAAATACCCAGGGTCAAGTGTGTGAGAGTGTGTCAGACAGACTCACTGTGTGTGAATATATGCATGTTGTTTTTTTTTAAATCTATAATATACTCATGTACAAAAAAAGTTTAAGTCTGTTGTATTTAAAGTGAAACAAACATTTAAAAATGACAAAGTCCAAATTAGTTACAAAAAAGTTATACTGAAAAATTCTAAGTCTGAATAAGGCACAGTTTAGTTATACTAAGAAATGACAAAGTCCAAATAGGTACAAAAAAGTTATAGTGAAAATTTTCTAAGTGTGATATAGGTACATTTTAGTTATACTTTAATATGACTAAGTTCAAATTAGGTACAGAAAAGTTATAGTGAAAATTGTCTAAGTGTGATATAGGTACATTTTAGTTATACTTTAATATGACTAAGTTCAAATTAGGTACAGAAAAGTTATAGTGAAAATTGTCTAAGTGTGATATAGGTACATTTTAGTTATACTTCAAAACGACAAAGACAAATATAGTTACAAATCAGTCATAACTTTTTTGTACCTCAAATTTGAGGCACTAAAAAGTTACCAGTTTAGTTACAAAATAGTTATGACTCTGTAGAACTTTTTTTGGTATGGGATGCCTTGCAGTTTAGGATATAAACTGCTTCTACTGTATGAAGAAGTAAAAAAATGTTTTACATATCTACTCTCAAGATTTATTAACATTGCATTATCATTGCAGTTAACCTATGGGGAAGCAAACTCAATGTGGCAACTTCTCAACATCCATGAGTTTTTCATACTTTTTATCTTTGATGGAGATCCAATATTTCCCCTGAAAAATGGCACTTGTGGGCCGATGTATGCCTATCAGCACATGAAAGCCAGTCCTCTATTTAACAAGCACAACAAGACGTTTTTGGATAATTTTTTCTCAAACACATATCGATGGATGTTCCCCTCATGGGACAAGCGAGTTAATGTGGCAGTGGGGTTGCTAGAATATGGCATTACATTTTCTGAGACCTACAATTCAAAGTTCTACATGTGTGATTATGTGGAGCAGTGTTTTGGCTATACACAGCAGTATGAAGTTAGTTTAGTTTCTTTTGAAAACATTATGTCAGAACACATGATAGGGAATATTCTAGAGGAAAAGAAGTGTTCAAAAGACTCACATTGCCAATATCAAAATCTTTGTCATTCACTGTGCAATAAAAAGATAGGACGCTGTACTAATGAAGTTAGGGGACCATCTCAAACTTCCGTTTGTGAAGTACTTAGAGATTATGTTTTGTTTGATGCACCAGCTCCTGTACAAGCAAACCTGCATGATTTGTTAAGGAAATGTGATAGAATAGGTCAGAAAATTGATAAAACGGGGAACAATGTTGAGTTGAATCAGCTGAATGTTTGGTACAACACAGTTTTGTTTGACATCCAGGAACTTCTATGGGATAAAATAAAAAACAAACCTGCTAACTGGCTCCATCCACCCAAGCCAAAGAAAAAGCCAAAAACACATCCCAAGAACACTGGTCAATAAAGGTATTGTGTGTTACTTGTATTAAAGGTCTTTTTTGTTTTTAATTTATTTCAGAATTTAATATATTTATCAGCAATGTTGCAAGCTTATGTCAGGAGAATATGTGAATTTTTACTTGTCTGTTATTTACCATTTTTCATATGGGCTGCTCATTTTTCATCACATGATGATTAAACATTTTTTTTTTAATGTAAAAATGTAGCAACTACCCAGTGTACCTTGGGTGAGCAATGGGGTTTGTTGCATTATTACTGTGAAGCAGTGTGCTTTTTGTAAATTTTTTGTTAGATTGTTTGTCTGTCTGTTTGTTTATTTTCTTTGTAATGACCAGCAACATATCATTGACTGTGTGTCTTTTTAAAATGCTGTGCTATGTCATTTTTGAGAGGCGGGAAATTGTTTTCATTAATACAGGAATAGATATATATTGTATTTTTTTGTTCATCGTTGCCAAAATTGTAAGTCGAATTGTGTTCATTTTCAGCAATAATAGCTTAGTTGATTTTTGGTGCTGTTTTTATTTGACATCCTAGTCAGTGCGTGTAATGAATAACTTTAAGTATTGTGATTTTAATTTTATCTGTATTGTAGTGCCTCTACACATAGATCTCACTGATTTTAGAAATGTAGTGTAGGTGTAGTGTGAAAACATATTGCTTTTAGATGTTAGTAGTCCAGTGTAGAATTTCTTCCGTTCAATTTTTAAAGATAATTATTTTCTTTTTATTTTATATATAGATGATATTTTTAATTTATAGATAATATATGGGCCATTTCAACTTTGTGCCAAATACAGAAATCAAAATATTGAAGAATGTTTACACTGTTATTGAATGCACAAATGAATCTTTAAATTTGTTACATGTTTTTGTTAAATTATCCAGGCTATTTAATGTCATATTTGATTATCTCATAGTTACACATATTACATGTACATGTATATATATTCTGGTGATGGAGGGCAATTTTTGCACAAATGGTTTAATTTTAATTAAGTGTTGTCAAAAAGACCAGGTATTATAGAATATCAAGTCACAAATGAGACCAACTCTTGGGTCTTCTTTTTTAACAAAATCTTCTAAAATGTGATTATAAGTATTTACCATATTATACAAGTACAGTACAATGTTCATTTTGGGAGTGATTTTACCATGTACATGTTCTATACAATACACATTTTGTGAGAGAATCTAAATGAGTGCCATGGATAAATCTTCCTTTAGCCACAAAATGATATATGGTTAATATTTATATAAATAACATGTATTTATGAGTAATGTTAATTATGATTTAAATTTATTGAATATTGTTCAAAACAAGCTTTATTTTTCTCAACACGAGTCCATATTAAGATAATCATGAAGTGAACAATATTTGTGTACATCTAATTTGACATACCGGTACATGTAATTACATGTACAGCCACACTACTACATAATGATTCATCTAGTCAGTATTTTTTTATTTACATGGTTTGTGTCAGTATTTGAGTTACATATTTTACTGAAAACTGCAATGGAAGTTATGCGCTATTATAGGTAATAGGCAAGATGATTTGTAGAATAGCTCCCTCTCTCTTTCTCTCTCTCTCACAAAAATGTTATTGTTAATATGGATTTTGCCTTGACAAATAAGTGTTCATGGTACTAGCTTGTATTTTTATTTAATTTTTCATCTTGAAATTTTTGCCTGATTAAGGAGACAGGAGAATTTGTAGTACTCCGTTTGTCATATTGAATGAAAACATTAAATCAAAGTTAAAATTTTAAAAATTCAGGGAAGTTAACTCAGCTGTCCTGACTCAATATTCATAAAAGATACATTTTCATTAAATTATATTCATTTAAGGTTAAACTTCATATTTGTGGAGATTGATTATTAGTGGCATGTAAAGCCAATGCAATTTTCTTAAGATTGCTGTCATAACCAAATAACTTGCTCCTAAAAAAAACAAAAAACAAAAAAGCACCCCAGTCTTTCCATAATTTACATTTATGTTAAATGTGAGAAAACCCCCCAGATATATAATACTTTTGGTATTAGGAATTCATAGACTGTTCAATATTTTTTTTTGTTTACATATAATAAATTATGATTTATGACCATTTGATGTCAGTGGCATGCAATTTAAAGATGAGGGTGTGGCTTGTCCTCAACTATTGAATATTCACCGGTCCATCTTGAGCTATTAGACTTGGGCAGTTTTTAGGAAACAGCTTTAACTAATTGAACTTGTACATGTATTAGCATTTGGATAAAAAAAAGTTGTTGAATTGATTAATGTGCATGATCATACATGTTGAATGAGGGTAAAAATAAAACTTGATATCATTACAAAATTGTTATATTTATTTATCATCTGGCAACCAGCTAGTATACATCTGTTATTATATTTGTGTACAGAATATGTCACATACATAATTGCTTAAATGAAGTTAAATCTGTTAAGTTGTATATTTGTGATTTCCCTCTAAAATTAATATACACAATCTATTGATACCAATTGATGATCATAATCCAATATAAAAATATATTGTGAACATGGCACGTAAAATAAAAGTCTTAAATGGTAGAAGTAAACATAACTGACGATCAAGCGTTTACTGTCCAATCTACCTAGCCTTCTCGTCCAGTGTCACAGTTTTATCCACGGTAGGGTTCAGAAATTCTTTCCCAGACATGTCCGTCACATTGGTGCAGTCTTTGATTGCTGAGTTTGATACCTGTTATCAAAGTTTTGATACGAAAGTAGTAATACAAGTGTCATTCAATCTTCACATTAGCAAATAATTCTGTACTAATACAATTACACACATATACAATGTATAATTGTATGATTATTTATTGACTCTTTAAAATTACCAGGTATTTAATTGAACTGGGAAAAGAACACAAGTATGGGGAGTGTTCACTGACATATAAACTTTTTTGCATATTTTTAAATTAGAAGGTGAATATATTTTGCAAAAACTATTCAATTGTACGTTTAGAGATTTGATTCCAATCCTTATTTCAAGATTAACATGTACTTTCATATAATATACCATTCAGGCTTGGGGTGAATTACATTGTAAAGTAATGCATTACATTACCATTACTTCATGAATTTGGGCATTAAATTACCATTACCATTACTTGATTTTCTTGAAGTAATGCATTACATTACCATTACATGAGTAAAGTAATGCATTACCATTACCATTACTTCTTTTTTTTAAAGTAAAGCTAAGAAAGAGTTTTTGCAAATGTTTCAAATATAAAACACTCTTTAACATATCTACAGGTTCATGCTCAGTATCAGGTTCAAATTCAATGACTACATGTATACAAGAGTCATTCTTTATTTGCTCAGTATATAATTATATTGTGGCATTATGAACATTAAATAAGTCAAATATATATAGACATTTATATATTTATAGACATTTGCCATGATACAATGTCAGATACGAAATAGAGACACAGAATTACATGCACAACAAAAAACAATTTATGGAATATTCCATTAATGTTGCGGTTATTAAAAGCTGAATAGAGATATTTCCCCAGATGACACAAATCTTTATAATTTTGGACACTAAAGTGTATAAATTTATAAACATGATTTTTCCCAATTACATTTTTTAATTTTTAAATCGTATTTCTTTCTACTGAGGACAACTCAAGACAATAGATTGCTGTTGCAATATATGATCGAAGTTTCAAAGGGTTCATCTTTTAACTGCATCCTGTTAGTTTGAAAATCTTCCCAGCTATACTAAATAAATGTTTTACAGGAACAGTCGAAGCTTGGACCGAAAAATACTGTTTGACGATCTTTATCTTAGGATATATTAAGTTCAATAATAGAAAAAATACATGTACATGAATCTTGTATTTTCTATCAGTCCAAACTAATGTACAGTGTACTTAATATAAAAGAAAGAAAGAAAGAGAGAGAGAATAAGTAAGTAAAAAAATTTTCAAATAGGTTATAATATTGGAAGTGATATTGATTTTCATCATGAATGGACAGTGCATTCATTTTGCTTTTAAAGGTGCATGTCTGTCTCCTATTCTATTGAGACATAGTAAAGGGAAGGGGATTGGGGTGTTCAGCACTTCTTATAACAATAGATTGTTTTGATACTTAGAATCCTGGGGGCATAGTGTGTTGTTAACACATTTCTTACTGAAGTGCAAACTAATTGGAGTAAATTGTTTAAATGATTAAAAACTCTTAATAACAACACTCTTAAAAATGTTATGAAACTGAAATAAAACTGAAAACTGAAATATTTAGTTATATTAACAATTCAAAAATGAATTTTGAAAAATCTTTTTTAATAATACAATTAAAACATTTTTATCTCAAGAATTATTTCTTTCTTCTTTAAAAATAAATCTAATCAAATTTAATTTCAACTATTCATTCATTTATCACATTTTTTAAAGTGAACACTGAACATGCATAAATAAGCATAGTAATGCAAAGTAATGCCATGTAATGCTAGCATTACACTAGATTTTGGAAAGTAATGAATTACATTACCATTACTTGTAATGCTAATTTTGTGGCATTACACATTACTAGCATTACTTTGAAAAAAATGTAATGCATTGCAATGCATTACCATTACATTTAGCATTACCCCAAGCCTGATACCATTACATAATAAACATTTTATATATCTTCAACTCAAATCCCATCATATCAAATAATTTTAGTTCTGTTCTAATGATATACATTCTTTGTGAATCAGTTCAAATTATCAACAGAAAAATGGTTTTTACCTTTTCGAGGGGAGTGTACTGTGGATGATGATGGGGTATGACAGGGTTATTGGCCTTGGTATTGTATGCTACCAGAAAGGCCCACCTTCTTAAATCACTGTTGTTAGGTCCGCTGGTATGTAACAAATTGCTATGGAAGAACAGTGCATCACCTACAAACCAATGATGTCTTAATGTCGCTTACATTAATTATCTAAGAGAATGTGGCAAAATGGTAGTTCAATACATGCATGCATGTATATATGTCAATTGAGTATATACATGTATTTAGATTTTGACTGGGATTTCACTGTTTTGTCTTGTTTCTTAGTCTTGACATACCTGGTTCCATTTCCACAAACTCCATTGGACACACTTTCTCGATCTCTTTCACTCTCTCTACATCTGCTCCAGTCTGTCCAGCTACCATCAAGTGGTCGATCCTGCCACATTTATGGGAACCTCGCAGAATCTTCATAGGGAAAATATTTACGTAATACACTGATACAAAAATGTGCAAAACTTTTGATAACCCCATGGTTTGTATATCTGTTCTTTCGTCTTTGGTGATTAACCTGATTTCCGAATCACCATAATTTTGAATAAATATACAGGAAGGTTATACAATAAAAAAATTTGCTTAGAATCTTCATGGTTAATTAATTTGTAGTTAATAGTGAAAAACAAATGACAAGCCTCTAAATGATTACCAGGTAACATGAAATGATATAATATTAATTGTTTTCAATTTCGTAATATTGGATTAAATATGTACATGACATTAACAGCAACCTACTCCTTTCATACACCTGCAGTTGTTTACCAATTAATTCTTTTTAATTTGTACCAGCTTGTATGTTTAATTTTGTTTTCAAATATCACAACATTTGTGTTGTTTGTTTTCCATGACTGGTGTATTTAATATACAGGGTTGAACGTCCTAGCTACATGTACCCATTTTGTTGATTAACATGTCACATGTTTTTGTCTTCCACAGCTTACCTGTAGACAGCCATTGGCCTTGTTGCACTTGTCTATGGAGATAAAAACAGTTAACATATCTGGGAACAAACAACCATTCTTGTACCAGTATCTAAAGGTAAACAAAAAGTCACACTTTATTTATTTGTCTTTTAACAATACCAGTATATTACAAAATCATACACTGGTGTTAGTCACCACTGGCTTGGTAATCATCAAGAAAGTTTTTGACTGATCAGTTGATAAGATCCAAACAAACAGTTAATGAAAAAAAGTATTTGGATGTAGTAAACAATTTAAGATACATGATATTATGACTTTTTGAAAGATTAATGGGAAACCACCCCCTGTAAGAGGAAATTGCAAGAATTTGGGCTTGATCCTTTAAAATATTTTTCAAGGTATCAAGTCACCCGTAATCTTGATGCCATAGGTGACTTCCTCCTGTTTTGGCCTCCTTCATCATTAGTTTTGTATGATAGTGGTACACTTCCCCTCCAAGTAACTGGCGAATATTTAAACAAAATAACAGATATAATAATTAACCACAATATTCTCAAAAAGTAATCTTATTTTTCATATTTTTTCAACAGTTACTTCAGTCTAAAAATAAAATTAATCATGTAAAAAGTGAAGTCTTCACAAATTTGTTAGGCTACCTTTTCACTGGTCTCAGATACTTTCTCACACCTTGCCACCATGCCAGTGACATCACTTCCTGGATGACTCCATAATGCCATCCTGCATTCCCTTCCTGTTCCATCAGAAATCTGTGGACAAAAAATTATAAGTCACATCTGACATGTCACTTCTATCAAATATTATGACTATAATTTACAGTGATAAGTATAAGTATAAATCAGAAAGTTACTTTTTAATGAACACACATATACATGTATACATGTATACATGTATATACTTACTCCATATGAGTGTTTAGTGATTTCTTTGTTTTCCTCAAGTACTTCTTTCACTTTCTTTAATTCCGATTCATCCAACAGCTTTCTACAAAAATCAGTATATATTTATTTTTATTATAAATTTGTAGAATTACCTGCAAGTTATTTTTCTAATTGTACGGTGATATGTGAGGGGAACTTGTTGGCACAATAATTTCAGGTGTATCAACTACCGTAGCTATGTATCATGAAATTAATACCTGATCATTATGTATCCATAGTTTTCAAAATCTTTCTTCATTTTATCTGTAACTTTGAACTTCCCATTCTCATAAACATACTCTAAGTAAAAAAAGAAAAAAAGGACAAAAATGTGATGTGAGAAAAGCTTAACGATCATAGAAAGGTCATTTGATAGACAACATACAAAAATGTTTACAAACCTGCTGATGTCATGTTGGATGTGTTCAGCTGTTATGCTAAAATTCAAATTAAAAAAAAAAAATAATGATGGAGCTAATATGAAACATCAAAATTTTAAACATCAAATTCCCTTAAATAAATCCTTCATATCTCTCTGAGACTATAAAATAACAAGAAAATGGGCCTGGGGTTGTGATGTAAATGAAATGATTTGTTTCATTTTCATTATACCAGTTGGGTAAGAATTTAGGTCATTTAACTTTAAATAACGGAAAATTCTCGCATTTAATACATGGTAATTTTCTGCCTGCAGTTGTCGACATTCGTTAGTATTCCCAGTGAACACGTAAAAGTTGTTTACGCATATATCAATTTTGTGTGATTCTGAACGTGCAGTATTCCAACTTGTCCTCACTCTATTTGGTCCACAATATCCTTAATCATAACATATATGTGTATTCGATAGCATTCTGGCAAAATCTATATGATACTTCACCCTTTGAACCCCCCCCCCCTCTTTGAACCCTCTCTCCTCTGGCAAGATCCGATGCTGAACTTTTTTAAATATATGATAAATGTATATAAAAACATTAAAATCATAAACTGATATAAATATTTTTACGTAAACTAGAATCTTACCTGTCATAAAGCACCAAGAGAATACAATGACCTGGATTTGTTTACGATTACAATCACTCTGTTGAACGACTAACTCTGTGTGCTGGATTGCTCGTGCGTATAATGACCTTCACTAAATGCATGATGTACAAGGATTGTTGAATAAATTGTAGACAAGTGGTTTCACATGAAAACTACTCAGCTTGTTTTCTTGAAAGCTTTACTACCACTCTCTGTATCTATTATATACAATGATACAATCTCGAGTTTTTTTCTTCTCGAACAACGGTCAAAAAGATGCAAACACATTGAAATTTCAATTAAAAGTAATTTCTCTATTATACAGTCGTTTTACCGGTAACGAGTATTTGCCAGTATCGAATAATTTGTAGAAAAATTATTGGTGAAAAACGAAGTTAGTTTTAAAAATCCAAGCTCGGTAATTATAATACAGAAATAAATATTCTATCAGTGTGTGGAGTTGTTTGACATTTGCACGATTATTTACCGTATTATTTACAATTTAAAAAGGTGACCCAGTTTAAAAAGGTGACCCAGTTATGAACTGCCGGGAGTGCAAGGCAGAAAAAACGAAAGTGTGAAAACAATTAAACCTAACTATGAAAATAAGTTTGTTATTGAACCCTTTTTAGTGGATAATTAGTAATTGTAATCCACTTGATGAGATTATGCATCATATCAAATAATAATTGAGCTTTGAATGAAATTACGACTTCAGATAGAACCACGTGTAGTTTTCCTAGTGTCGGTTCATTGCGACAAAAGTATTATTTGGCTGGATATATTGATAGATATAGGGGCAAAACAAAGGCAAATGGCAACTACTTATCATTAATTACTATTATAAAGTGTTTTCATGAAAATTCAATTTCATATAGTAACGCAAAATGAAAACTGTTCAAGTCCAGTTTCAATTTGAAGGGAAAACGGTACGATTAAAATAACGATCATATTATTTGTATAAATAACATATTTCCACAATTATTTTTCCTTCTTCATTAATAAGTCTATTGACATGTACCTCTAGTGCATTTTTGAAATTAATTCGCCCCAAAATATTCGGTCAGAAGTGATAGAGTGCGCTTGATTCGATACTGGAAAACGTATTCGAAACTAGGAAAATGGAGGGGGTGTTGATATCTCCGTAATTCATCCTTTATATTTTCGGAAGTTTGATACTACAGTTTAGAAGGACAAAGAAACATGATTTAAACAAAAAATAAAAACATTTGGAATTCCGATAATAATAGTCGCATGCACAACGAAACCGCATACTGGTTCGTTACCGGTAAAACGACTGTACGTGTACATTTATTACATAGAGTGAGCTATACTTTTATTACACGTCCAAATCACTCGATGGGCTGTATATGTAAGGCCATACCATTTACATCTTCACAGACAGTAAGGCCAGCTTCCATAGCTACAACAAACTAGAGCTACAGAACATTCGAGAGAATAAAATCCCCAGAAGGTGAGAGGCTCAACAGGATGGACCAAGTAGAAACAGACCGGAATCGAACAACGACTATGAGGAGGAAATATCAAGCAACAGTGGGTAAAAAGTTGCAAAATAAGAATGCTAGTGTGGTGCGAAAATGCCAGAGGTCTTAAGATAGACAAATTTAAGTCTGAATGTGGTCGAGAGATGGAAGCAGACATCACAGGAAAACTGCTATTGAGACACAAAAAGATTCAAGCATAGAGGCATTGCTAAGAACTTTTCAGCGAAATCTTTGTTCGAAAGAGTCTCTAACTTGTAGGACAACCGTAAACCACAGGGAGATGGGTGAGAGAAGGAAGCATTGCCTAGGATGAAGGATCTGCACACATCTTGGAACAACATCGACAAGGAAGTTAGCAGGATCCCGAACACAAGTTAAGACAGAAAGGAAGAATAAGGCACCGTTTAACCTTTAATTATTTATTACATAGTTAAGGAAATAATTTGGCACAGATGAAGCAACAGATGCAAGACCCAATAATAAAGTCAACATTTATAATAGAGGTCTTGAAGAAATTAGACAATTCAATATGCAGTTCAAGAGGGCTTCAGATAAGGTTAGGATGGGGGATAGTATTGACTGAATACGTAAGGTCAGAGCCTCCATGACTAAGGCGAGCAGAGAGAACAAGGTAGATGAAGAGGTGGAATGTTAGATATGGGGCACACTTAGTAACAGACGCATTCAAGTTTACAGAGGAGCTGCTAAGAATGGATCGACCAGACAATTTTTAATGGTCCAAGGAAGAAGTTGATCAGTATCTTAGAAAATCCATTTTTGATGTGGATGAGCACGATGACGATAGCTGAAAAAAAAACCCAAAGAGGACGAAAGGTGTCTTCAGGAACGTACCAGTCATCAATAAGGTTTTATGCGTGATCCACATACTGACTACATCTACACACATACAAGCTGGATTGGTCCACATACTGACTACAACTACACACATACAAGCTGGATTGGTCCACATACTGACTACATCTACACACATACAAGCTGGATTGGTCCACATAGTGACTACAACTACACACATACAAGCTGGATTGGTCCACATACTGACTACAACTACACACATACAAGCTGGATTGGTCCACATACTGACCACAACTACACACATACAAGCTAGATTGGTCCACATACTGACCACAACTACACACATACAAGCTAGATTGGTCCACATACTGACTACAACTACACACATACAAGCTGGATTGGTCCACATAGTGACTACATCTACACACATACAAGCTGGATTGGTCCACATACTGACTACAACTACACACATACAAGCTGGATTGGTCCACATACTGACTACAACTACACACATACAAGCTGGATTGGTCCACATACTGACTACAACTACACACATACAAGCTGGATTGGTCCACATAGTGACTACATCTACACACATACAAGCTGGATTGGTCCACATACTGACTACAACTACACACATACAAGCTGGATTGGTCCACATACTGACTACAACTACACACATACAAGCTGGATTGGTCCACATACTGACTACATCTACACACATACAAGCTGGATTGGTCCACATAGTGACTACAACTACACACATACAAGCTGGATTGGTCCACATACTGACTACAACTACACACATACAAGCTGGATTGGTCCACATACTGACCACAACTACACACATACAAGCTAGATTGGTCCACATACTGACCACAACTACACACATACAAGCTAGATTGGTCCACATACTGACTACAACTACACACATACAAGCTGGATTGGTCCACATAGTGACTACATCTACACACATACAAGCTGGATTGGTCCACATACTGACTACAACTACACACATACAAGCTGGATTGGTCCACATACTGACTACAACTACACACATACAAGCTGGATTGGTCCACATACTGACTACAACTACACACATACAAGCTGGATTGGTCCACATAGTGACTACATCTACACACATACAAGCTGGATTTGTCCACATACTGACTACAACTACACACATACAAGCTGGATTGGTCCACATAGTGACTACATCTACACACATACAAGCTGGATTGGTCCACATAGTGACTACAACTACACACATACAAGCTGGATTGGTCCACATACTGACTACAGCTACACACATACAAGCTAGATTGGTCACAGCTTCTTTATCTACACTTATCTGCATTGATTAATTGAGAAGATTCCTGCAACATAACACCTTTGATAGCAATCTGGACTCTTATAGATAGGGCAGAGAAAGCAAAAAATCTTCCATTCGGAAAATCAGTTAATTCAAAGAATTGACAACATGTAAAGAAAATCAAATTTTATATCAATACCATATGGTGCATATGTTCCTTAAAACACAGAGGGCTACAGTGGCGACAACCCACAAATGGACACCTTTTCTGACATCAACCTTACAAAACAAATTCCTACACCTTTTGCAACCAAAAGCCTCGACTCCTGATAAATAAATCCAGAAACAGTTGAGGAGGAAGTTATTGAGGTGATAGTGATAGATGGGGCATACTAGTACCTAATGCAAACCATAAAGCAACATCATTAGCGAGTTCTTCAGAAAACATGAAAGAAGAAGGCCAAAAACCCATGGAGGATGACACGTGAAGCAAAGACGCAGGATATAAGGCCTTGAAGAACCGTGTAGGTAGTCTTCATCCCAGAATAAGCAATGTATTTACCAGTTATTAAAACTTAACAGAAATACGAGGAAGTTGCATGTAACATAACTAAGGCTTTTTTTTTTAAAAGGATTTCGTGACTTATTTATGATTCATATTCGGTAGCTATGGTATTTGATACACTCGCAATAATGCTGTTAGGCAGGTAAGTGATTCTTTGTCACTTTTGTAGGCTACGAATAATTCATAACGCGCCCTTGAAGGATCGATGATGTGTTTTTTCCATGGCTGGCACATAGTCTTGAAAGCATTTGAATTTCACTTTGGTCTTTGAAAACAAATAATGCGATACCAAAGATTTGTTTTTGAAAAGTATTTAGAATTCCAAAAAAAATTCCTCTACCTATTCATATGTAATAGTTGGGGCTACATGGATCGTGGATATCGGCCTGGATATCTCAGTGATAGAATTGCAGGGGTCCCGGGTTCGATTCCCGGTCCAGCCATATGCTTTCAGTGTATTTATATGCCCATTCCGTCTTTCCTATTACACACATATAAAACAGTTGAAAATTTATCGCGATATGTATTTTGAATTATTATTTTAGTATATTTTAACATCCTAGAATGATGTTTAGTGTAGTTTTTATTATACACTTAGATTTAGAACGAATGTATGAACAATCAATAAAAAGGTCTGAAAAAGTCCTTGAAATAATCAAACTGGAAGTAGAAAGTTTGTATTAACATATACTTATTATTACAGATTCATGACAGAAATAAATTTATTGATTGTTTAATTTCACTTTGAATTATTATTTTATAACGTCAATTGTAAAAATCCAAGTAGAGTACTTTATACATTATTTATACATCTCTATATTTTCGATTTCTCTTCAATGAGAACAACGAATTCGGACGTCACAATATGACTTGTTCTGCCTTTAATCTCCGATAATGGTTTCGAACGTAAATAATTCCCAAGACAACACGGAAGATAGAGATATCACCGTTTCACTTACCACGGTACTACATGTAGTGTTCAGAAACACGGTGACATTTGTATTAACATTTGTATTAGCAGAACATATAGGTTAAATTGTGATTAATGTATCATCCATTTTATATTTTTGAAATTTTTCAATTTAAGAAAATATCCAAACATAACAAGTGTTAGCAACAGTTCGTTTAACATTATTAAATAGAATTGCTGCACAAAAGCGCCTTTAAGGTACGAACAAACTGAATATTCCATCTACCAACAAATGGATTGAATTTTACTGTCCGAAATTAATTTTAAACATTCAAAATACTGTTTCAAATTCGAAAGTAATATTAATTTTTAAGATTAAGTTGAGTCACACTGGGTTT
This sequence comes from Magallana angulata, assembly GCF_025612915.1. Lineage (NCBI taxonomy): Eukaryota > Metazoa > Mollusca > Bivalvia > Ostreida > Ostreidae > Magallana > Magallana angulata. The sequence goes on from NC_069117.1 coordinate 18,128,045, forward strand.
TGATGTTGTTTAATAATTACTCGATACTTTGAAATATGATTTGGATCAATAGTACATATACAAAAAATAAAATGTTTCAAAATAATGTGATAGGTTTACACTTGTGTTTAAACTTCGGAAAACTACAATCAGGAGGCCTTTTCTGTCGAAGAGTATCATGGCGGTTTTTTGTTGTTGTTGTAAATATCAAAGTATACCATTCATTTAATTTTGACGCGTGAGAAGTGTAGATTTGAGATGTTATACACATGATCCTAACTTTTGTGCAATCAATTTTAGTGAAGTGGTATTTAAATCCGCCCAAAATGAAAGTCTAATTTGAGAACCCCGCCTTTATACACTGTATCCCTGTGTCAAGGTATCCAACAACTTTTCTTGTCCTTCTAGTTTTGTCTCTCTAAAATAGCTGATGTTTTTTCTTGTGAGTAAAAAATTACTAAATGCATTGTTTAACATCAATTCTTTATAGGAATAATTTTTTTTAAATAAAGGGATCTGGCTACGCATACCCACCAATTTTTTTAATATTTCATAAAGGTGTAAAAAGCAAAAATACACTAGAAATTGGTTGCTATGGGTAACCGATGCCAGGTAACCGAGGCTAAACTTTTCTTACTAATTTAAAAAAATATGATGAAAATCGGTGACTATTAGCGCCTACCAAAATTTGATTCTGACATAGAATTGATACTAGTATTAAATCAATCGTACCTAAATGAATATCAAGAGAAAAAGAAAATAAAAACCAAGGCATTTTCTATTTCTTCTTGTTTTTGATGTACTTTTATTCAATTCCACATTATATTCATTTTATTCTTGCGTACGTGAACAATGAATATATCAACACTTTGAGTAAAAAAGAACTTATTTTGCATTAAGATTGACAGTTTTGTCCTCGGCTGGATTCAAGAACTCCTTCCCTGACATGTCTGTTACATTGGTGCAATCTCTGATGGCTGAATTTGGAACCTGTTTCCATAGGAAATATACAGACATTTCTGACCATAATCGGATCTTAAATGGGAGGGGGGGGTATTCAAAATGATTTTGATCAATTACGGGCAAAGTATATTGACAATGTAATAAAAATTTTTGCCATAAATTGGTATTTGTAACCATAATGTAAGCAATACTTCATTATTTTTTAATACATTTTTACCCTTAATGACAAAGTCCAATCTGTAATTAATTAAAAGTTAAGATATTCTCGTGTTTGAATGTAGTGTGTTACCTTTTTCAGGGGAGTGTACTGGGGACAATGATGGGGTATGACAGGGTTATTGGACTTGGTATTGTACGCCATTAGGAAGGCCCACCTCCTTAAATCACTGTTGTTAGGCCCGCTGGTATGTAACAAATTACTATGGAAGAACAATGCATCACCTACAAACCAAAACTGTATAAAAGGCAATTTATTTTATAAACATAGACTGCAGCTTAAGCCAATGAAGGTTACAAATATTACTTTCATGAAGTAAATTCAATCGTCTACCTTGTTTCTTAGTCTGACATACCTGGTTCCATTTCCACAAACTCCATTGGACACACTTTCTCGATCTCTTTTACTCTTTCTACATCTGCTCCTGTCTGTCCGGCAACCATAAAGTGGTCGATCCTGCCACATTTATGGGAACCTCGCAGAATCTTAATTGGAAAATCTGTATTTTAATATTAAGTACTAATTGTTTAAAGTCCATATATCTTATTGCATATCATCTAAACCACTTCTAACAATTCGGTTTAACGCGTTTAGGATTCGAATCAGCAATCTTTATCCATGAAATAATAGAACAACTGAACCAGTGCAACACCTTTAGATACATAGGTAATTTTTAAAACCATGTGAGCTTATTTTACATTTTTGCAAAATAAAATATGATTGAGCAAATAATTTTCAAATTTCTGAGAGTTATCGAACATTGCTGATGGCAATTATAAATTTGAAAGTCTACATAGTTATGTGTTTATATGACTTCACAATTGAATATATAAAAAAAAAATTAGGCTTAGACATTATAAAAATAAATTCAAAACCTTATGGTTTAAATAAAACAAGGATGATTCATTAAAAGCTAATTCTTATCAAATGGTTATGGACATATATATTGATGGGTATTTGTGGATTTTAAGATAGATTTGACCCCCCCCCCCCCCCAAACCGTGTTTGATCACCTCAAAATATTCAAAGAATAATTTTTTATTACTTATATCATTTTCAGCAAGTGTACATTAAAATACTAAAAAAGACTTTTTTAAAAGACATTGATGAAATGTATTGGACTAAATATGATAAAATCAAATTGCAGGGTTATCACAGACAAAAACAATGAAAATTGAAAATATACAGGATTGAATTTCCTGATATCAGTTCTTTGTTGACGATCTGGTTCGATGTTTTTGTTTTTAATAATCTACCTGCAGACAGCCATTTTCTTTGCAGCACTTGTCTATGGAGATAAACACAGTTAACATATCTGGAAATAAACAGCCATTCTTGTACCAGTATCTGAAAACAAAAAATACACACCAATGGTCATTTTTAATTTCATACACCAAGCAAGTGAAGGTTATCTCACATGGTAATTTGTTTTTATTTCAAGCATGTAGTAATTGTCAAAGAACCGCGGACAAAATGTACAATGGTGCCATGCTATGAAAACTCGCTAAACATATTTTACTAGGTTTTAATGACAAAAATCATTGAAATAGGTGAAAATTGAAATTCACATAGCACAAAATACCCATAATCCTGATGCCAAAGGAACTGTCCTCCTGTTTTGACTTCCTTCATCATTAATTTAGTGTGATAATGGTATACTTCATCTCCAAGTAGCTGTTAAATATAAAGATGTGTGAGGATGATATTCAGTTTACATATTTGGTTTGGCTAAGTTGGCAACAAGAAACATTTTTAATGTCCGACTACCTTTTCACTGATGTCAACTACTTTCTCGCACCTAGCTACCATGCCAGTGACATCACTTCCTGGATGACGCCATAATGCCATCTTACATTCTCTCCCTGTTCCATCAGGAATCTGACAACAATAAAAAAATCTTTGAAAACAACGATGTTCTAATTCACGGAATTGGTACTAAATTCTTCATTAATTGTATGCATATGCAATCTTGCAATGCTATTCCGAACGGAGCTTACCCCATACGAGTGTTTAGTGATTTCTTGGTTATGTTCAAGAACTTCTTTTACTTTCTGTAATTCTGCATCATCCAAGAAATTCCTGCAAAATATATGTTATGTGTTTTCAAATTTTTCATTATCAGTCTCAATTTGTAGAGGATTTGAAATGCATGAACGACATAATTGCCTGCGTAATCATTCTAAATGGTTTAAAAATGGCAATGTGATCGCAAATCTTTGTGCCTGCAGATAATATAATGTTACCTTATTTTGATGTAGCCGTAATTTTCAAAATAATTTTTCATTTCATCTGTAACCTTGAACTTCCCATCCTGATAGACGTACTCTACATATAGAGGAAAAAGCAACGATGTACCGTGTTTTTAACCAGACTGGTGAATTCAACCAACACTTATCTGATCGTAGGTAAGAAATGATTTTACCAATAAGAAATATTGTTTGGACATGATTTGTATTTCAATATGAAATATGCATAATAGCATTCGTAAAGGTGCAACAGGGAAAGATATGTGTAAATGACTAATGGAGATTTCACATTTGGTACAAAGTGGTATCCATGGTAGCTATCTAGGATATATTAACATGAGCTGTTGATGAAAATAAGTTTAAATCAAATGAAACATACCTCCCGATTTCATCATTTCTTCTCTTGCGGCCAAAAATTAAAACAAGAATGTAAAGGGGTTAAAGCTTCATCTTCACTGAAAATTGTAGCATCTCAATTTCATTGATAAAACACATGTACGTGTTGTAAAGGTCAAAAGTTGAAGATGGCGTGCATGTATTTGGTATGTAAATATTGACGACCTTTCAAATGTACTTAGAGATAATTTTAGATACTGTATATACAAGCAGCAAACAGCAAATATTTAGTGGTAAGGATAACATGTGATATGATTGTCAATCTTTAAAGGACAATTAGTTGTGCTAACTTGTCTTATAGAAAGAAATTTATGCTCTTCAATTTCAAAATAGACTTCTTTTATTACTGGTTTCGTTATCAAATGGGTCAAACGATAAGGGACGAAGATGTATGTATATGTATGTATAAACACACAATGATTTTGAAGATTCTAATTGGACAGTAACAATGACAAACAGATATGAAATTAAAATAAATACCCAGATATAAACAGAAAACACTGTGAAGGAAGCAAGTGTCAAAAAGTAATAAAATACAAAACTTTACCGGTTGTGTGGGAAACTGGAAGAAGGTTTTTTTTTTTTTATCTGTCATTGGATGAAATCAGCAAAACAAAGTTCTACAACTATTGAGGGAAATCAAATTTGATATGGTACTACAGGTATATCTTTTAGAGGATAGTAAAATATAACCAAGAGAAATATTCAAAATGTGTTTCAAAGCTGAGCTTAAAACTCCAAACTTGAATGGACAAGATTGTTTATTAAAATTAATTTTTGGGGGATGTGTAAACGTGTTGCGCAAATCCTGTAGTGAAATGTTAACGGAGGCATGTATGATATATCCAAAGTGACTTAATTAAAGCGAAAGAAAAATGATATAATGTTTAATGTGACAGGGTTGTGTTAATTAAGGGTCAATCTACACTGCACGCAAAAGATTTCCACCGCCATGGTAATTTTAATTGTGATTCCTCGACCATTTCTGCTCGAAAAAAGAAGTTATATTTCAATAAATTAGCAGTTAGAGTGATCTGCCCTTTGGTGTGATTCGCTCTACAGTGTATGACACTGGACTAAAATTTTATGGTGAAAATAACGAGATAACTCTTTGTGTAATTTGATGAACATCCTCATGAAATGGAAAAAAATCATTTAAGCTCAGTATTTGACATATTCACTGGCAAACATGTTATATTAATATCAGCTTATTTTTTCCATGGTAATATAGGGACTCATTTGAAGATATATTTTTTTCGCATGAAATATTAAATATGCATCGATGGTGATCTGTAATATTTGTAATTCTACACGGAAACATCATTTATACTTAATTGATATGTTAGTCACTGAACTGCTACGTGGGCGAAAATTATTACATTATCCCAGACATTGGATTGCGCTTCTCTCAATTCTCGTGGGTTCTTTTAAAGTCCTCACATACTGTCAAGTTTCATAATCAGCTATCTAAAAAAATGACAATTTTAAAATTACCTTCAAATGCAAGAATCGAATGCAACTAAATTATGGTTATGGTCTTCACTGTGAAATCAATGTGAAAAGAGCAATTATTTAAAAGTCATAATTCAACGCTTATTTTGCCAATACATTACCTTATTTTTCTAATTGGTAGAATAATTCCCCAAACACCCACTTCTGCTTCTTTTTATCGTTCATGACCCCGTCCTCCCATTAATACATTTCTCTCATATGTTTGCTGGGCTTGAGAGTAAATGTAATACTCCCAAGACAGGAGTTATAATTTGATTAAACAAGGACCTCTCAAACATTATGTACTAAGGCAAATTAACTTCTTGAAAAAAACACTGAAAGTACATGTCAATATTTGATTATTTCTGAAACAAAGCAAAATTTTTTATATATAGTATTTACTTCTCGTTTCAAAAAAATCTATGAATTATTTTATCTCTCATTTTTACAGCAAATTTCACAATGGCTTTTAAATCGATGAATTTGCATTGTGTTTCGCAACCCACAGCTTCATGAAACTCCAAACACTTTGCCGTGTATCGCTATATGAGATCTATAGATCCTGGGAACCAATCAATACCCTGTCTCCGTATATAGGTACGTTCAAGCCGCGAGTCATCACAGGTAATTTTCGCTGTTCAACTAAAGACCAGATAAATATGGCACATCCAGGATGTTACAGCGTTTGGTTCTGATGTGGGATTGACGGAAAACAGGACATTTTCCTGTAGTGTAAAAGAATAGGAACTTTGCTCAAGAGATGTAAGTAATCTACGAGGTTTCATACCTTTTTAAGGATAATTCTGCTCTGTTTTGGCCTTATTTGAGTGTTAAAGTTGAATTTATTGGGTATAAATGTCTAGCTGCCATACTTGTTCCAAAGAGATTGATTTAACAGCTATTGACATTGATTCTTTGTTGTGAATGAAGGGAAGCTAGCCCCTAGAATGGCATTCAGGACTGGATGTACGCTCCATTCCTGTCTATCAATGATAAACACACTTTCTTCTTATTGAATATTGTCATCAGTAATGGTAACACGGTGTATGAGTGGAAAACAAACACTGAAACCAAAACATGTTTAGTTGTTTTAAAAAACATCGTTGGGTCAACATTGGTAATTCCAGCATCTGGGAAATAAAAAAAGTCTAAATATATTAAATGTAACCAAAAATGCCTTTTAAATTTAATTGAATGAATTAAAATTTATTCCTTTAAAGTATTAACTAACTTAATAACAAGTTATTGTCATTAATCATCTGATTAAAAAAAATATGAACAAATTCAAATCAATTATCTATGCAGAAAGAAGCAACTGCAAAACCGGATATCAGACCCCAAACCCTGGTAAAACCAATACAATTTCAACGACAGATTAATTTTCGTTTTAGCTTAATGTAAGATATACAATGACTAAACGAAAATTTTGTTGTTTTAAGCGCAAAAAAGCGGTTTGAATTTGAGATGTAATATTATACAACCGCAGCAGTATTGACCTACAAGCAGATTAAGTACTGTTCTATGAAAACGCGATCCAGTTATGTTTAAGTACAAAAATGTCATCTCAGAATGCTGAATCATATTTAGTGATAATTTATTTAGGGTTTACAATGCAGTAAAAATTCCTTTCTGACGCATCTAGCAAAGAATGTTTAAATAGTAATTATGTGTTTTTCGATATTTATTATCTAAATACTAATCAACTACGCATTTTAAAATTTAACCCAGGATATTGACTTTACTCTGCGTCATCACAGTGCTTGTTTGTTCACGAATGATTTCAAAATGTTTCTAGTGTTTCTTCTTGTTGCGGACAAGTTGCAAACCAAAGTAATCGTAAAGGTGTTAGTAGCGTTTCATCATCAAGCAATTGGAATTGGAACAGGCATTTGCGGGTTTTAGAAAATATTTAATGAAAAGGAATCATTCTTTGAGTATTATAGGGTGATCTTTATGGTTGTGATTTGATCAGTTGCTACGATTTTACATTATATAAAATTTTATATAAAATAAAAATGTAATACAATATAATATACTGAATACGCATGTAACATCAATTTAATTGCCTGCAGAACTAACGTATCTATATACTATACACGTTGTTGGACAGTTATAAGAACAACCAAATTACGCAAGATTAAACTAAATTTTGATCTGTAAACTTTTAAATATTTCATTCGATTCAAATTTTCATATTTGATTTAAGCATAAACCAAAGACACATATTCAATGTTAGTAAGACTTTCTGAAGATTAAAAATTCGTTTTCATTGGTACTTTTTTTTTTTACATTAGACTTATTTACAGCGATAATAAGTATAACATCTATAACGGTATACAAGGAAATACTCGCCCCCGTTTTATTTTCGCCCCTTTCTCATTAAGTGTCTAATTGACGAATTAAAGACTGGGCGAATGCAAATGCCTTAATTTTTCTCTCTTTTGACATAACCTTGTTTTGGAGATTCAAGACGAGGCAAAACCGCGTTTGCAAGTGTGGAATGGCGAAAATAACACTGGACGAAAATAACCCTGTGTACAGTATATGGTGTTTTAAGGAAATACAACATTGCGTGGTACAATTTTATTTTTTAAAAAATTATACTATATAACTGTATCTTCTCATACTGTAAACGAATTGTATTCGACGATTTTTGGCGGAAATTTTCTTAATGAGTTAGGTGGAATGGAATTATTTTTTTTCTTCTAAATCTTCCAATCCTTAAACATATATGCATGTCATTTAGCTAGGTACTTACTTGATAAAGCCCAAGCCTTTTCTGCCAAAAACGTAAAACGTAATACAGTCAGATGTAATACGTTTACAGTATTTGGTCGAATAAAAAATCATTGCTGATGAAAGAAGTATGCCCTGTTACAGTGACATATCTAACTCTCCTAAAGGTCTCAATAAACATAGAACACTGTGCCGAATAATTATGTCAGAACTAATGTGGCATTTTTACACCCGTCTAAGACGAAAGTATCGAAAAATTCAAATGTGTTTTATGATAGACCGATGCTTAAAGAGATTTTAACAACTTTTGTATTTTATTTACCTTTAAAATATATTCCAAAAGGAAAATAATTTTTCCCGTAGGGAAAAGAACTTTCCTATAAGATATAAGGAGATATTAAATTTTTAAGAGGGTGCAAAAATGCTACCTTGGCACAGTGTCTCAAAGAGAAAATATAACATCTGGATGAATGTATATTACGTGTGGAAAATTGAACAGAAGTGTTCCATTACCTTTGACGATGCATATATTTTGCAATTCAGATTATCCTATATGCTTCTTTTAATAGCTAAATGTGTGTGTATTAATATTTAAATATTAATACAAAAATATTATGTTGATAATTCATATCACGTAGGAATACAAATAAATCAAAAAGAATCTTAGGGGGAACTCTTCCGGTTAGCTCAATGTCTAACTTTCTACTTTAATTTTAACCCCTAGGAATTTCATACTACATGTTCATGTACATGTAGAAAGAAATATGTAAGGTAGAAATAATTTGACTTCGTCTCGCGTTAATTGTTTGTTATTTCAACATTCATTTTATCGAGATTCCATTAGGCATGTCCTGAAAATGGCCGAACAAGTGGTACCTCTTGATCAATAATAAGGCAATCAATGAGGACATTGGCCACATGATAATGTGCATGTATCTATAGTAAGAACTACCGCCATTTCTGACCCATAATTAGCCGAGATACCAGTATGTTGTTCTACTTGTTGATCTATAGAAGGACATATACAAAGTGATCCATCTTCTATGTCTATTGATGTCTTGATGTCTTATTTAAAGTCCTTGATTGTTCATTTTTAATGTCTCAGTCGAACACATTTTTAATAAACTCTACCACGGTTAAAGTGAATGACATTTGATCGTGGTAAAGAACTAAAGATTTTCGAATTAAAAAGACCTTTATCGTATTATGGACGTGTAACCTTTTTTATCTTTGTTATATATGTAAGAAATATTTAAGTGCAATTTAGTAATAAATTTGTCGTGATAAACTGTATAGTTAATGAATCATGAGATAATTAAAAATCAATCATCACACAAGATTATGTAATTATGCACAAAAATGAAATCAGAAGTCAAAGGAGCTATATTTAGTACATTTGTATGTTTGTACATTCAAACGTGCTTTAAAACAACATGCACGTGGTTAAACAACAAAGAATATTCTTTTTGTTCAAGGACTCCATCCTTCATATCAGACTTGTGCATGGTCTATAATTAATGCCCCTCTTTTGTACAAAAATATCAATAATGAATGCGGCATTCTATTTGGAGTTGAGGAGAACCCTCGGTAAACTATTAACTGCATGTTGAAAGACCAGGATGCTGCTTGGCAAATGTTGATCTTGCTCCCGTAAGCGTTTAATTTCCGCAGATAATACTGTTTATTATAAAGTCACAAATATTGACTTGTGTATATTTTCTATCGAAACGATAATGAAAATGGATCAAAGGCATTACTTGGTGCGTCAAAGGCATTACTTGGTGCGTAAGTAGCCGCTAATTGGTCAATAACAAGTCAAACAATCGATGATTGCTCTATAAATAGTATTTTTATGTGCTGCAAAATAAATAAAACCATGATGATGTCAGTGTTATCATGGATTTGAAAAAGGACGAATCTTGCCTAAAGTTTAATTTGAAAAACGAAATTTGTCATGCTGTTTAACGTGAACACTGATAAACCTTCCAAAGAATCTGCTACCTATATGAAACTAATATTTTAACTAAACCATCTCACTTCTCAGGAGAGAATGACACAAAATAATGTAGATAACTTTCCATGGAAAGTTTTGCTTTAAAGACATTAAGACAGGTAATTGAGCGAAATTGTAGGAACACCCACTCGAAAAAAAAAAGAAACAAAAAAAACAAAAGATAAAATTACAGGCTACAGCAAAAGAAAAGAAACAGTTTGTCATTGCGTGATAGTTCTACAAAGATAACAATATTGAGATTGTATTGATTATCAACCAGGCGCCATTAATCAAGTCACCATGCCACACCAACATGCATTACCTCGCGAAAAAATTACAAAGAGCCGTGAAATAATTGCAAAGAGCGTAATTTCCGTCCATAATTAAGCAATAACGCTAAATATGTATTATAATGAGTTCAGATGACCGGGATGATAATTATTTTAAGGTTCCCATAACTGACGTTTTCGATGGAAATTTCCTTTCAGAGGTTATATGATAGAATATATTTACAATGTTTCTAAGTCTTAAGAAGCATCGCCTTTGAGCAATATATACATCTTTTTCTGTATCGTTTTTTTTAAGATAATCAAAAAGATGGAAGATTCGTGGAAGAGCGACGTTGCTCTGCAGATTCACGACGCCCTGGAAGAGATGTACCGTGAATCACGTCATACTGACGTCAACGTCACAGTGGAAGACCGGACTTTCCGATGCCATCGGGCGGTTCTCGCGGCCGTGTCGCCTTACTTCGATGCCATGTTTTTATCAGGGATGAAAGAAAGCATCGACGGGGTCGTAAACTTACAAGGAATATCAAAAGAAAACTTCGAAAGTATCATCAAGTTTATCTACACAGGATCAAAAGTTGTCACTAAGACAAACGCCGAGGAACTACTGAAAGCAAGTGCCCTTTTTCAGATCAAACAACTACATGTTAAATGCGAACAGTTTCTTCTGGACAAAATAAACAACGAAAACTGTATTGGTGCTTGGAAGTTAGCAAAAACACACGAATGTCCAAATCTGTCGGAAAAGGCATGGGAGATTATCATGTTCAATTTTCAAGATATTTGTCGATCGGAGGATTTCCAGTGTCTGGATAAAGATGATCTGATAGAAATCATTACCCATGATGATCTCCACGTCAGCAGTGAGGAACTTGTCTGTGATTCTGTATTCCGGTGGTATGCCACTGATCCAGAGGGAAGAAAGCAAGACACGATACATCTGTTCGAGTATCTGCGACTCCCTTTACTTGGCTCGGAGTACCTTCTACACGAAGTGGAACCTCTCAATATTGTCAACGAAAACTCGCGGTGTCGGGAAATCGTGAAAGAAGCTATACAATATCAACTGCTGCCTTCCAGGCGATGGGACTTTAACTCGCCTCGCGTGGCTTTTCGAAAGTATGCATCTGTAGAAGACGTCCTTATCGTCATCGGGGGATACAATTCAGTCGGGGAGAAAGTGGTTGATATGTTAGCGTACAGCTTTATCCAAGCTAAATGGTTCTTCTTAACTCCCATGCCTGTGCAGCTTGGAAGAGAGTTTGCAACCGTTGTTTACGGAAACGATATATTTGTATCAGGTGGATCTCAGAAACTCGATTGCCTGCTTCGGTACCGTGCAGAAAACAATGACTGGTACAGATGCACCTCTCCAGTTCAAGGCAGACGACGTCATGTAATGGTGGCGGTATGCGAAAGCATATTTGTTCTTGGGGGATATGACGACACAATCAAAGATGAAAATAAGCGCACGCTATCGTCTGTTGAAGAGTACCTCATTAACGCGCGAACTTGGAGAAAAGCTGGTGATATCGTGCATGCTGTACGATCCATGTCGGCCGCTGTATCAAAGGAAAAAATATACGTGTTTGGTGGTATCTTAGCAGATGACAAAGAGTCGGATGCCATTCAGTGCTTCGATACGCGTCTGTCAACAAGTTTAGTCGTGTCTTTCCTTCCATCCCCGTGCAAGTTATCAAAAACCGTGGTCTGTGATAAACACGTTTATATCGTATGTACTGACGGTTCTCTTTTGGAAATGTCCGAGAAGGGAGATGTCAGCTGTGTTCATACTATGAAGTACTTTAACCGAAGGCGTTTTGGCGCACTTCACAGGAAAGGGGGCATATTACTGGTTGGTGGGGAGAGCGGCAATGCGATCAGTCAGAAAATCGTATTCCTGAACCCCGACAAAAAATGGACGGAGTATACCTATAGTACTACTATGCCCGCAAGAGCCAACTTTGGAAGCCTAATTATCATTCTGCAGAAGAAATATCTTACTAGGACATTTAAATCGGATTGAATCAAAAGCGACTTAAACTTTTCTTTATGGTTTACTAAATGTGCTTGAAACTGATAAAGACTGAAATCTTGAATGTATTTTTACTCATTTTTATTCTAAAAAAAATCAAATTTTTTATGCATATTGGATGATTTTATTGGATGATTTTATTTTTGTTTAAAGTTTCAATTCATTAGATACATATGAACATGTGAATAAAAATAAATCTACCTGTATATGTTCCTTTTCTTAATGCTTAATGGAAAGAAGTTAACCAAATCTTTGAATAATAGGGATCTGGCAACGAATTTCATAAAACGCATCCTTAACCTTAATCTCACTCTGGTACCTTTTTCGACTTCATTGACATGCGACAAAACAAAAGAAAATTACATCAACTAGGTTAATAAGAATGTAGGCCACCGTAATTCGTTTTGAAGATTAAGAAATCCCATGAAAAAGACCTTTCATTATTAAGTATAATCTTAAATTCACATACAATTACGTTATGACCTGTTGTCCCCGATTAATTTTTGGCACTGCATGCTTTTACTATTTAATGCTGTACCTGGCAGGACTAAAGAAGAGAACTCATTAATTAAAATTATAAGGTGTTAGAGTAATAAGTAGAGCACAACACCTTGGAGGATTAAAGTGCCCCATGATACCATTTGATATCAAGGAGTGTGTTTAGGATTGACTCGATGTGAATCGGCTGCGATGACTGTTTGAAACACCTACTGAAATCCTACACTTGACAAAGGCACATAGAAAAAAATAGAAGTCAAACAAACTTTGGAGTCAAGATACTTGCATGCTGAGGTAAAGAAAGAAAGAAAAAATTGTCGTTGAATTCAGTTGACACTTTGAGTGTTTTAGTTAAATTATAAGTGATTTATTCCTTTTTTCAGGCAAAGTCGAAATGTCGCTTCTTTTTATTAAAACCCAAGATCTAACATGGCAGGACAGAGCGCTAAACATCGAGGTCATGTTGGAACCAAAGAAAACACAGCTTCTATTCAAGAAAAATAAATCGCTTTCTATGCGATGCGAAAAGGATCGAGTACGCTACGAAAAGCAAAAGAGAGCCTCAGTAAGGAACTACAAGACAGAGAAGAGGTATATGGATGAAAGGAACCAGGAGTTATACCTTATAAAAACCCAGAGATTCCTCCAAAGTATACCTCCTGACATGAAACAGCAGGTTTTAAGCCGACGTTCGTTTTCCATTAGTTTGACTAAACTCGCCAAAGACATCAACGATGGAGAAGAGAACGCCCGAGCATCGGCTCCTCCTAACATGGTCGGCTGTATGTCTCGGGATGAAGGAACGATTTTGCCCGCAATCACCGTACAAACACCGGAGCCACCAGCTATACCGGATCTGCCGATACAACAGGTCAAATCTTCCTCGGGAGTTCGTCCTCGCAGGGATTCTTTCGATTGGTCGGAGAGTAATTCTGATTCTAGAGCATCTAGCCGGATTAACACGCCGATTCCTAGTTACTTGCCTTCCGTACAGCAATCTTTGCCCAGCGGCATTATGAAAACCAGGAAAAAGTCGGCAAACGCACTGTTTTCTGACAAAAATGTTAAGTTTGCTGAAGAGAAAGTTGTAGAGGAGAGGCCTTTAAAAGATCAGTATCAAGAAGAAAAACTAAGAATTGAAAACCTGAAGCCAAAAGTTCAGAGGAAAGTCAATTCTTTCCTGTTAGAGCAGAGTAGATTTAATAAAAGGGGTCCCATTTCAAAAACAGAGTTATCCTTGAAAAGCGTTGAAGAAACGAACGATATATGCGGTATTTCTAAACGTCGACTTGTCAGTGCTTTCGACGAATACTGTGAGCTGTCTAGCCAGGACAATTATCAGAAACTTGTAAAATACGCGACCAAGTATAAAGTAGCCTCTCAAATGTCGTCAAAAATTGTCCCCTCGGTGGACACTGTGAAAGCTTCCCGGTCTTTTTTATCCATCCAGAATCCGGTGGGGTTGCAGACACAGAATAGGGGACTTGTGCAAATCTCATGAGATAGCAGCATGTTCATTTCGTAGCAATCGGTGTACTTTTGATATTCTAAAGAGAACAAAAACAGCCATGGAAAATTTGAGCAGAAAGCTGGCGATGATGATGTGTAAAATGATATTTTGATTAACAAATTAACAATGTAATTAAACGAATCACTAGAGAATGTGTATTGGGGATAGGTGGTAGAATATCACTTTAAGTTCAAACGAGAAACTCGAAGTAACAATATGAATATTTAAATTTTAGTATCATATGCATCTATAAAACATGTTATCAGATCTATTGAAATATCACCATGTCGAAATCGATGCCAGCAAAACGTTATCAAGTTTGACGGGTTTTTCTGTTCCAATTCACCTTGGCTACCAGGAAATCTTTTTAAAAATAGCTAATTTCAAATGCTTCGTATGTACCAATCTCGTTTAGAATTCTTGCATAGGTTCGTTAATCTTGATTTTCATTAGAATTACTATCATGAATTGGTTGGTTATTACGCAGTTCAAAATCCATGTGTCTAAACTTCACGTTGATTCCAAGAACAGCTTGGATGTTTCTCATGCAGGATACATCATTATTGTTATACTTTGCTGACAAATCATACTTGACTGTTTCGTCTAAATAAGGAATGGTAATTTCGATATGGAGATTTTACAATGCAGATAACTCAAAATTTTATTTACATTTACTTTTAGGTGAATCCTAAAAGTACCCGTAGACATTTTTTATAAGTTTCTGAAGCAATGAATTACAGAACTACCCTCACTGCATGAAACCGGTTGCTTTTTGTACTATTAAAGTTTATTTCTAAGTGTATTATTTCCTTTTCATTATAATCACTACAACAAAGCCACCACTATATCAATACATGCCTGCACCATGAGATTAATCCCACATTATGTGCAATCCACTATGTGCCGGATTATAAGAAGAATTTTAATTTCTGTCACATGTGGAGATTACGATTCGTAATACCATTTAGGAGAGGATGAAGAATATTCCCTTGGGAATTAATTCGAAGGATGGGATCGAACATTTGTAGGTGCTAATAAAATATGATATATTCTAGCATATTGTTTCTTTAGTTGTCAATACTATATACTAGTGGAGGACAAAAAAAAAACAAGCAAGAATTAAATAAATATCATAAACACTCCTAGAAATAGTTTCAAAGGATCTTTCCTGCACAGCTTGGGCTTTAATTTAAGTATAGAATCTGGATAAGATTTGTATCGTGATGACAACAGACACGCAAAATATCCTTTTTTGGTGTTGTTTGTGTGTTATTCCTTTGTTGTTTTTGTTGTTGTTTTTTTTTTTTTTTTTGGTTTGTTTTTTTTTTTTTTACATTTGACTGTTAGTTTTATTTAATTTTGACAAGATCAGTGCACGACACAGTTGCATGAATACTTCATCTTATAGGTTTAAACATCGCTTTGTTAGGAGTGTGAATTGTATCGTCCTGTCATCAAGCATAAGCAGCGATTTATTGTGTGGCGAGAGTGGTCTGTTCTTGGTGTAAAATATACAGTGTACATGAATCTATTGGCATAATTTGCAATAAGTATTGGATTTTTTGACATTTAATCAAACAAGTTTAACTTATTTGATTGCTTTGAATTTATTGAATAAGTAAGATAGATTTTTAGTCACATTGTTTCTGAATACTATTTTATAGTATTTTCCCTGGTACAAATGACAGGTGTTTAATCTTCGAAATGACCTAGATAAATTCAACACGTTAACATTCTTCATAAAGCAGTAAATACTTTTTTTTTCTTGAAAAGTATGAACAAAGTCTGTATTTATGCCATAATATTTTCGTATAAAGTTTGTATTTATGCCATTATATTTTCGTGCATTGACTTTCAATACTTTTTTTTTTTTTATACAGAATCAAATCGCAACAAATGTTATGAAAGCCATATACATGTATACACAACTACTACAACGTACGGCTATTTGATTAAAGCAAATAATTTCAGTCGAATCAATGGCAGATAAATTTATCAATCACAAGCTGAATTATCAATCACAAGCTGAAATGAAAATCTTAAGATTTTTAAAAGATATTCATGTATATATTTTGTGTAATACTATCAAATACACTGCCTCCAGCAAAGGTAATTGAATCATATATTTAATCCACCAAGCGATTAATCCGCGTATTGAATAATTTCTTCGTGTATAGGATTATAACAGGGTTTTAAAATTTCTGTCAAGTGTAAGGATTTCATAGAAGTAGACATAAGACGAAGACAATCCCCAAAAATCGGAAGGGTGTGCTTGACATTTTCTGTGAGTCATTAATTCATTAATCCCACATATAACAGTATGTTGCCAATAATGGAGTAATAGTCATTCTTTTCATAGACTAATTAACAAGACTACACCATAGTTTATTACTGACAAGGAAATTAATATAACGTCAGATCGTACGCTTTTTTAACAGGCATGCTCATCAAAAGTGTTTACATAGAATTAAATGTTTACCCTTATGTATATAAAGTATGAATTCATGTATCACCACAAAAAATGATATGAAATTTTCACATTTCATAAACTATATGTCTTTATAACAATAGCACGGATAAAATAAGACAATACCGATTGAAATCAATTACCCAAGACTAAGCCTCAAAACAAAAAGGAGGTATTTTTGATGCTGGACGTGCTTCTTGTTTAATGGCCCCTTTTTGTGATGGATATTGGTCTTAGTAACAGTCGCAAATGTAAAACAATTAAAATGGGTAGTATGATCATCGTGAAAGTCGTAAGGATGTCGGTGTTTGGATTGTTCTTATAGGTAAGTTTCTCCTACTAAAAGTATCGACAACCCAGAACGACCCAAAAGATTTCGGCAAAATTCAACCAAACTGGAAGTTTTATCTAAAAAAGCAACCGTTCAAGTTCGCTACATCGCTACATCTTTCTGAACCATCAATTTTTGGTGCCTACATGAGGAAGAAATCAAGTGTCACTTTACACCAAATTGCACAAAATACTCGAATTTAGGCAGTCTTATTAGCTAACAGTGGACACAACCCCCTCTTCCAAATGCCAACTTCAAAGTTAAATTGTACAGTTTTCTATAAGTAAATCTTTCGATGAATAAAAACTCCCTGCGAAGCACATGTACATGTGAATATAATTAATTTTCTTTCCAGTGACACGTAACTCCAACGGACCAGTCTGAATATTTAATTTCCATATAATAATTGAAATCAGTTGTATGATATGGAAGTCTATGTGATATCAGCTGTAACTCCATATTTTTATGAAAAACTATTAAGGTTGTCTCTCTTACTTCATAGCTGAACTGTTGAAGGTCCCCAACAAAAGATAGTGAAAGTTTTAAGAAATGCATTCACGCTATCTACATACATGTACCAATTCACACTATCTAGTCACAATAACATTAACCAATTAGCAAAAAATTAAACTGTACGGAATAAATTCAATAGCTACTCAGTTTATATAAATTGGGTTGGTTGGAAAATTTAGGTTAAAATGCGGTTAATAAAGCGCAAACTGCCCAAACCCAATTTATACTGTCTCGTATAAATTGGGTAGTTTATAATTCATTAAATTCTTAACGATCTCTGAGCCTAAGCCATGTTCGATAACTCTAAATTATCCGGATTTTTTTTTATTCGTACCACAAATCTGCATTTTATATAGACAAAAATTAGTCTTCTAGTGTTAAAATTACGATCAGCAATGCTTGGATTTGTGGATCCACCGATATATATTACATATACCCTAGAAAGGGGTTCAAGCCACCGATGCACCGGTGTTACCTTTTTGTATATTTATTCCATTATATCCACTGTGGGCAAATTTGTAATAACTTTGTAAAATTCATGCATACTATCAATAACTTTCGTTTTATTTCATTTTATCTATAAAGTTTGAAGGAAAAATAACATTTTTATAACGAAAAAAAATATACTTTGAAGCTGAATTTCGGAGAACCTCAAGCAATAATATATACCAATCCACAAAATCTAGTTGCAATATCATTATATCAATCTCCAATACTAGTATTTAATAGCAATATCATTTATACCCGTCTCCAATATTACTAGCAATGTCATATAATGCACAATATCTTGAAGCAATAGCATGTACTAATCCACACTATCTAGTTGCAATATCATTTACCAATCTACACTATCTAAGAAATTCGTTTACAATGTTTGAGAGCACCCTAGAGAATAATACTGAACAACGTTTTAGGTTCCACAGTATTAGAGAACTCTGCTCATAATTAGCTTAATATTTTGAAGAAAAATCCCTATTGTCGAATATTCCTGTCATGCTACTTGATACGAAACGTTTTTTCCCTAAATCTACAATAATTCAAAAACCTTTTATTAGACCCATTATATTCCACCCTGTATACTTGTTTAAAAACTTATTACATTGCTGCTAAAGATGTTTGATTCCATTGTTACAAATTCGCAGCATTTACTTGATATGTATTTAATAAATCTCTTTAAAACTTACACATCGACTAGACCTCTTGCTTGCAATAAGAGGTTTAAAATTTCTACTATTGATTCAAGAATGCAGTTGATGGCATTCGGGTAGTAATAATTTTAAACCCTGGGCTTAGTTATTTTAACTCTTGTCGAACACGACACCCCTTGTTCGGCTTGTTGTGATAAGGCCTTTTAACATAAGGACGATTCGCTGATGGCAGTACTTCGATTTCTTTCTGAGATGGGATAAAGTAATTGTTTAAAAAATTAGTATTGGAAATCGGATTAAGCAGCTAAACAGTCATTGAAATCTACACGGTTACCTGGGACATTTATCTCATGATTTTTACCTGGATATTCGTGATTTAAAAAGAGATTGGGATTTCTTTTTTTTAATAAAGTCAACATGGACAAATCAATGACAACCTGTGAGGATGTTTGAATGAAACCTGGATCTTTGAATTGACATAGCAACAGTAAAAAATGTAAGTAAAACCTTGCTAAAAAGAAGTACCCTATTGATGAATTCGAGTAAGATTTTTTTATATGAATTTTGTTTCTATAAAAAGTTGACAATTATCACACACAATGATCTCCTCATGTCTATTTTTTTTTTTTATCGATTTTGATTTTTTGACTGTTAGTCTTTTGATAATAATCGGTGCACATTTGCCCAGAATACCTAATCTTCTAGGATTGAACATCGTCAGGTTAAGATAGAGAATTGAATTATCATGTCATTCAAAATAAACAGCGATAGTATTCTAAGTGTTCGTGGGTAAATTATGTAATGTAAAACCCAAACTTTTTGACAACTATAATCAAGTAAACTTTTTTCACTCAAACAATTTTATGGCTTAGGTGGAAAATACATTATAATTATACGCCTGACATGATTACATGCAGTACACTAGAGTACCAAGTATTTTATGCGAAAACAGGAAGGGACGAGAAGGCAGGCAGGAGAGATCAACAAATATATATAAATTATATAATAAAATAGAATACCATCGTTACTGTTCGTGAGGCAATCTATTGACATAATTTTCCTACTAAATGTGGTACTTTAAAAAATATGTCGGTTTAGATTTTAATCATTCGCCATTTCTTAACAATTGGTGCTTGAATGAATCTTAGATTCACGGCAGCTGAAATTAAATTTTACATTTACGATATACATGTACACGTACTTATTTCTGTGTGTCCTGTCTGTGTTTTCGTGCCCAACACGTGTTATGGGATATGAACTATTGTGATACTTTATCATTGAGTATGAAGTAAAGAAACAGGGCCTGATTTGTTACTAATCTTGACAAGACAGATCTCAGCACGAAATTTAAAACTTAAACAAACTGAGTATATATATTCCTCAATTCAAAGTGATATTTCAAAAGAATAGGCTGTAAAGAAAGACTCGTGTATCCTTATTAGAGATTCATTAAAACTCAAGATCAAATGACTTGTACTTTACCAACAATGCCATAGCTGGATTATATTATCTAGAGACAATTTGGTTTAACATGTTTAGTAGCCAGCGCCAATAAATTTTAAGGAGATATATGCCACCTTCTGAGTTTGAACATACGATTATCGGCGATATGTGCGTCAATATTGTGATTCCCAAATCAAAGAAGATTCGCTGTAAATAAAGATTTAAAGTCATGGACATTAAGAAGGTTCAAACCATTGGTAGATCTGTTTAAACAATTGACCGCTTGTAAACACCCTAGGTGCTGCAGTCAATGTTTATTCTAGACTAAGCAATGACATGATAGATTTGTGTACAGAACGAAAATATTTGGTTTCAACCACGAACAACAAGCATTCTGTAATCACTGAGAACATATCTCCAGATTTACAGTATTAGTAATGGCATGCTACTTTATGGAATTTGATTTCTCTTACGCATTCATCAAAGGTATTTTTTTTTCTTTTTAAAAATCTTACTGAAGGCACAAACATTTCTTATCCATATCTGATTTTTAAAAATTTTTTTTTTGCTTCAATGTCTGATTTTCAGGAAAATGCCACAATTATGTAAGATACAAAATAATTAAATGCTCATCATAGCACGAGAAAAATGCTTTTAATTTACTTAATTTTACTTACAATAAATCAATTGTACCCTCGCGTCATTGTAGTTACGATCTTTATATACAAACAAATACCTAAATAAAAAAAAATGAAGTATTCAAGTAATATTTTTATTAATACTTGAATAAATCTAAATTTAGAGATTCTTAATGTGACAATCCTCGGTGCATTAAGTTTGGTGTAATTCTTAAGCTTAATCATACCTCAACTTTTGACCTTTTAAATTAACTAATAATTCATCTGTAATTTCCAGAACGGATTAATTACTTAAATAGATTTAATCCTATATTTTGAAGATTAAACGTTTGTGCGCTATTGCACTTATATGCAGAACAATAAAAAAAACCGTCAAGTAGGGAAATTTTGTTGATACCATAATCCTCACCAAAAGTTGATTCGAACGAGCGCTAAACTAAGTCATAATGTTAAACAAATCAAGCATTGCTTCCTTGGCTACAAAACACCTAATTTAAAGTCGTAACTGCGTACAATGTTTTCCAAATACAATGCGTTTTATCCCACTCTCAGCACACGAATTCTACTAGTACTACTAATATGATATAATGATTTCGGTATTTAAGCCGTAGTTGTAGACTCAAAAAAGTCAATTTGAAGAGAAAGCAACTGCATTCATATTAGCTTTCGTATGTGGTCAAAAAATCAAGTCTTTTGCAAGAGATTTAAAACAAGGACCCAGTTGGGTTCCAGAGCATGCTCTGGTAATATGTAAAGTTTGTTAAATGTTAAAAAGTTCACCAATTATAAGGAACAACAAAATCAAAATATACAAGTATAACATTTTGAAAACTATATTTTATTATGTTCATTGTAGTTAGAGTATACAAAATTATTGTAGATGTATTATTTGTTTTAGTTTAATCATTTTAAAATCAAACGGAGCAGAATCATGTCAACTGCGGAAAAGTATAGTCAAACAAAACTGTTGCTTTTTTAAAAAAAAATTTAAAATGATAATTGGTGTTTGTTTAATGTTGTAGATTCAAGATGGCGCTGATGATGTTGAAAACCCACGACTTGACGTGGCAAGATCACACGATTAACGTCGAAATGATGCTTGCGCCGCTTCATGCGCAGTTATTGGCCAGTAAACACAAAGCCCTGTCGACACGGTGCAACACTATCAAACTAATCTACGACAAAGAACGGGACACCATGGTGAAAAACATTAATATTGAAAAGAGACTGATGGAAAGAAAGAGAAGTGTATTCCTGAAGAGAAAGTCAGAAATTGCTTTCAAACGTCTGTCGTCTGCAAAGAGTGATCCTACCAATCAGCGATGTCTCTCTATCCCTAGCGTTAATCCAAAACGCGGGAATTCGGCGCCACCTGTTCTAAGTGACGCAAAACAAAACGACAAAGTTTTTCTAACGGAAGTTCGAGATGTTGATAAAGCTAACACCAGTGAGCCTGATAGTAGAAGGAATGGATCCGTAACTGAAATTTCTCATCCACTTTCCTTTTCGCGCAACAGTTTCAAATCTTCCATCACGCTGCCCTACTTCACGGGAAGCCAATCATCCAGTCGAAACGAGTCTCCGCAACACACGACTACATTTACGTCACAAATGCGCGGGAAATCTGTCAGGTTCGAGGAAAATGAGGATGAAGAACGAAGTGGCGAAATTTTGTTCGAGAAAATCAATTACGCTAGACTTCAACAGAAAGTGAGAAACTTTGTTCACGATCAAGATGACTTTAACAATCGTCCTGCTGGTTACAAGTTGAATTTTAGAACCCGGCAGAGATTTAATTTTAACTCATTTGGGTCTAACTTTAAAACGCAACAGCAACAACCACTGGTCGCAAAGAAAAGTTCCAAACTGTCGCTGAACAAAGATGAACTGGAGAGAGCTTTCGACAAGTTTTGTGAAAATAAAACCAAAGATAACTTACACGCAATGATGAAGATGGCTACTAAACAGAAAGCGAGTATACGTATTGCGAGGGACCAATCTATAGTTCCAGCTATAGCTGTTATGAAGAGTGCACACAAGTTTCGCGCGGTACTTGGTAAAAACAGGGCCACCGAGGATAAGCCGCCAGCACAAAGCGACGGCCCTGGAAATGGATGAACGAGAAAAAATTTCGTTTACACAATTTTGAGCCATATTGGCTTTTAAACTGATTTGATTGGTTGTTATTGATAAATGGATATGATGTTCCGCATAAATTGAACTACTGAATTCAATAAAGAAAATTCATAAAATACCATGATATATATTGTTATTTCTCAAAATTATAATATTTTTTGATTCAAATTTTTATTGTTTGGTATTCTACACACTCTATGATGGCAATTTGTCAGTACCTCATCACATAAATTGTAAGTTTATATGTTTACTACTTTTAAAAACAAACGCTTTACCGTACATTTCCAATAGGATATGGGTCGAATGTCTATTTGTTTATTATCCTATGTCGACTATCTAAGATTAATCAATGTGGAGTGCAATTTGTACACAGTTGGTATAGATACCTTTTGATGGCATGATAGCTGGAATGTTTGAGTCGTATACGAAGTATGAGCCGCCCTGCGACAGATGTCCATCACATGGTCGATTATTTGAAAAAGGGTTATTAAGCATTGTATGACTTAACTGAATACTGCAAACTAAAACGGTTGGGCTTTTGCCAATTTATTGCTTCATTTGAAAACTGCAGTTTTGTTAGTTGTTTGAAAAAGAAAAGTTGGAGGAAAATGAAATGTGTTATCGTATGTAAGCATCTACAGTTGGAATGAATTTTAGAAGGATAAACAATGATTTGACGAACCTTAGGTTGTGTTGGGTTCTTTTCTTCCTGATGCACTATGCTGCTTCGGAAACAAGAGGTAAGGCCAATAAACATCGCTTAGGTTTCAATCGGTCAAATAATCTTGTATATTTATTTAAATGAACGTTCACTGTTAGCTTTCTGTAAAGGTTGTATTGTAAATTGTTGCTTTCTCCTAGGTCTTCATTTTCCCACCATCTGTGATCACTACAAAGAACGACCCGTGACCCCTGAGGTTTCCTATGTGGTCACGTGGAAGGGGGAGCGAACCCCGTCAGCCTCCTGTAGGCTGTGGTTTACAGGGCCTATGGCAGACTCCGTCTACACGCGGTCAGTGTGTTTTGACACCATATTCTTTCATGTCAAAGACTGCGCTGTTCGATTGGAGTTCTCCGAAGAGTCAGGGACCAAAGCAACGGTTTGTATTTACCCTGTTATTATGGCCATCAGGTGACTTTATACAAAAATGATATTTCATACTTCAATTTTTTTTTGGTTTCATCTTCATCCATAAGTACTTGAGGCTTATAAATATGAATAGAAATAAGTTTATACCAAATTTGTTAACATTTACTTAAACTCATTTTATTCAAAACTGAATTATAGAACATTTCGATTTCTGCTACATTTTACGTGTTTTTTTTTCAATAGAACTACTCGTGCACCCATAAACCTAAAGTATGGTGTGCAGAGAAAGATCAGACAGCATATATCAACTTGTTTGGAGCAAATCTTCATCCGAACAACTCTTCCTCATTCAAAATCCTGGTCACTGCCGAGAAAACGAGCACACGTAAGAATAAACATTTACCATCAGTAGTAAACCATCAGTAGTAAATTCTCTTTTTGTATGCCCACACGTCATTTTGATGTATATGTAACAGACTGGGGGACTTACCAATCTTATTTATAGGTTGGTTAAAGTATATAACACTACTCTGCATGGAATAACGAGAGCTTAATTATCTAGTACTGACTTAATAGTCTTAGAGAAATATCTTTATTGGCTTTACCGTATTCGACTGAGAATCGTGTTTCCCATTATACTGGAGCCATCCTTAAGACTAACCCGTGATACGGAGGTTGAGAGAACACCTGATGATCGCTAAGTGGTTATTTTTTATTCACTAGATTGTAGTGTGTGGTTGGTAGCAGGAGAGTAAAGGGTCCCATGCTTAGCATTTTCGAATCTCAATGCGATCATTACCCTATCCACTCGCTACATGACCTTTTAATGAGTTGTGTTTCAAATATGTATATTAAGTAATAGTTGGTTTAATATTATTATGCTTATACATGCATTCGTAAAGAGGGTCATGCACTGAAATTAAAATAGACAAAGATTCAGATACTTTAAAATAATTTTTTCTTGGTACACACTTATCCTTGGTAAAGAGATCTGGGGCCTTCTTATAGATTATTACAGTTTTTTCCATTTTTCATGCCAAATCAATAACGAGTCTCTTTTAAATGAATTTTTAAATAATATTCATAGATTGATTTTAAGATTACATTGATTTGAAAATACTGTGTCCTTTTGTGAATAACCTTAAACCTATATGTACATGAATTTTTAAATAATATTCATAGATTGATTTTAAGATTACATTGATTTGAAAATACTGTGTCCTTTTGTGAATAACCTTAAACCTATATGTATTTTAATAATAAGTTAATGATCTCTTAACTTTTGAACAGAAATTTTGAAGTCTTAAAGAAAGAGTAAATTTTTACTGATTTAAATGCCACTTTTTCTGCATTAGAATTCACCTTTCTCTTTTTCTAACGTCTTAATACCAGTGTCAAAAAACGGTTATAATTGCATTTTTATTGAATTAACACGAATACCCATCAGGAGTCTAATTTAAAGCAAGTGCATTCATTACCGACGCATGTCTTGCGCAGTATAATATCCTCGTTTGACAAGTAAACATGGTGTAAAGCTGCTAATTGTCGCTTTAAATTGTTCATTAAAAAGTTAAAAAGTACGTTTTTAGGTGAATAAGCGCTGTTATTTGACACTCATATTACCAAACCAAATGCTAAGGTGCGAATATTTAACGCAGAGCCTTTGCAATTTATAATTTATATTTCGGTTTTGCAGTTGATGAATATTAATACTGATGGTCTAAGTACTGTTTTATGGTATGAAGTCCCTGACTTGCACGTATAATGTAATAAAACTTTGGCAATATTCCCCTAGTTGGTAGTGATAATTATCTTTTGATGGGCTTTGCATGCCTAACACTGTGAGGCTGGGCTGGTCCCTGGGCCTATTGATCACGTTTTGCTACATGTTTTTTCATAATGAAGTTTTTGATTATTGTTGCTCATGCGAACAAATAAATTTTGACCAGGGTGTAGCCCATTCACGAATGATAATTTGTGATTCGCATTAAGCTCGTGATTTGCTTTTCTGAAAACTTGTTAGTTATAGTCTAATGTAATCTGTTATGCGTCTTGCTTGCCGTGATTCGTTGAGTATCGGTCCTGTTTGTTTAGTCAAGAAACTCCAAAACAAAATGTTTTGCATTTATCTACAGTATTTTGGAAGCGTGAATTAAGGTGGTGAGGGACACAAAGATATCAATGTGGATGGATTCAAAAGTACTCCATACTAATATTAAAATCATTATAGTTTTATAATTTACAAATTATACATTTAACAATAAAATGTATTTTGAAAACTTTGGAAAAGGTTAAAAATATATTGTCCTGGCAGGTTTCGAACTCATGACTTTTTTTTATCAGTAAAATTTGTTTTATTCTATTGCGCTATGCTGAAAGAAAATTTGAAGGTATTCCATAGGCCCATACCTCCTAAGAAGTGTTACTAATCAACTGTCTCTTTAAAAAGAAGTATGATCTCTTATCTAAATTTGGAGCAAGGGGAAAATATGGCCAAATTATTACTAGGGTACGGTTACACCTTAAACATCCCTATACGTGGCTCATTTAGCTTGCACATTTTGTCAGTGAATTCAATATACCTGACTGTACATATTAGTATTATAGACATCCATGCCTAATACTGTTCTTTTATATTGTGTGATAAAATATTCAAAAAAAACTTGAATTATTCCTCTTTCCTTGCAGTATTGTATTTGAAGATCGGTATCATAGTGGGAATGGTCTGTCTGTGTATTACTGGCATCTTGGTTGCTGTATGCTGTTACAAGAAAAAACAGAAAGTGGTCAAGGACGCGGAATTAGAGTACACTCGACTGGCAGAATGAGACTGTCTTAATTCACATGGGAAATATGTTAAAAATATAACTGAATGAATGCCCTTTGCATTATCTGGGTCCAAGAATCTCATTAGAATACATGTGCAAAATATTAATATACAAACGGCCAAATGCTGTTCGGTTTAATTTTCAGATGAATTACCATATCAATTTTTTGTGCTATAAATTTAACGCCTCCCACCTGCAAGTTCTTTTAAAAACAGAGATTTGAGATACCAGGGCTACTTGTTATCTATATATACATATGCCAATCATAAATGATGTTGATTACTAGTACTTTTATGATTCACTGTTTAACTTCATAATTTATATAAGTCTAATTGTGGTATTGAAAGGATACAAAAAATAACGTTTATAAAGGAAAGCGGTTATGATTGAGATGTCATATTGACTTGCTATCGCTTAAGAAAAGAAACTACATGTATGTAAAATATATGTAATTATAAATACAGCTGTAGACTGACTCTGTGTCTATGGTTTTAGAATGAAAAAAGTTGTTTTTTTCTCTCGACAGCAATTGTATTGTGTTTTCTTCAATAAAAATACTTGCACATCAATGCAATCGTTTATTTTCATATTGTTGCGAAGGAGGTAACTAATATTTTAAGCTGCGTAATATTCTTTTAAAATATGGGCTTTTTTACAGTAATCAAATATTTTAAGAGAAAATAAATGGCACCAGGTTTATTCATTGTTTTATTCATTTTTTGCACAGATCTTGCTGGCAAGTAATTAGTACTTGTCTAAGATGGAATTGTATCTTTTAAACTTTCTCATAACTCGGACATTTATGTTAATTTAAAATGGAAAGACTTTGTAAATCATCCAATTATGTCAATATGTAGAGTTTATTGCCACAGTTAAAGCCACTTAATCAATTATATGTTAAATATCAACATAGGCGGGACCATCTTAAAAGACAGTGGAATACCAGAAACCAGTATATATTCAACTGTTGAACGCGACTTCACCGTACAGAGGATAACCTATACAGAGAGACATCACACCCAAACACTTACGCTGAAAGAGAAAAAAGTCAATAATCAATGATTTATGTAACATTTGTCACAAATCGATCTTAGAATACACAGTGAATGTCATCTCTTCTGCAATGTGCTGCTCATTCGTTCAACGATTGGAAAGACAACCCTGACCTTTGAAGCGATGTGGTTGGTTAGAATTTTTAACTTAAATATATGGTTTTATAGGATATCTGCAAACAGCTGTGCTTTCTCACACTGCCGTATAGCTTGATCAACGTAAAGAGTTTTCGACATATTTAAACATGCTGGTTTTGAAAATTTGTAGTAAGACTATTGGTCATTACGGTCAATTATAATGTTTACAAATATATCCCACTAAACGCACATTGACAGGATCGTACCAACTGGACGTTGTTTAGAAATGCTGCAGATGTGTAGCTTTACTAGGAAATTCTGATATATTTCAACCGAAATTAATGTTCTATGCTGAAGATCATATGGATTTGTTAAAATCGTACATAACTTACTTTTTTGAGATTTATTCCAGGGATGGGATGTATTTTATCTGCTGTACAATGAATGTTAGTGACACTTTTCGTCTTTATGCCGTTGTAACGACTATTGTTGAAGAATTGAAAAACTGACCAAGATCATGGAGAAGTAAGGGACAATTATCGTGCTAAAAACGACAAAGATCATTCCGACAGACTCGAAAGAGCAATCAACATTTCATTTCGTTGAACATTTGCTGTTACATTTGTTTATAAATATATACTAGTATGTTGCTTCTGTTTAAAAACTGTCACGTGTATTATAGTGTATTACTACAGTTTTCCATCGGCTATAAAAAATAAAACAGCGAGGTGGTATAAATATTGTAAAAATTGTCCGCTTCTTAACTTTATTCAGCATTATAAGATGTTAACTTTTACAGATAAAAAAAAAAAAAATTTCTCTCCAATTTTCATTATCAAAGATAACTTAATTTGAATTCTAACCAATCTATATTTTTGTGAAAATGAAAGCTATTAAGAAAGTACATTGCCTGATAATGAGATTTTTAATATTAATTCTACTTATACCGTCTGATCTAATGGCCGTCCGTCAGCAAGGATTTCATTTGACATGGAGATATCTCAACAGACCGAACAGTCATCTAATTCGATTTGTCATTAATTTAATTATGAGTCTTGTCAAATAATAATAATAATTATAAATGAATTGGCAGTGTCCTACGGGGGTCCTGTGTATATTCTATGTATTTTATATGAGAAATCACATATTTTTTTTCCATTTCTGCCTTGTCGTTAGTCATTTATTATAGAGGTAATTTTTTGACCTTTCAACACCTAGGGTTTTAAATATTAAATTGGACAGGACACATCAGTATATAAGAAGTAAAAATCATTATTAATAGTTTACTCATACTGAAGAATTTGCTAACAAGGAGTGTTTCAACTTATTCCTAGATTCAAAGGTATTACTGTAAGAAAGAAGGTGGCAAGATGAAAGATAGATCGTAGGAGCAGCGATGCTGTATATGAATTCATTATTGGTTTTTATGATACGTGTATTTGATATTGATACAATTATCAATTGCAAATTTTTCAACTTATTCTCTGTGGTATTTATCAAGTGGATTGTTTTTCAGATTATTTTGAGATGATTCTAAATACAGTGTTCATAATCTGGAGCGCACTGGGAACAGTGTCAGGTAACAAAGTTAATTAAGAACAAACTTTTAATTTTGAGATTACATTAATGGCCCCCTAAAATGAACATTGTCGTTTTACTGTAATTCTTTGTTTCTTTGTACAAATATATATGTGATGTTTTTACATAATGTTAATTTTGATTCAAGTGCCCACAATTTAGAAATATGACATTGTAAAGACAACCTTTTCCCGCCATTTTTGCATTTTTAGCATAAAACAGCTTGTTTTCAAGCGGTTTTTCTTTCAGAAAACATAGAGCGCATGCTTGAACAGACAAAATGTTTTAATCAGAGATGTATCTAGCCAAGACTAATAAGTGACAAAAAGTTTCCTTGTTCAAGCATGCGCTCTATATTTCCCATTTGAAAAAAAGATAAGAAAAATGTCAATTTTTGACCGATTTTGATTAAACTATAGAATTAGCGTCACTCCTGACGTCATATACTGCAATTGAGTGCAAATAAATCAAATAAATAGGTAAAATATATATATTATATCAACTCAACTCTTAAAAAATAACATAACATTTTATTATACCTGAAACACTTTAAAAAATGTCGAATTATGGGGGCCCAATTTTTCACATATCATATATAGTTTTTTTTATTAAAAAATTACTTAATGATATAAACGAATCATTGCATTTATTTTCAGGACGCTCTTTTAGGATTATGCAGAGAGAAACCAAACAGGATAAATGTATGAACGCATTCCAATATATCTCTACGTCTCCATTATGTAAAAGTGATTCTGACTGTGACGTTTCGTCTATTTGTTGTGGAGTTACGTCACTGGACCATTCCATCTGTGTACCACTTAACCATTCAGACCTCGTCGTTTTGGGATATGGTGGGAGGACTTCCGAAGTGAACCCGGCTCTTTCCCTCCCCATCCCCCGCCCTATTCCTGTACCCCCTCTGTTGGCCTCTCTTACATCAGTTTCCCCGCCAAAATCGCCAAATTACATCTATGCACCAAACGCACGGTACAATTGATATAATTTGAATGTCCAAACGCTATTCAATTATCAATGGTGAAAAAAAATATTTCATTCTCAGACTGACTCACGCGGAGACTGTCGTCGTGAGACGTGAAGACTACACGGCTTTGATGTATGAAGGTTTTTGACGTTGTCTGTCGGAATTGTAAGAATGCCTTACAGATAAACCGTATAAGGATGTGATTGCTATAAGTATACAGTTAGTAAGGAGTCAGGGATTTGTGGTTTAGTCATCTATTAAAAAGGCTGTCCCGGAATTTGACTGCAACGATTTCACGTAACCATCGCGGTATTTACGATGAAGGTTATGTGTTTTGTGCAATCTATTCTTATTTGCTTAATAGATAAATATTTTTGACACAAAGCATAAAAATCAAGTATTTAAGTAATAAATTGTAGGGTTATTTTTGGTTTTATTCTTTTTTACACTGGGAGTTTCTTAATGTCAGGAAGGAAAAATGACAGCGTTTGAACTCATTTTTCATTTTGTTCTGTATTGTTCAATTTATGGCAGACAAAGAGATGTGTCACCAACTAGAATCTGCGAACATTAACAATTGGTATGAAAAACTTTACACAACGGACAACAAGACATTTTTCCGGTTAAAACGTCACTAAATAATTAAAGTTATTTAGTTCTTTTTAATTGCTAAGCGATCTGAGACACAAAATGTAGAACTATGTAATGTAGTCTGATGCTTTAAATAAATTTTTTTAAAATGCGGGAATAAAATTGACGAGAAATGTGGAAAATAAATCTATTTTATCATTTGCTAATTGCACAACATGTGTTAAGAACATTAAGATTGTTTCAAACGTGTAAAGGAAATAATTTTTTCATTTGAAAAAGACACAATATATCATAAGCAGATATACCATACCGTAAACCAGTTTAATTTGAAAGACGCAATGTTTCAGATGGTTATATTTTTTCCCTAAATGCCACAGATCCTTTGCAATTATGCAAATGTAGCGCAACAGCAATTTGTTAATAAGAAAATTAATGCAAATATTTCTGGTGGGGCAAACTTGCACTGTAATTTCGGCGAGCTTTATGCTTGTGCAAATTACCAAAAACAACAACAACAAAAACTATGATTTAAAAATAGATTAATTAATAAATGTATCTAATCATTAAAGCAAAAATAATAGAAGGAAAAAAATGAGACACTCGACTCTTTTGATACCAAAAAAGTTCAACGTGTCCTTATCATGTATTATGATTTCTTTGTTTATTAAACTGATAGATTCAGTAAACTATATATGCACCGAGTTTAATCATTTAAGTATTGGTTTTCGAGTAGATGTTTTATGCAATCGTTCGAAACCTTTTAACCTCTTGCACTAAACACTTGCTTAAAGTTTACACATTAAACGCTCAGAATTTTTTGTTCTGATCATTACTTTGACAACTTCTTCGTACGAGCACGTACTTATTTTTTCCTTTGAATTGTCAATGTCAATCTGTCGCCAGAGGAAAAAAAATCAGTGTACGCTCCATCAATTACCATATCTGACCGTTAGGTCACAGAATTATAGATCTGTGAAATTGAACATGAAGGAGGATGTGTTTGAAACCTTATGTGGTTTTGTGGTCTAAGGTAAGCGAAAGAGAGAGCGCGCTACTAGAGCGAGAGAGCGTTCATTAGCGACGAGAACCCCTGTTTTCCATGACGTGTGACATTAAAATGAATTCATTAAAAATGCAAACACCCAGTTGTTTTTTTTATGAAGCCCAAGAACCTATTTTGAAATTAATCCACTAGACTGTACTTCCTGTTGTCAGACATAGATATATACACGGCTTCAGCGACTCGTCTTAGACAGTCAAACCACAGACATCAGAGGCCTTACACTTACGCTTGTTTCATCTTATATCGAAAATGGTGTGGATGCCTTGTATGTTGTTGATGCTCATAGGCATTGCAAAAGGTAAGAGAACAACCATTTATAGATAATTATTTAAAGATAAGCATTTTGAAGAATAAAAGTTTGCAAAAAGAAATATGTCTCCTTTGTTTGGTGAAAAAGACTATATGCAAACAAATTGCTCTGAATTAAAAATTCCTTTAAAAATAATCAATTATTTATAAATAGCAAGAAGAAAATAAAACTTATAGTTGCATGCAAGTAGTATTTCTATACAGATATATGCAGAATTGTCTTCCTATGTGATAGGCTATAAAAATTGTGATTGGTTATAACGATAAGCATTGGTTTTGTCGCAGGCAAAATAAAATTCTTTAACCATTTGTTTTAATTCTGAAACCCACTAGCTTGTAGTGTTAAAGAATAATGCCCTGCGATACTTTCCAGCATCGACGTTACATTCTGTGCTTATTTCATTTTTTATGTCAATTCTTTATTTCGCGTTAAATTTCTATTTGATTAAATGTATTTAATTATTTTGTTTTTGGTATAGACAAAAATAGTTTATTATTAAATTTCATAGTTTAAAAAAAACCTCGTAATTTAGTGGTTTATTAATCGTTAGACCAAAAACCACATACTTATAAAATCAACCAATAAATGGAGGCTGGTAAATCTTAAAATTCTCAAATGTAGTCATTATGATATTATCTTATATTTTTTGTCATCATTGAAACCTTTTAACATAACCACAACTATTTACTATTCAAAGTTTAACTTGTAAATAGTTTAATTACTTATGATGAAACACTAGGCTCCCATCAAAGGACACCGACAACAAAGACATAGATCACAGAGCTTTAACCAGGTCAACTGATGGCCAATCAAAGAGTATATTTGATTAATTACGTGTTTACTTTGTAAACAAAAGGTCGTTAACTACTTATCAAACTTTAATCGAGTGACAAAGATGGATTTTGTTGTTGTGGATGACTTCATTTTTGAAATTCTTGTGATTGGAATCAGTAACAGTAACATATCGGCATATTAAGATGTTTAAAATTTGTAGGAGCACAAAAGGAGCCCCCCCCCCCAACTTTAACTAGTATTTGCTAGCTATTGATAAAATGAAATCAAACCATTAATTACAAATGAAATCGTTTGAAAAGAATATTGATGGAAAATTGGCTAACTTTTATTTCCATTTGCTTGCAGGAAGAAGCATCACAGAGACGAGAGAAGCAGCTAGCTGTTATACGACTTACGTAATATCCACGACACACCATGAATGCATCAGCGACAGTGATTGTGATACTTACATGTCATGCTGCCAGAACTCAGGGGCAGACTACTCGGTCTGTGTTCCTCACAAAGACCACGTGCTTCCGAAAGAGAAATCCCATCAGTCCCTTAGTAACGGGCAGAAAATGCACCATAAAGACAAAGGCCACGTTTTTCATTTGCCACAGCCCTCCCCTATTCCTATTCCTATTCTTGAGAAGGCAACTCATAAAAGCAAGTCATGAAAAAATTGAACTATCCACTCATGAAAGCAAATCATGAAAAAATTGATATTATCTTAATATCGCACGCTACCTCTTAAAGCAGAAATTCCTATGGGTGAAAGAACGGCGTTCTATTAAGCATTGTACGGGTATGTCTGTTTGCAAGTTACATAAAATGTATGGAGAGGAGATTCCATATCTGTTTTGAGCTTGTCTTCATGTGGAGAATGAAAAGTTTTTTGGCAGAGTGTTTGGTAGAAATGAGCAAGCAGAGAAGAGAGACCGATGGTCTGAGCATGTTGGCCAACCCATATCTGTATGCAAAACAGAACTGGATCCAGATGATAAATGCAACCACTTGTGTAATTTGCAATTTTGTTTAAATTAATGTCAAGTGCCCAAGAGAGGATGATGTATATTAAATGACAGTGTATTGTCTTCATTACAACTGAGAGGAGTGAAATATGTACGTGCATCTGGTACTTTTGTTGTTTTATACAAGATGTATGTTGGTAATAAAAACGTAACATGTCATTTGTATTTGTATAATTTATTTATGAAACAGGTTTTAAAAAAGACAGTTTTACCCAGCATGGGATTAAATGATAAAGAATATGAATAAAATAAAACTAAGAATCAACATATTTTGAAAATCCACTTTTAATATTAAAAAAATACACGTTAACAATTATAAAACAAATCCTCGTATATACTAATAGAATTTTTCTTTAAACATGCTAAGTTCGATTTTTATAAAATATTCTATTCTGATGAAAAGAAGTAGGAAGACAGTCACTACTTTCTCGATAATTTGTTGACATTGTAATTCTTTACTCGATGTGTCGATATCAATCAGACAAAAAGACGAATTGTAAAACAACTAATTCTCGACATTGAATTTAAATAAGACATTGTTAATATTAAATTATATGCGAAAAACGACATTCGATTAACAACAAATGTCAATATAATTATTTACTACATTTATCTTTTCAATAAAATTTATGATTTATGATCGATTCAGATGTCAGAGCTTCCACCAATGCTTACTCTCGAATTGGTGCAACAAATTTTACTCTCGTATTGTTACAAAAGTTTTGTTTACACATTTTCAATATTTTCCAGGCGTTTAACACAAATTTTAAGTCTGATTGCAAAGATATAATTCTAATAAAAATTTAGTTTATTGGGGCGGGGTACAAAGGGATATAAGTTTGATTTCCAAAGATTTCCAAAAAATAACTTGGGCTACACAGTTCGCTGATTGATCGAATAAAGGTCATGGGACAACATATTCACCCATCCAATGACAAAGATAAACTATTATACGTTATACATGCACGGCAAACTTATATATGGTTAGTGGGTCTAGAGAATACATTGTTCATTTGACAATATGGTGCTTCTTTAAAGTCTAGATCACTTATTTCTTTTCTACCAATGTGTATTTACTACATCTGGACAAAATGAGTTGTGTACAAATTGGTTAGTTATCCAAATATATTTGTACTCTATGAGAGTTCTGGTATAAATGTAACTGTTGTGGCATGGGTTGGCTAGAAGATATAAATATGAATCTTTGTAAATATATAGATTTTGATAGCTGATAGCTGAATTTAGTTGTAGACTAAGTTTGATTGAAAACGTTTTAATTAATATGTCACATTATCTGAAGTTACCCCCCCCCCCCCATTAACCAATGACAAACAAACATTTAAAACAACACAAACTATCCGGTAAATATCTATGTAATGATAATTCAATGTTTACTTCAAAATCTTCTGTCTCGTAGATCCATTTAATTAAAAAGATTATAAACATACTAAATGAACATAATATATACGATAGATGTCAGATTTGATTTCCTTATTATGCTCGGCTACCGAGTAATGTAAGTGACAAGTACATAACTCTTATTAATAATTAAATGAATAATCCATCAACGAATTCGAAAAGCACCTAAATTTTTGTCCATTTCTGGACATCTTTCTTATAAAAGTAATATGCATATATTATAATATTGATTATTGTTCATATCTTGAGTAGTTTTGCTTGAATGAAGTCTTCATCAAGTATTTCTGTTGAAAAATTGAAATTAAACAGATTTATCTTTATGTTCGGAATGGGTGTTTTCCTTGTTTTAATGTGTTCGTTACGCTTTGGCAAATTCACATGACGATTAAATATGACTGGAATAAACAAAACATATTTTTTTTATAAATTAATTTTTCACTGCAATTTGTCTTTAAGCAGACTAATACTTGGAAATGTTTTACAACTACTTCAGTATATTTGCTCATAATTCACAGAACAAAATCTTTCATTGTTTTTTGGTGAAACACATTCACAAAGAAATGAGACACAAATTGTACAAATAACAAGATATTATCAGACTGAAATGTGTACTTATATTTTTTTGCTAAAAGTTGCAAATTGAAAATGTTGTTCATGTATTTATAAAATGTGTATGCTTATGTATAGAATATAATTTATGAAGGTTTTATGTTTTATTGAAATAAACATGTTTCCCTTGACGGTAAATCCGCAACACCCTTTTCTTATTGAAGGGTTCTCTCGTAACTAGATGCAATTTCATCTTTTTGCGGTAGTGTATTGTTGGTTTCTTTGCTTTATAGTTACATTTGTACATGTAGGTGTCTCCGACTCATCTCACTTGAATTTGGTTTCAAGATAAAATAAGCAACTTTAATGTCAATGTTCATTTAAATTAAAACACAAATAATACATTAGAACACACTAATTTCCACGTACCGAATAAAAATGTTGACAACAGTTGTTCTTTAATGCTATAGTTTTATGATTTTGTATACCGGTGTTGTATAGCAGTTTTTCCCCCATAGTAGCTTTTCCTCCCGGAAAACCTACTATATAGTAGCCATTTTTCCGGGGGGAAGAACTGCTATATAGCTATTTTTCTGGGGGGGGGGGGGGGGGGGAAAGATGGCTAGGGGGAAATGGCACTATATAACACCGGTACGTAAAGATGGCGTCGAACGGCGTTTTATCATATAATTTTGCATTGTGAATGTAAAATACTTAAAGTTGTGATGGCAAAGAACAACCAGGGCTAAAGAGAAAATAAGATTTCATACCATCAGAAAACATTGCAGAATATTTACGACTGAACAGACACTTTTAAAGTAAGTCGTTGTAATCAGAGCTACCTTTAGCTTCTGATTCTTAATTATGTCTGAAAACAGCTAAACACTTTAATCATAAGTAATAACAGTGACTGTTATAAATAGGAAAGGTATTTATGTGATAAGGCTTTATTTTAGCAGTGAAAATTTCTTCGAATTCATCTTATAATAAACATTGAAAGAAAGATAACTCTTGTCGTGTACCATGAACAAAATGTGTACATACAATTGTATATAAAACATAAAAAAATCAAATATTAATATATTTAAATGGCAAGAACTGATACTTTAGCGTACAATTAAATTATTTAAAACATAGCATTCTATTTTACATAATCATTATCTTTTCAAAATGTCCCTTTAAATCAAAAGATTAAAAGTTAAAAGAAATAAAACCGTTATTTACTGACAAGGTAAAGCCATATTTTAAATAGAGATGAACATATGTCTTGAGAATTGTCGGACGTCTTTCCTTTGTTTTATTAAGGGTTACAAATCTCTAAACGTCCTTAGAGAACAAAGAAAAGCTAATGCGGAAACATCTCTGATCGCCAGGACAAAGCCACTAACCGGATATGTCATTCGAGGGTAGTTTGTAAATCCCGACGATAAGTAACCAAGGTATTTTACTTATTTTCATAATTCCCATCGGATTATGAAAATTAAGAGAAAGATAAAATTCGGTTTACATGTCAATTTATGTTTTATGGTAAATCAAATTCAATTAAGACCACATCTTTTAACGAGAGAACATGCTAATGTGTTTTCAATAAGTTACTAAGTATATTCACTGAACATACCTAACTTTTGTTTTAAGAACAAATAAGGAACGCTGCAATGCTGGAAAATACGTTGCATGATTCATACAAAGTCGTTGTGTGTTGACAGTTCATTTTTTATGAACTAAGAAATACTATAGTACCACAAAAAAATTATATTTACATTTTTTGACAGTGTTTTTTTTAACAAAAATAACCCTTTTTTGTAAAAGCCTTAATCGTATATTTCAGATGTTGTCTGTTATGTGTCAACTAAAGTTCATCATCGTTTCTCCGATCCAAATCAGATTATGCCACCATGTTGCAATCAAATAATGTTTTCTTGCAAATAGAAGAAGCGTTCTACTGAGAGTACGATTTCTAATTATCCTACCGCGTTTTTATTTTGTGGATCAACTTCATTTTAAAGGTAAATTTGTTGTGATTTTTTTATTTGTTTGGAAAACCGCTTTACAACAAATAAATGTTAAAGACAGTTTTATCAAGTTGTAGAGACGGTCTTTTCCCACTGTAATCGGATGATTAAATGTCATCCTTATTGCAGTATTACCCGAGAGTTCAATATGAATTTGAAAAATCGTTACCGTCGATTTTCTAAATGCAGATAGGAATATATTCATACAAAGTTTAACTTTTCAAAACGATAAGTAATCAAACCTTACACATTCCTCAGAAACAAAATTTTGGGATCCCAAAGTAAATGTGCACTTTAGAACATTATTTCAATCCAACTATGCATACGGTCGGATGTCTTGAATATTCAAGCAATAACCTCTACAAAATATTCCAACAAAGCTTTATAACATATCCTGCAACGAAGAAAAGGGGGTTTTAATATTGTTACATTCATTTCTACATTTATGGCAAGTTGTTTTTTTCTTTTTCTTTTTTTTTTCTTTTTACTTTTTTGTGCTTCTGTTTAGAGTTATTTTTGTCATATTCGACATGGTTTTAAGAAGAATTTAAAAACATGGTAATCACGAATCATCAAATCACTTTACTTTGAACGTATTCGACATGGTTTTAAGAAAAATTAAAAACATGGTAATCACGAATCATCAAATCACTTTACTTTGAACGTTTTCTGAGTTATTGGGTAAGTTATTCTTGATATAGTATGCAGTGTATTAATTTTACAAAGAGTCAGTAGTAAAATATACAAACCTTTCTACTTGCTCTAATTATATTCTCATATAATTTAGTGAATTTGTTGTGTTTTGTGGTAAATATTCTATAACAATACTCTCTCTGACGAAATTTAGATCAATTAAAAAATGCACCAAAACAAGGCGTACCGCATTTTTTTCTGTGAAAAAAATCTAAAAAGACCAAAGCATGGAAACCAGAAAAGTGAGAAAAAAAACGAAACAAAAGTGTCCAAAGAAAACATAAAAGGGAAGTACAGAGAAATGATACATATCATTGGAGCTGGAGGCAGAATGAAGGTGTAGAGAAATCAACATGAGTTGGTAAATTAAATAAGCAGAACATATTGCAGGATATACATTGATAATGTGTATTAATAACCAAGGACTTATTTTTTAATGATTGTTTGGAAAATGTTGGTTTTCAATGAAATATATAGTGAAAAAGAAAAAAACAAATTGGCATACTTTTGACACCTGAGTGTATTTTTAAGGTAAAGTGTCTGTGTCTAAGAATGAATATCCACGTTTTGTCAAACCATATATAAAAATATATAAAAAATCATTTTTATCAGTGCATCTGTTGGGTTGTATAGTACATGAAAGATGATTATAAACTAATAAAAAGAAGAGAGGGGTGAATGGTTCGTAGACAAATTACAAACGAATTCTTTACGGATGCGTAGTTTAGCAAACAACAACTGCCTGGTTTCATGCAGTGAGGTTGAATTGGCCATTCCTTTATCAATGCGCATGAAAAGACATCGAATTTCTAATTACAAAATATACTAATTTTTGTGTTATTAGAATAGTTTGTTCTGCAATACTTTGTGAAAAGTGTTATTTCAAACAACTCAACACTTTTCTAAATTTATCAATTTATTTAACAACGAAACAATTCGTGTTTTTTTTTAATTTAAATAATATTTCATTCAAATTATATTGAATGGGATTAGGTAGTAGACACAGCCTAATTTTAGCCTTCTCTCTATAACAAGAGCAAATTGAACAATCATACTGAATATGCATACAACTCGGAGAATAGAAGGAATACAATGACAATGAAAAACGAAAGGAAAAATATTCTGACACTGGTTTGGAAAGAAGGAGAAAGACCACATAATTTGTTTTCATAAATATTTAGACAAAACGTTTTGTTGCTGCAATAAAAATATGTCCTGCTTTAAATATTTGAACATTGATATTAAGTCCATGATTGAGACTTCCTTATAACATAAATCCAAACAAAAGTTGATGATCAGTACTGATTTTCTTTATGGCTTAAGTGTCGTAAAATGTAAATTGAATAACATCTGCAAATTACACCGAGCAGAGTCATGTTCACGAAGCTATATTAGGACTATGGTGCGTCCTAAGTACGTCTTAGGATACGCCTTAATCTTCAGTCTGTTTCTCGAGCTCTCCTAAAGACACATTTATTTTGTGACGTATTGTTTATCGAAATAAACAATGAAATGAAGTGTTATTATATACGTAGTTTCTTTCCCAGTATTGTCACATAGCGCAGTGGGTTAAAGTGTTTTCTTTAAATCTGTAAATCATGAGTTCGAATCCCACCGTGGATTTTTCATTCTTGGCCTCTCCAAATATTTTAAAAGCTATTTTTTGGTTAAATATTGTAAAATTTGAAAATTCTAAACCGGTGAAGTATTGTAATTATAATGAACTTTAATCCGAATTAATATCAACATATGTGTATATGTATAGACTTCAAAACTTATTGATTCTTACAGTAAAACAATTTTTGACAGTAAATATAAGAATGTCCCAAACCTCTCGACGCTCATGTTAAAACGAACTGTCACTGATAGAATACATATTGAGAAACTATTGTTGCTTAAGAATTGTAAATTTGCTAAGTATAAAAAGTATTGGCAAACTATTTGTGATTTTATAATAGCTGCAAGGAAATTGTAAGCATATTATGGCAAAAGAAAATATGTCTACTATTATGTATCCTCTTGCATATGTATGACTTTTTGATATATAGTGTTCCCCTTTCTTTCTCCGCCCTCTTTCACCCCCCCCCCACCTCTTTACTAAAAATACTCAAACTTCCATGGTTGATAAAAGAAAGTATTCGAGATTGTTTGTGCATATATATGTCTGTTTGTCGGTGTTTACACTTGTCTGTACATGTGCATGTTTATCTTCAGTATGTGACTGTTTATACTTGTATCTTAAATGAAGTGAATATGTAATGTGTATGCACTGTAAACTAAGTATATGAGAAGATGTGAATAATTCGAACATGCAGGTTTGAATAAAAAAAAAAAAAAAAAAAATATCAACAGATGTCCCATACCACCTTAAGCTGTATTCTATATATTGCTGATAAAGGGAAATTGGTCGTGTGTAAATGTAAATCGTGAAATTAAATTCTATAAAAAGCGCATTACTTGAATGACAAGAGTATCAAATGTTAATTTACACACAAAGAATGCACATGTGTTGTTTAAAAAATATTTGCTTGTAAACCAAAGTTGTCCTGATACATGCTTTCTCTAAACAAAAAAGCGGTTATTTGGATTTCTGGTTTTCGTTTTGTTTGAACAAAATTGTTATTGGTCACTGAAATATATCTAGTAAGTAAATGAATGTTTTAGAAAATGTATGCAAATCAAAATTACTGGCTTTAGGCATATCATGTTACCGACATGTATTTTTTTTCTCTGACAAGATGTTAAATGATTTTTTTCCTTCACAAGTCTCTCAGATTCTATCTGAATTGATGTGAAAAATAAGACTGATTTTTATTAGATTAGGATATCCTAACTTAGATGTTCTAATTTTACCGTCTTAAGAAGTTGATCTTAGGATGTTCCTAACTTTTCCCTATGTCATATCCTAGGAACACAATAAGGTCATATATTAGCAAAGTTTCGTGAACATGCCGGCATTGCAGGATAATTTTTTTGTAAAATTATCTAATATAACTTGAGCCACGAGGATCTCCTAATGTATGGAGTTAAGATCATTTTTTACTAAAAAATTACTATCTTTAGAATTATACATTGCAACATTCCCCCAAATCAACCTCTATCTGTGAATAGGAGTATGATGCCCAATAATTACAATATCCTGTTTTGGTTTTTATTTCGTGTATAGATGTAGGCATGTCTGACTCAGCTATAAACTCTATTCAAAATGTTTTGCACCAATAAGACTGTCCTCTGTAACCAGTCTAAGTTAAATCAGTCGTTCCCCGCTTCCGGTTTTCTTTCTTGTAAGAGTTGTGCATTTTAACATAGTTTGCAATGCACAAGGTCATTTAATTTTTGACCAAAATCGTGACCATGTCCTTTTAAGATCTAGATTCTCACAATAATAACATTCAAAGAAAGACAACTCTTGCCATGTTCATAGAATATGACATGTATATATCGGTTTGTGTAGGTATAAAAATTCAAAACATTTAAATATTATTATTATATTTTAAATGGCACGAATAAATACAGTTTGTAGTTGGTTGTTTAAAAAGCATTTTCCTTCTTACACAAACATTCTTTTCCCGGATGTTCTTTCAAATCTAAACCTTAAAAAATAGAATGGAATAAAACAGTTGTTTCTTTCTCTACACGGTAAGCCATATTGTTGATAAAAATGAAAATCTACCGAGAAGGGTTTTTTTTGGTCATGAATCTCTAAACTTCCTTAAAGAACAAAGGAAAGTTAATGCGGAAACACTGCCTCCTCTGATCGCACGCAGAGAAAGCCAGGACAAAGCCACGAACCGGAAGTGTCATCTGTGTCTTGTTTGTAAATCCCGAGAATAGAAAAAGCAAGGATTTTTACTAAAGGGGACTCCTATCCTATTATGTAAAATAAGAAAAAGAGATAAAAATGATTAAAGAAATTGAAGTTCTGTTCTATTCACATGTCAATTTATGTTTTGTGGTAAAATCAAACCAAATTATTTCATCTAATGAGTACATCCTTTAGCAAGAGAACATACTAGTATGTTTAATTTAGGTTACTAAGTATATTTACTTAAAATGGATTACCTTTGTTTTAAGAACAAATCAAAATCGCTGCAGTTGATGGAAAATACGATGCATGATTCAAAAGTCGTTATGTTTTTATAGTTTACTTATTTATCAACCAAGAATTACTAAAGTACAATAAAAAATTACATGTACATTTTTTTGTTGACAGTTTTTCCGAAAACGCTTTTTTTTGGTATAAGTACATTACCAACGTGTTTTCCCGATACAAATCAAAGTATTGCCTATTTGTTGCAATCACATAATGTTTTCTTGCAAATAAAAGAAGCGATTTACTGAAAGAACCAACTCTAACTATCCTACCGCATTTTCTTGTAGATCAAGATCAATTTAAATTCGATTTTTTTTTTTAATTCTTTACATGTCTAAACAATATAGAAATATTATAAGCTCAAATCAAGGATTGTAATCTCTTAAAAACCATTTTACAATTAAAGTTTTATCATGTTGTAAAGACGTCCTTTCCCCATCGTCATCCGGTGGTGACGAATTGTCAAACTTTTTGCAATATTACCCGAGAGTTCATACTGAATTTTAAAAATCTATATTATCGATTCCATGCATGCAAATTCAAACATATTCAAAACAAAGTTTCTCCTTTCGAAAAGATAAATAACCAAACCTTAAACATCCCCAAGAAACCCAAAAAGAAAAAGTGTGTTATATTGATGTGAAAGTACTGAAACACGTTATTTCAATCCAG
The DNA here is from genome assembly GCF_025612915.1 of Magallana angulata. Classification (NCBI taxonomy): domain Eukaryota; kingdom Metazoa; phylum Mollusca; class Bivalvia; order Ostreida; family Ostreidae; genus Magallana; species Magallana angulata. The sequence continues at coordinate 18,171,890 of NC_069117.1, forward strand.
ATGTGCATATAGTCGGATGTCTTAAATATTCAAGAAATAATCCAACAAACATTGTAGAAAATTCTGTTAATAGATTTCTTAATTATTTCTTTATTACATTTATGGCCAGGCTTTTTACTTTTTATGCTTCTTTTTAGAATTATTTTTTGTTATATTCTACAATGTTTGAAGAAGAATTTGAAAACATGACTAGTATTGCTACACTTCTTTACTATCAAAAATTTCTGGGCCATTGGATTTGTAAATTGTGATATGGTATACAAAGTATTAATCTGTAAAGAGTCATTGAAAGAATTTACAAAGCTGTCAAATTATCTAATCTTATTTTCATATTGTTTAGTGAATGTGTTGTGTTTTGAGGCACATATTTTTTTCTATTTTATGGTAATACTATCTCGCTGATGAAACTAAGATCAATAAAAAAATGCACCACGACGAGGGGTGCAGCAGTCTTTATCTTAGAAAAATAAAAAAATATTGGAAAGACCTCTTTATTTAGAGCTTAAATGCATTTTGCTTTCTAAATGTTCTCTTATGACAGAATACCATAGCATGGTAACCAGAAAGAATATCCAAAGAAAACATTACAGAACAGAAAAGTGAGAAGTGATGAAAATTGGATTAAGACCAAGGGAGCAACAGCTTGGTCAGAAGGAAAATAAAGACTGAAGAACTGTCCATGTTTCAATTTTCCACATGGGCGGGTAAAGTTAACAGAAAAATAGAAGTTCTGAACATATGTAACTTCCTCTGTAATTTAATAGCTAATGTGTATTATAGCAAGAACCAAAAAGTGTTAAGATGACAATACACGTATCAAAAAACACAATGCATCGTCTAAGAACAAAAATACATGACCTTGAAACATTTTATATGTAGATGATTTTACGTACTATGATAAGGATGGGTTATTACTATAGAATATGAAATTATCTATTTGCATGAACAGAAGGTAACCTGCATAAAAAGAAATATTTTAATGTCAAGTACCGTTATCTATGACTGTACACTTTTTAACACACCACATTAACGATAAATATAGAGTTATTTTGTTGCCAATTCATTTTTGTAGTAATTAAGAATCAATAAATATTCAATTTTCTATGTCGTGGAGAGTAAAACATACCGCTGGGACGTTTGTTGCAATTCATTCTGAATAAGTACTCAGTTTAATATCTTTGTTATAAAATGCATTAAATTTGGTCCATCATAAAAAAAAATGTTCATGTACACTCATAACGCACTTTGAAGACATATCAAAGTGCATTGGCATAATGCTATTTAAACTTTTCTTTCAGTGTGTCTAATTTTTTTTTCAAGGTGCGTTACAACGATTGCAATACCTTTTCATCTTTATTTACAAAATGTGTCATTTGTTTTGGGGTACTATAGTAAGTTAATTAATTATTCAACTCATAATACATGAAACAAAATGTGAATGAATGGTTCACAGACCAATAACAAATGAGTTTTATATTGGTGTATTTTTCCCCGTGTTAATAAAATTTCATGTAAAACTAATAAACATACATTTATAAATAACTAGGCTTCGAGTATTTCTTTAAAAAAAATGGATTGATCAATTTTGAAACTTGGCATTAGTTAACAAAGACTTCTGCGCATTCAGTAGAAATCCGATTGCACAAGAAAGTAAAAATTCCTTTAGATGACCTAGTATATTCTATTAACAAAATATAGCGAAGAATACCTGATAATGTATTTTTGATTTGCTGAAAACTCAATAAAATAGAGGTACAAATGTTAAAAGCAAATTAGTTTTTCTGCTCGTTTTTCTTTTATGGGTAGTTTGATGTCTCTAGGTAATGTCTCTGCAAATCATAAAGGGAAACTTTCTTGAAGTGAGGATACTTTTACTTGCCACCATCAATGATCATAGTTAAATTTGATCTTAATCAAGCAAGTATTCATAATTATTTTTCAATTGAAAATTTGAATTACTAGTATTCTATTGACATATTACATTTGAAATAGAAAATAACTTCAAGAATGTATCCGACATCATAGTATTAAACTAAAATAACTGTATGGCAAATTTTCAATAATTGATTCTTGCGTGAAAACAATTAAAATATCAAGTAAAAGTTCTCCTAGACTGAGTTTTGGGTAAAATTACGAGGCATACAGTGTATTTTTTCCAACATAAACTATGTGAGCAAGAGAGCTGGGCCAAAGGTTAATAAATTATGCAATAATTTAAAACAGTAATTAATTAGGGTATAAGAATTTATAAAAGTATAAAAAGACATTGTGTTCCTTCAAAGTAAGTAAATAATGCCATTTTTAATATGTTTTATTATCGTAAAACCCGGAATTCACTTTTAAACGTGTATTTTTTTTTCCTATTCAGAAAAGACGATTAAAATAAAAAATGCCTCCTCAGTTTTTCCACCTTCTATGATCTATTGGGTAGGTCAATTTTTTTCCGAACAAAAATAAGAACAGAAGCTGTTATGACTTAGGGATTTTTATCCCCTAAAAGCACAGATATATGTTTGTTTTTTATTTTTTCAATATAATTAAATTATCGTCATAGTAAGTTTTCATACTGAGTGGGCGATTAGGAGCAAAAACGACAAGATCCACCCCAGTTAATTTTAAATTTTTTCAAAAATGTTATGAGAAGCTAAATCTATCTTTTTTTTTCAAATAATATTTACACGAGCAATGAAATATATTTTGTTCATTGTTACATCTACATTAATTTTGTATTTTTAAACGTGGATAATTTAATACTTTGATGACAATTAAAAGAAAGAAAATATAACGGTAACAATTTTTTAAATTCAATACTAAATGTATTGAAAAAAATATTATTAGAAGCCCAAGTCTATTTTATTTCAAAAAGGAAAACCAAACATTTGTCAGGAATTCTTGTAAAAGTTTGTATTGAGGCGATATTATTATACTACACTCGCAGAGCAACATATTGCAGAATCCGACGCATGCCATAAACCAACTGATGCATAGTTTTAAAAGATTTTAAAACAAGGAGCATGTTTAAAATTGAGAAATATGAAAAAAAAATTAAAGAAATGATTTCGAGTTCGCCGATTTCCATCATTTTCAAACTTACATATTATTGAAAAATCTTTTGAATGAATCATGTGCCATCCATTCAATCCAAATGCCTTTACTTGATATAACGATAAAAAAAACTTACTTCCCAAACAAACATGAAACTTCATAAAAAATCAACGAAAATTGGAAAAACCAAATATATCTTAGCGAGTTATGCGTGAATCAAATTAATCTCCCAATAAAGGAAAATTCTGTACCATTGCGTTCCATATGGATACATATAGGTCATTCCAGAACATTTCTTCGAATTCCTTTAATCTCAAACTTATTCAATATCAATATTTTTTCATTGTTTTTGTTGAGCATGATATTGTAATAAAACAGACAAGTCTCGCATGTGTTTGATTTATGCCATGTGTGTTTGTTTCATCATTTTTGTAGACGATAGTTTTTTATTCGTTCCGTTCCCCCTACTTTAACTAGATGTAAACTGTAATTTGAAGTTTTGCGATATATATATTTACAAAAAAAATTGACTATTGGTGACTTTTGAACATATATGTGTATAGTAAGTTTGTAACAATTGGTTCTTATCCGAATATAAGACACCTTGGACAGGGAAAGAAAACATATCCCGATGTTGTAGCTAAAACCATATATAATATATATGTATGTTTGACATCAGTTATAAATCACCTCGATTCCTTCAGATTTTTCTATATTTGTTTATTTAATATACGAGTGAATATTTTTACAGTAAGTGTTCAAAGAAAGCAAACAGGGTGCTTTGTACTCTACTGTCAACTTTGTAATTCATGAAAATATTTGTTTTATTGTTGTGTTGTGCTTATTGACAACCAGTCATAGAAGATGTTACCTTCACAGGCCATACGGCTGATACTTGGTGGAAATAATAACAAACGTGAACTAATAACAAATGTGAACTGTATCGGTTTTTTGACATTTTTACTACACGCATGCCGATCATCCATTTCCTGCTTTCAAATCCCAACAAAGGAGGTCTTGGTAGTTTGGCTTTTCCACGTTTATTAAAGATAAGTGATTCGAAGAACATAGGTGAAAGACATTTGTTTAAGCAATGGTTTGAATGTTACACGATACGGTACATTTATACAGAATAAATCACGGTGACCAAAATCGATTTCCTCTCGAAAGATATCGAATATCTTTGCTGTCTCAATAACCGTGCATGACTTACAATGTACATCACCAAAGACAGGATATCTTCTCAATGCAATCCATAGTTCTAAAAAGACACAATTAGATTCAGGAAAGGGTGGGACAAGCTTACCCTTATAATCTATAGGTAATACGAGTAATACGAATAGGGTATTCAAGTGTGGTAGGCTTATTGAATGAAATTATGTCATGTAATTCAAATGATTTACTATCTATAGTATTTAAAGATTTCACGGTTTTTTTTCATCATTTTTATGTACATGTCTTTTAATTGACATTTTGGCCATGGCGATTGATACACTAGTTGATGCCTGTACGTTTTGGTGGCTTGATTACAATCCATGGTCCAAAGTGCACGTCGAGCGTATGTTCTTATCTGGCCAAGTACTATCATGGTCCATTACTCAATAGTACACGAGTATCAGTACATACATCCATGAATTAGATCAAGCAGGAAAAAGCATACGGCCGTAAGTGGATTGGCATTTAACACACGACACGATATGCTCTGGTTGTCGGTGAAATATATTTCCTAGCTTGAGTCAGATACATGTATGTGTGCGATGTTTTGTGTGTGTTGAACTTCTTAGAATAAAGACATGCGGTCGTTGAAAACTAATGTTTACTTTAATATTATGAAAATTGACTTTAGATTATATAATATTGAATCTCTCACACTCAAATAAAAAAACCCAGAAAATTTGTATGAATTAATTTATGATAAACAATCGAGTCGGAAAATTACATTCAGGCGATTAGTATAAAGACTTTTAAAGTCTGTGAATCAAGTGTACGTGTGAACATCTCTATTGATTGTGCGCATGTACATGATCAGTCTAAAACAACATGGCTGACAAACGTCGACAATTCACAATATGGACAGGAAAATCAGAGCCATATGCGGCGGTAGTACTGTACTTCAGGTGACTGTACCACGTGACTACACACAAAAAAGATAAACACGGATCTTGAGCACACTGGCGTTGATTAAGTGTTGGAGCAGGAAGCGGTGCGCCTGTACATGTAGAAACACAGAAACGCACTCGACACAGACCGAGGTCCCTACAATGCTCTCTGTAGCTTCCCGTCCAGATCTCTACAGACAAGACCATACCCAAATAACACCGGAGCAATAGATAGAACATACATATTGATCTTTGATATTCCGTGCTGAACGCACCGGACCTTTTTAGTACTCTTTAGCATAGAAACAATGAAATTTAAACCTTTATGACTATAATAGTATAACAGTATTGAATGCACATAATTATAAACATGTAAAAATACATGTAAGACAAAGCAAAAACATGTCTATTTGCCCTCTGGAACTCGTTACTATAAATCGTCTGTCGTGTATCTTGGTTGGATTCCTGCCAAAATTTTAGAAAACGCACGGGTAATTTAAAGAATTTAACATATTATGACTTAAGATGTGAAAACACATTCAAATATCAACCTAGATTTTTCATATGTATGATGAAAAGATACAAATGCACGATACTGAGTGTATAACAAAAGGGATATTTTAACCGACCTAATCACAGCTATTTAATGCTGCTCTGTATATATATACAATGTATATACATGTAACTTATTTTTACACAGACGTGCATTAAGAAATTTTTGCACATTATCTACGATTTATTAACTTTTAAAGTACAACCTTATTTAAAATATCTCTTTTTTCACAACAGATGTCGGAACTTGCTCGCGTGCAAATGGTTAAAATTTTTCCGATTGGTTTCAGTCTTGTACAAAATTCAATTATTATAACAGTTCATCTTGTTTATGAACGATAAGCACCATCATTTGTTTAAAGTTATCGTTAAAAATCATAATAATCGTGTAGCACCCTTCCTGATAACTTTCTTCATGTAATATAATTTTGCATTTCAGTAATAAGCATTGTCTTAGTTAACATGCTGAGACATTAATAACATGTTATGTGTATGTATCTGGAGTAACTTGTATATAATGACAAAGAGTTCAAAAAGATAAATAAAGAGTAACTGTAATCAAGATAACTCTCCTACATTTTTGCCATAAATAATTTTTGCAACATTATTACAACTACATAATTATATTACCTGGAAAATAAGCTACGTATATATGTCAAAAAGAGGAACATACATGTATGTACAATGTACCTTCCAAAATCAGGTCGCTTAGATTTGAAAATAGATTCAATGCTTACTTCTATTGAAAAAATTTCTAAACAATTATAGATCAATATTCATTTTGTTAAGCCAATTTGATAAAAAAAAAATACATGCATGCAGTAGTTTATTTTTGGAATAACTAATATAGTCATATTTTAGATGGAAACAGCCCGATCATAAATATCTCGGTCCTGATCGGTTACAATATTCTACCCAAATATCGGATACTATGACAAAGAAGCAAATAATTATTAAATAAATGCACATACATGTATGAAAATACTGATGTATAATTATTAATCACTGTTAACTTCATTGTTATGTATATAATATTTGTTTTATCATTAAAGTCATGAACAATTTGAGAAAGTCTTAGAAAATGAAAGAATAGTTTCATGTTAGAATTTAATAGCTAAATGTATAAACAAGTAACGACTGTTACGAAATAGTGTTCTGTTGTCGGCTGGAGAGTTCACCATTCATACTTCATGTTCACCACAGTCGGTTTTGCTTTGCCACTATGGACCATTTGGTAATAAAACGCGGGAAATCGGTGTCCTAAAGATTAGGGGAATGACGCATGCGTAGACAATACCACAACTTCATGGCGGCGTCAAGAAAAGACTAGAGGGTAGGACATAGCAATGGGCTTTTCATTGTTTTTGTTTATCATAGCGATTGCAGTAGAAATATCAACAAACAGTGTTGATCTCTGATATTTAATAAGGATGATACAATGTCTATTTTTTGTCTCAGGTGGATTTTTAAGCTGTATGCTTGAGTTTTATCGAAGGTTTTCATCGTTGTTTTGTCCGCAAAGGAAGTGAAACTTCGATGGCTGAACACGTTTTGTCGAAGAAATATGCACGTGTAGACAGTTAGCAAATTTAACAAACAACGAGCATGTATGTCAGCTATTTAGAAGTCATTTCATCTATAATTTACTAATTTGTTTTTGTTTTTTCTCGCACGTTGTTGCAGAATTCATGCTTCTAACAATTGGTACAGTGTTGTTCGAAAATTATGGCATGTTTTCAGTATTGATTGTCACACCACGGAATTGTTTGTAGACGAAGCCCTTAGCACATCGAACATTGCACTCAATACACACGTCATATGAAAACTTATTTGACCAGAGATTTCTTTGTTTTGTTTGTACTTGTATATCTTTTTATTTTGATATGGATCAATGTTTTTTGTTTCAGGAAAGAAAGAAAAGTAACAAGATTGTAATGATTAAAACTAATTATATATTGATGGATAAGAAAATTTGACTTCATAATTTTTTAGTTTTATACATTTTGAAAGAACAGATGACTGCCATACATATGAATATATTTATAAAATCATTTTTTAATTGAGATGACCCAAATTCTCATGAACTGAAGGAAAAGTAATGCTGGTCTGATTAAAAAAAAAATTATATGGAACAAATGCATATTTTCTAAGTGCTCTCTTCAAAAGCTTTATAGTTGTTGTTTAGGCTTTTGGCAGTTTACTTGTAAATTGATCTTTTGATTATTTCATTGTCTAAGCATTAACTCTGAGGGAAGAGGACATTGTCACAAGAGATTCTAAATATCACACCAACAGATTATAAAAAGTATTTCAATGTTAAAACGAAAATTTGATATCTGCATATTCCAGGTGTGTGTATGTCTATGTTGTAATGGTTAAAGGTTAAATAATTTGATGTAAAGTTGTGTGTTACGTAAATCAAAATGAAACTGAGTGTTGTCTAAAATAAAGGCTTCCCATACTATAGCTGCCTCAGTAATTTATCTACATCTTGATTTATCGAATGCAATATGGTATTTGACACTACTGCACATTAGGCCAAAAATGAACAGTAAACATACATATTTGTTTACATTTCCAAATCTGGTTATTGACTCATTCTTTTTCTTTCATGCTCTTTGGTATTTTTTTGTGATTTAATAGACTTCCTTTTCAAATGTCTTCATCTTTTGTCTTCATTGTTGCTGGTAATCCAAAAAAAGATGCAATGTGACAAAATTTTTGTTTTTAAGACACATGCTTTCACACTACACGGATAATCTATTTCCTTTAGATTAATAAGATATTACAATTTGTAGAATCTTAAAATGTATGAAATATTTATGTGTAAACAAAAAAAAAACAAAAACAAAAAAAATAGTTTGGTGACAGGATAAGTTTGTTAAGCAATTAAGTTTATCTTATTTTCAGGATAGTTATATCTTTACATATATATTGAAATAATGTAAAGTATTTTCAAAGTTTTGAACATGAATATATGATCATACTATTGAATGCACTCCTACAATTTTAACATTATCTAAATCATTAGATAATTGTGATGGACCAATTCAACCAAACGCAGTGAACTACTGATTGGTATTAAAAATTCAAATAAGTATATTTGTAATGATATTTGAGTAATCTTGCTCAAAAAGTCTTATTAATCCTTGCTAGTCATGAATTAAAAGTACATGTATACTTGATCTATTGTAGGGATAAGCAAGAATTTTTAAATATTAAATGGTAGGAGACTATAGTCGACTATCCCAAAGGTCAGTTCATACAGAATGGGCAAAGTGAAATTCATGTTTAATAAAAGGTCAGATTTATGGTATCATGAAAACAAAAATTGTGTCCAAAATATTTAATATCTAATAAATATATTTCTTTAAAAGCTTTGGATTTTTTCATTATCATATCTAGAAGAACAAAATTAAAGTGTCTCAAAGTAAAGAAAGGGAGATGGTGAGGAACCAAAAAAATTATACATAGAGAGAATTCAATGGAATTCAACCTATGATATATTATCTGACTGCATGTATATGGTTATCATTCCTATATTGTCTATTTTGCTTTAGTTTAATGAATATATGCAATTCCTTCACAGTTACACACTACAGATTTTGGATGAAGCTTAGTATTGGTATTTATATACATAAACTATTTGCTACAGAACTGGAATTGAATGTCAGAGATGTTATCTGTAAGTTTAGAATCTCTCGCACCCCGCCGCCATCAAATCTTTATAATGAAATATTTTTTAAAATGGGGAAAACGTTTTATAGTGTTTTGGTTTATTAAATTTGAAAATAGAATAATTATTACTTGCAACAATATTTATAAGGCAAAGAAAATTTAAAATAAGTTTTGTTGTAATGTTAATAGATAGAAGAAAATACAATGGAGAAGGCTGGGATTTGAATATGGTTTTCATGAATATGGAGTCAGATGCTCTATTTTTCTGTTGATTGCCTTTGACTGACCAGAAGAGAATCTAACCCAGCTCTCCCTAATTTCTAGCTGTTTGCTATCCACACTGTGTCCCAATCACCAGCTCGCAACAATTCTTCCCCATTATTTGTCTTTTTTTTTCAGAAATGAAACCACCCCACATAGTAAATTAATATGTTATTTGAAAATCTTGTGTTTATGAGTAATTTGACAGTGGTCATACTTGTGTGTTGAAGAAAAAATTTCTTATTGATTTGCTGATGTTGATTTACCCAGTCCTGAAAAAAAAACTCCATGAGATTAATAAGATTTTGGGGAAAAGAAAGGGTGTGTGCAAACCTTCTAAAAACTGTATGTGACAGTTATTGTGCAAGTGAAGTGGGCAATGCAGATGCAAGTAGTAACATTGAACATTTGTTATTTTGTTGATCCAAAGCAAAAATTTGAATTCAATTTTTTAGATATTTTGCATTCATTTGTTATTGGTTATAAATGTATGGAATGTTGAAAAGAATAGGGATTTGTATAAATGTTTTGTTTTCTTACTGGAACTAGTGTCAAAAAACAACCATAGTGTTTACAAATTTTCAGTTTGTATAAAATTTTGTAGTCATGACCTTTGTTACAAAGTTTATTGGTATGAAAATTTAACACATGATAATATTTCACTGGCCCACAAGACTCATTCAGATACATATCATTGGCTTTCACATCTACCAGGTTTATGTTTTTACCTCTCAAGATTATGTAATTTTAAGTTTGTTTTCTTCCAAAATTTTATGTTCTTTGTTAGATGTAATACAATCACTGGATGAAAAAAAGCAAAATATGATGTCATCATGAGTTGGAATGTAGAGTGATTTGGGGGGGGGGGGATGGGGTGTACGTCTGTAGAATATAGTTACATATTTATGAATGTAAAAATTGTAACATATTGATGTTTATTAATTTAATGTGTATGTTGCGATGAACGCTTTGCAAATGGTGAAGTGTTTGGAGATATATTGGCATGATATAATTTTACATGTCACAGTTTGGTGATCACATTGAAGTTCCTGAAGCAATTGGATGCATAAAGACAGTTGACTTTTGTAATACATGTATACACAATGTACTCAAAGAAATGTTAGCTTGTTTTCATTCATCACTGCATCTTATAAAGCAAAGTTTTGTTAAGTAGAATTAATCTCTACTCCATTGAGACTACTAAAAAAGTTCTTAATTGACTTATTTAATTATATTGACAATTGCTAATGATCTCCATGATTTGCTTTGGTAGGTTTTACATCATTCTTTCACTATTGAAATGAGCTTATCAGCTAGTGTTAATATTCATTACTTTAAATACATGCATGCATAGCCCAGAGTGTGCATTATAATTTGGATAGACATTATTAGAGGATAAGGTTCATTATGGAATTCTTAGGCCCCTTGCAATCAGTGGAGCATGGTTACTTGTTTATATGCCTTATGTAAATGTAGGTCATGAGTGTGATTCTGTGTACCGGTATATACCAACTCCACAGTCAGTACTAAAATAGAAAGTTGAGATATGGTACTTGGGCAGCAATTTTATCCAGTTTTTTAACCCCCAGTTTAAAGTTATTGGTCTGTGAGTTTTAAATGTAGGTGGAGAAGGATGATAGTGACTGCAAATACCTTGCTCACTTGTGTCATTACATTGGGTGTTCTTTTTTATGTGTCTCACCTCAGAGTAGGTCTAGTATTTGTATAGACACTCAGATAAGGATACAGATACAGGATGTAGCAAAAGCTGTTGTAGCAAAGAGAAAATAGTATAAATTTCTTTTTGTTTTAGCTCTTAAGTTTTGTTGAGAGATTTGTTAAATATTTTATGGATTACTTAAGTGAATCCTTTATGTAGTCTTGCAAGCATTCCATTTGGTTTATTTCAGTATCCAAGCACCTGTATCTTATTACATTGACTACCAAGTTGCTGTTCAATATTAAAGGATAATTTAGAGACAGTCATAATGTTTTCAGTTTATCTAATTGACATGGATACATAGTAGGGAAAGAATATTGATTGATTGAGTAACTTGTTTTTCAGAAGTGGTGATGGTGAGTGGAGTGTGAATCAAAATGGCCGCCACTGTTCCTGAAGGGGTTGTAGCAAATGGCATCTCTGCAGAAGACCCTGAACCGCCTTGTTCAAATGGAATGGGTGGCTGCAAAACAGACATTGATGATTTAAAATCCAAAACGGAAAGTCTGGTGAATGGGCTTTCAGAAAATCCTGTTTCAAATGGTTTTCACACTGACACTCCAGAAGTGAAAAATGACAGTGAAGCTAATGTAAACAGTGATGATAAAATGGAACTCAATAGTCCCATAGCTGAGGTCACTCCAGATTCCGGTGCTGACACAGGCAATGTAGAGTCAAAAGATGAAAAGGATGGGAAAGACAATAAAGATGAAAAAGAAGAAAATCCCTCAAGAGACAGTACGCCATTAAGTGATGTTAGTTCCCTGACCCCTGGAGTATCAAGAAGTGGTACCCCCATATCCTCCCAAGACAAGACAGAGGATATCAAAATAGTGGATGTCAAAACAGAGGATGTCAAAACAGAGCAATCTCTGCCTGTTTTGGCACAAGAGAAAGTCATGCGCAGCTCAGAAGAAAGGTCTATGGATTCTACTGACAGTGGGACTAGTAACAAGAGTTCTTCCTCTGTATTCAAAAATAAAACAACTCCTAAAGCTAGAAAATCAGGCCCACCTGCCAAAAATATTCTCCCATCAGCCCTGGCGATAAAATCGTCTAGTTCTTCTGGAGAAAATGTTAAATTAAATTTACCCCAATTCAATAATGCTATTACTGTAGATAGTAAGTTTTTGGAGAAAATTAGTAAAATTTCCTCTGTAAAGCATGACATTAAACATGAGAAAACCCATACTGTATTACCAATTGCCAAGGACAATGTGGAAAATGGAGGAGTTGAGCAGAAAATGAAAAAATCACGAGCATCATTACCTATTAATTCTCAACCAAAGGTAAAAGGTGAAGTTTCTGAGAAAACTGATGACACTCTCTCAGACTCATCATTACTTGAAAAAGATGCCTTTGGGAAAGTTAAGAAACGATCAAAGAAACGAAGAAAAATGGGTGCTTATAAACTTCCAAGTGAAATTAAAAAGAAATTTGGTCCTAAAAAGAAGGATGGAGACACCAACAGTTTAAAAGATGAAAAAGAAGAAGATGATTCAAAGGTACATGTGAAAAGTGAAGAAAAGACCAGCCATGTTCAAATGTCCAAAAAGATATCAAGTAGACAAGTGTCCAGTCCTGAAAATGGTCCACGAAGATCAGCATGGGACATGATGAAATCCCCCAGGGTGACCCCAAAGGGCAAAAATACTCTTGGTAGTACCAGGCAAAAATTGACACCAAATTCAGACAAGTCAAAGGCTCAGACTTCATTAGATTCTTTTCTGAATCGATGTGATCAAAAATCTAGTCAGATTGAAACTCAGGTAAATTTTAACTCTTTACACCTGAAAGAAAATATCAGAAACAGAAGTTCTTTGATCAATTTTAGTTTAAAAATTGGTATTTATAGTTGTCATGACTTGTTCATTTTTTAAATGCTCATTCATTGTTATTTATGGTTACCAGAATAAAGACATTTCTCTTGGTGGGTCTAAAGATAGAAGATTAGGTTTAAGGAAGAGGAAGAAGGAAGGTAAAGTATGGCTTTGAAATAGGCCCATTCATTGTCTTTTGTCACCATTAAGCATGCTTGCCTATGTATGATGCAATATTTTATAAAGATGAGGATAATTTTATATTACAGATGACTTGAATGATGAGGATGACGATGAAGGAGTTAAAGACAAAAAAGAATCAGACACTTATGCAGGTAGGATATATCTGATGCAATATCTTATTTTAAAAAAAACCCAGATATTGAAAGAAAACAAGTCAACAAATTAAGTTTAATTTCAGGTAATCGAAAGAAAAGGAAAGAGGAGACTATTACCATAGTAACAGCCAGTCCATCCATGGCAGCCCCTGTAGGTTACCAGTCCTTACTAACCCCCCAAAAAGCAGGAAGCCTCATTGCCCCTGTTTTTAATACATCCGCATTACATTTTATCGCCACATCCAACGCCATCACTTCGTCGTCCCCCAAAGCAGCTACCACGGTCGTATCCTCCACCTTATTACCACAAAACTTCACCAACATCGTTCCAAATATCAATGCTCCAACCTCAGTGTCTCCTGGCTCCACCAGCGTGAGACTGCCCTTCACCAAGGCCAACTTCGTGACCACCGGTCACGCTCCATTGCTGCTGGTGCCGGTTAACACCAGCGGCCAGGTGGTGAATGCGGTTCCCATATCTACCTCACTCGGGGTAATGACCTCAACCATTCCAGGCCAGGGGTCACCTGGACAGAAGATCATTCTGTCTGTACCTGATCCAAAGTCAAATCCACCAAATAAGCTAGGAGGTTCCCCTCCAAGGTATATCTTAATGCAAAATGTCGCCAGTAGTTTTGTACCCCGCTCCACCCTGGCATTAGGAACGCCTGTGCGGCCTCAACTTCTGAGTTCCCCCTCGGTCGTTCCACTTAACAAGTCTGCCACCTCCTCATCATCAGCAGCTAGGCCTAACTTTATGTATAGTAATCAGTCGTTTGGTGAAAAACCGTCTGTGATAAACAATCTTTCTAACAAACTTGATGCGGTGAACAAAAAAGACTTGGAGTCCATGGATGATGACCGGTCTGTCTCTCCCTCGCCCAGTAGTCTGAGTTACCCAGTTACACCCCCCAAAACTCCGGAGGATGGGAGCGAAGATTCCATGTCTGTCTCCTCGGTATGTAGCCCATTTGTTTCTCAGATTTTTTTTTTTTTTAAGAATATAACAAAATTCCTTTAGGGGTTGTGAAAGAGTTAAGGTTATCTGAATGTTTGAATGATTTTGAAGGGCTTAGATTTATTGAAGTCAAATTCCAGTTATATGATTAAGGATATCAATATCCAATGTGTGCTTTTACAAAATATGCTTGTAGAACAGCAAATCTTGCAATATAATGAATATTCTGACTAATATTTCCATTTATCAAGTGCATTTTGATCTTTTGAAATATAAGAATTAAGTGAACAAAGTATGAAAAGTTTGCCAAAAATAACCAAATTATGAAACCACTTTCTATCAACATGATTAAATCGATTCTGTTTTATGATTTAGAAATCTATTTTTGGCATTGCCCAAGTTGTTCCTTGTTCATGACTGAAGTTTTAAGATTTATTTTTCCTATAGCCACGTAATCATGGTAGTGCAACATTTATTGGGATTAGATATGTCCATGTAAGTGACAGAGCTGCAGAGACAGCTGTAGCCAGTCTTTCTCTCAGTATTGTGACTAGAGTGTAGTGGTTCTCTTTGGTTCATCCAATGGCTGCCTTTTTCCCATTTTAGTTTATTTACATCACATGCTTCTTTTTGTTGCTGTTCCAGTAGACCCATTATATTTGATGATTAGAATTATTGATGCTTCCTTCTTATTTACACTTTTGTTTATGATGCTCTGCAATATAATTTTTTTTTCTTCTTTTATTTTCATTCGGAGTCCACTGATTTATTTCTTGTCTTTATAATCTTGTATAGCATGGCTGTGATTTAGACACATGTATGCATGAATGAATACAGTATGTATCAAAAGTTGATGACAGAAGTGATCTATATAAGACATTATGTTAAATAATGCTGACCTTTCATAAATACAGGTACATGTAGACTGTAGAGATATCAGTCTGACACACTGATAACAAGTGGATATTTGTTTAAAGAATAACTTCTGAATTGTTTATGGAAATATTAATACATCCCTTCTCATAAATAAAGTTTGATAATCTGTTCAAAAATTTCATGTTCTGA
This sequence comes from Magallana angulata, assembly GCF_025612915.1. NCBI lineage: Eukaryota > Metazoa > Mollusca > Bivalvia > Ostreida > Ostreidae > Magallana > Magallana angulata. The sequence goes on from NC_069117.1 coordinate 18,187,426, forward strand.
ATTTTGTTTGATCATTTGAACCTGCTTAATTCTCAAACATACAATCAGATTGGTCATGACATTGGGAGTTGATGATTAAGGTTGAAAGGTCAAACTGCTGATTTTTTAGACCTCATGTTATCTTTTCAAGTTTGATATATTCCACTCAATCTTATATAAATGTTGTTATTCTTATAGAATTCTATTTAACATATTGATCAACAGACATGGATAAAACCTTTTTTCTTTAAACCAATTTGTTGTAGAATTATGAAATGCATAAAATAATACATGTTAGAAATTGATGTTGTGTGTTGGCATGTCATTGTACAGTACTTTTGTATTTGGCTCTTCAAATTTTGGATGGCATTTTAAGTGGGGAAATCATCTTCTTATCTGGAATCTCATAATGGTTAAATTGCAGCTTGAAGTACATGACATATACTTTCTGACTGTTAAACTTAAGCAAATGTGATAAAAAGTCTTGCATTTTGTATACATCAGTCTTGTATGACAGTTATATGTTATTGTTACAAGAATTTAGCATTCTTCTAAAATTATATTTTGTGTTTGCAGGCTCCTCCAGGTCCTATTCCTCCTGACAAAGATGTGATTCCATTGTGTTGTTGTAAAATTAATGGTGCTTGTTTCAAGAAGTTGGGATCTAGTGTTACATATTGTCAGGCACTGGATTCTGTGGATGGCAAGGTCAGAACCGATTGTATTCTGATAACATTTTGAAAACTTTTCCTCTGTATAACAATTAAAGTGCAATGTGAAAATTAAATTTCAGAACATTTTGTCTTAAAACTTTGTACATTTGTTGAATTAAAAGAAAAGTTCTCTTTAATACAAGAACACCTGTAAAAAATCTCGTTGGTATCCAAGATTATTCAAAAGTAATTCTGAAAGTCTAGGAAGTTTGTGTTTATTTTGCCATAGGTCATGGGCTGTTGCAATAAAGTAACCAACTCTCAGTTGGTTCGACCAGGTGTTAAAATTCCATTTATGGCCATTTGTGAGGCGCACAGGAAGAGACTAAAGCTTCATCAGTGTTGTCCAGGATGTGGACATTTCTGTACACAGGTAAGTGTCGGGTTTTTCTATGCCTGTCTCTTTTGGACTTACCAGAAAGCATTCCTGAAGTTTAGATTGTTGACACTTATCTTTGTCTAACTGGTCTCTAGGTATTTCAGAATATGGGAATCAAGTTTGCATAGTACCACAGTACTAATTTTTAAGATGTCGAGCTAAAAGTCCAGATTTTTCTTCTGGACTGCAATCTAAATTCGCTTTAAAAAGTTCCTTAAAAGTCTTAAAAATATCAAAACGTTTTTATTTTTTTTATCCATTAAATTGAATTGTGCACAAAAAACAACTGTATCTCCCTGGTTATTGATGACAACACATTGCAAAATCATAAGTTTGCTTAATCAATGATATGTTGAAATCACCCAGAAGTGGGGTCACAAGGGGGGGGGGGCAAATTTGTACATATGAATATATTGACAAAAGTCTTTGAATATCTTCTTGTCAAAAACCACATAGCCAGACAAGCTGTTGCTTCTGTTGAAGCATCCATAGGTAGTGAAGATTCAAATTTGTTTAAATTATGATTCTCATGGGTAAGGTGGAGCAACAATTAGGGAGGGTTGAATTCTTACATAGATGATAGATATATAGAGGCCGTTTTTAAGCAAAAAATAAAAAAAAGTATAAATAGGTCGACTTCGAAGAATTGGTCAAAAAATTACCGCTAGTTTTAATGAATAAATGGTTTAAACCAATAATGTTATCATATATTGGCCTTTAATCTTGTTTCAGAGATTTAAACAAAAGGGAATTAAAACGCATTTCTTAAAAACATCGTAAGAAAATGTCTGAAATTGCATCAAAATTTCCAAACCAAATAATTCAGTACGGCCTGGTTAATTTAAGATCGTTTTTTATTACTTCCCTGCCATGTGTACAAACTGGTGTTAACCAGGGGATAGTAACCTAGCCTGGAGTCATGACTACGGTAGCACATGCCACCCTGTGTCTCTGTGTGACTTTTTACTGTGTATATACACACGAGTCAACCTCTGACCTTATCAAAGCCTGCAGGCGTGAGTAGCACGTGCCGAGAGTTCAACTGTGTATAAACAAAGTAGGCGCTACCCAGACTGATTTCAGAGACACCTGGCTAAGATTTCATCAAGAGTTTTATTTTGAATATACAGAAAAAAACTTGTACTTGTATTCTATTATAAAAACAAATTGTTTTGTTTTTATTTCTACCCAACGATATTTTTCCCCTGTAATTACCATTTATACGGTTCTCATTTTACCTTTACCATGCAAAATAGATTTCTTGTTTATCGTAAGCACACGATCAAAATGCATGACAGCATGTAATAATGATCGAAAGATGATTCAGTCAGCGATCTAAGTAAGAAATTTAAGAAGAAATAAATTTATTCACATTTAATTTGTTTAAATGATAAATTACTACAGTATATTGATTAAAATCCATACGATTTTTACACAGAAATTCAAACAGTATTATAGTAAACATTCATGATTTTATTGGAGGGTTTCATAAATTTTTGCAAAATTTCATATCAAATTTTCCAAAAAAAAAAAAAAAAAAACATAAATAGGGTGAAGCAATGAATAGGGCGAGGTCCACGTGTCAGTAAAAAAAAGTATCTACCTAATTTCCAAAAAATACGCTATATAGAATTTTTTGTTGAAAATCTTTTCAAAAACCAATTGGCTAGACAAGCTGTCACTTGTGTGTAAGCATCCTTAGGTAGTGTAGATTCAAGTTTATTCAAATCATGATCATCATGGGTAGAATGAGGCCACAATGGAGCGGTGTGGGGGGGGGGGGGGGGGTTATTGAATTTTTTCAAAGGAAATAAATTTGATTATTCTCAAAAACTCAAACATATATAATATATGGTATTAGCAAGAAGATTCTCAATTGTTAGACTGTGCCCCCTGGACAATTTGGGGTAGCACAAGAGGTTCAAAGGTTGATGTAGGTTTATATTTATATTAATAATTGTTCTTCTTGAGAACTGCAATGCTCAGTATGTGTTATGACTGAAATCATCCAGTTACAAAAGGGGCTCAATGTTTAGCATAAGACAATCTGAAGAAAATTTTGAAAATCTTTTTATGCAGGATCTGTTTTACTACATAGTTCAGATATTTTGAATATGACTCCATAAAACTGGTTTCATCATGGCTGTCCTTGCTCGTGTGAGCAACGTGGCCCATGGGCCTCTTGTTTATTCTGATATTATATGATAATACAACAATTTGTTAAGAAATTCATATAGTGTCTATTCCAGCAAAGGTCAGCTCAACGCCTTTGTGACCATTTCGGCCTTTGATTAGTTGAGGTAGTGATTTTTATTGAGAGTTCATTAAAATCTTGTTATTGCAGGGTGCATTTGCTCAGTGTAGGAAGGTCCCTGAGGGCAGCAGTGGGGTCAAATGTCCGGTCCATCACTTCCACAAGCAGTGCCAGGTCCTGAGAAATGGCCGCTACTTCTGTCCTCACTGTGGTGAGGAGTCAGAGCAGTTTGAGGTCACACTGCAGCTGGACGAACCTCGTAATATGACCAACTTTGAGGACAAGTACAATAAGCCTCAGTAAGTGACCGCTAGAATGTATCTTAGCCTTAGTATCTGAAAGCAAGAAAGTGTGTTATATGTATATTTAAATGAGCTTTGAAAACAGATAGTTTGTTAAGATGTTTTGAATCGTGAACTTTTTCAGAGTCTCCCGAGCCAAGATGGGATTTCATTCCAATACTTATAAAAACTTTACGAAAGGGGACAAAGACCCTTCAGAGGAAGAAGTTACTGCCACACACAAGGCACAGGACAAGACCATATCTACTGGTAATGGAGACCAGCATAAAGTCACTGTACCAGTATCTTTAGTGTCTTGTTCCATATTTATTTTCATGTGTTTAGTAGGGTTATCTTTCAATTCTGGCCATCTTCTTTTTTTCTCAAATCTCAATGTAGTTTGGAGAACTGGCTAGCATTTTCATGTACAAATGGTAGAACTGAGGACTATGCGTTAAAGCATATAATGTATTAAACCTTGTATATTCAATATTCTGTCAATAAATATGGAGATATTGATAAACAGTTGTAATATGTTTCAGGCGGTCTTCCTATGGGTCCTGACAAGACAGCTCTAGAGAACGTCCTCTTGTCATTCTCTGAAGAAAGGTACCTAATGGTTGTTCAAAAATGTTAAATAGATTTTTAAATTTTAATTTGATGCAATTCTGTTTTTTACATATGTGTTTACTCTTCCAGACCAAGGCTAAAAAAGCTTCCCAAATTTCTCTATCATCCTGCTTATGAAGGGGACCTAGACAAATTTATGGCTATGATAGGTAAGTCCCTCTTGTCTTTACAATGTGTCTTAAGACCCAAACAATTACAAGAAATATAATTTTTATTGTCTATGTAGCTGAAGGATTCGACATTAATGAGAAAATTGAGGACTTTGAAAACCAAACACCACTACATGCAGCCTGTATATCAGGAAGTCTACCTATTGTCCATGTCCTAGTTCAGGTGCAGTTGTCTCCCTTAATTACTCTTTCTTTCTTTCTTTCTTTCTCATCATCGATAGAAATATGATGTGAACTTAATATTGTCTTTGAACCATTTTGTAGATGGGATCATACATTCATGCAACAGACAAAGAATTGAAAACTCCATTGATGTATGCTGCAGAAAATAATCACTTATCCATTGTTAAATATCTGATGAAATGTAAAGCCAATATCAAGCAAAGGGTAAGGAAATTGAACCTTTATATTGCATGCAATATAGATGGAAATTAAACATGCAAATCTTAAAATTGATAATCAACAAATTACTCATGCTTGCAGTTTTGAATGTCTGTAATAGACGCAGTATGTCATTGAAAAATGTTTATATAGTAAGAAATGGAATGATTGCATTATCAACAATGGCAATGTATTAAGCGCCAGTTTTTGATTGTTTTTTTCTCAGGCTGAAGACGGCATGACAGTGTTACACTATGCAGCTAAAGCAGGTTATGTGGATGTTCTGATGACCTTGCTAGAATCGGATGACGCTGATGTTAATATGCAGGTCAGTGCTATAATTGGTAACAAGAGCATTGAAAAGACAAAGAGGACAAGTATAAAACAAAGCTTTATATCAGATATTGAGATATGGTATAGTGTTGAGGTTTTGTTTGATGATTCTATAGGATGATGGTGGATGGACCCCCATTATCTGGGCATCAGAACACAGAATTGTTCCAGCTGTCAAGTTCTTGATCAAACACGGCGCTGATCCCAACATGAAAGATAAGGTAGTATATTAATTGTTAATATTAAATGTTATCAATTCTGTCCAAAAAAATGAAAGGAAACACACCTGATCTTTGATCAGATACATTTTCAAAGTTAAAATTGGAAGTTGTAAGACACTGCATGTTTAATATCAGATATCAAATTGATTCAGTTAAAACAAGAATGTTTTCTCTGTATTAGGAGGAGAACACCAGTCTTCACTGGGCGGCCTACTCTGGAAGTGTGGACATTGCGGAGATGTTCCTGAACGCTGGCTGTGATTTGGAAACTCCCAATGAACACGGAGACCGACCTCTGTAAGTAAACAATCCAAAATTCCAAACATTTCTAAAACAATCCAAAATCTGAACAAATCCCACACAATCCAAAGTGTGGATATTTCCCATACAATCCAACACCTGAATATTTCTCAAATAATCGAAAAAAAGGAATATTTCTTGAACTATCTAAAACAAGAAAATTTCTACCTCACATTAGTAATATATTGGTACTGATACTTATGTTTGCTTTTATTTTGCAGGCATATTGCAGCTAGACAGGATCATTATGAATGTGTGGTGTAAGTGCCATGATATTATTATACCATTATTTTTCTGGCAATTACGGCCATTTTGAACTTAAAATTAGGTCCTTATATTGAATATAGTAATTTACAGTTTATAAGTGCAACTTCTCTTAAACTACTTTTTATCTGATGAATATTTGTGATCTATGCTTTTTATCAAATTATTTTGTGTATTAAATGCGTACCCTTCCATTCATTATGTGTAGCATTGTCAAGTAATGGTAGAGCATGGGGTATGTGAGCTTGCCCACTTTTTCTTTCATTTAGTGCTGAAACGAATACCATAAATCAGTATTCGAATATTCGTGAGTGCTATTCGATTCGTATTCGAATATTCGTAGACGTCATAGACAATGTATTAAGCATATATGATAGTTTGTATTACTAAGTGGGTGTATGTGTAGACTGCTTAAACAGGTCAGTTCGAAGTTGACACTTAATGCATGCATGAGTATCCATTGAATTGGGTGCGCATTTAATTTTTAAGCAGATAATAATATACTGATTTTTAAAAATTTTCCATCAACTACAATCAAAAGATTTATTACTTCTTTGATAATATACTGCAGTCCTGACTCCTGGATGAGACCGATATGTAACTTCGTAAGTCAGTCCAAATATTTCCGCCATGTTTGATATAGTATTAAACAGAAAACTGATAACGCTCATAACTCCGGAAATAGTCTGTTTATTTAAAAAAAAAATAATAATTATATCGAGGTATCTTTTAAAAAAAGCTTTCGATGTACCTTTCGATATTAACTCTCTGTAGCTCACACTCGTTCAAACAGTTAAGCAATTTTTTTCTTCAGCGTCAGACATGTATTGAAAAATCCAGAAAGTTTGTCTCCGTTCGATGTAAACCCTGCTTTTACTTTCAAGGTAAACACGCATGGCGGAAGAGTCTATTACTGGGTTAAGTAATAGACTCTACCAAGCATGGCTGTCATAGATGGCTTTACATTTACTTTCGTTCCGAGTAAAATGAAATAACACGATGCTGCATAGTTTACAGTGCTTGATATGGGTGTTTAACATGTGATCGAATATTCGAATGCTAAATATACATATGAATATTAGAAATTTACTATTCATTCGCGAATATTCGAACATTCGTTTCAGCACTACTTTCATTAAACACTGTTTTAATGTTTGTGTTTCATCGTTTCATCAATTTCAATAGTTTCCTCACGAAAAATGTTGTCAATTTTTAGGCTGTTCTTAGCTCGTGGAGCTGATGTGGATGCCAAAAATAAAGAAAATGACACTCCGATAGAGGTACTGAGAGTTGTATCATGTACATACTGACAAGATTTATATAAATGCTTAATTTTTTCTGTATGATTTCCTGCAACTTTGATATTACAGTGTTGCATTGATGAAAACAGTCAGTCTGCTTTGGCTCTGAAGGTCAACAAACAGCTGAAGGGGTTTGCAGCCGCACGACTGGGTCGCACAGAGAGGCTTATAGACAGGTGAGTTGTTATTCATTCTTAGATCAATGCAATGGGACAGTTTTGTAATATTTTTGCTCGTTTGTGTGATGTGAAGAAGTTCAGCTAGCAATTGGTTATGTATGTTTTGATATAACAGAGATGTGCAATATCTTTCTTTGTTGGTATGATGCGAAGAAGTTCCGCTTTTGTTGAGTTGTGTACGTTTTGGTTTAACAGAGATGTGTCTAGAGGTCGTGAGAACATTCCTATGGCGGTTATAAATGGTGTGGATGATGATCTAGTGCCCACTGACTTTCAATATATAACGGAGAATGTTGAGACCACCAACCTTAACATAAACCGAACCATCAGCAGTCTACAGGTACAGCTTCTGTCTAAAGCCTTTATGATTATGCTTCTAAATTTGTCGAATGTTCTCCAGCAGTTATGCTAGAATCTGGCCAAACACCTGACATAGCAAATCCACCTTTTATACAATACTTTTTATTGTATGCTGGGAGCAAATTTGCTTAGAGAAATGATGAAACCAAGTCGAAATTCTGATTTCTTTATGAACCAGAGTTGTGCAAGAGTTTTGTCCATTTTGCCATCTTTAAACCATATTGACTTAATAAGTTTGTAATTCTAAAATGAACTCCTGCTGTCTGATTTGTTTCTCTTTTCCTTATGTGCAGAGCTGTAGGTGCAGTGATGACTGTTCCTCTATGTATTGTGTGTGTGGCAGAAACAGTGTTAAATGCTGGTATGACAAGGTAGGCAATAATTGTTATGAAACAGAACAAGAAAACTCTGGTGCAAACCGAGCCTCTATAATCCTCTTTCTGCACCAAAGAGAGGGAGGATTACTTCAGTCTTTGTCCTTTTTCCTGTGGATTTTTTTATTTGATATGATCAATGATATTAAGATAATTTTTTAGAAATTTCATATTTCTACAGAATTACCACCTGCTGCCTGATTTCAATATGACAGAGCCGCCATTGATCTTTGAGTGTAATAAAGGCTGTCGCTGCTGGAGCACCTGTAACAACAGAGTGGTGCAGAATGGAATCACGTAAGATCCTCCCTCTTGTTGTAAGATCCCAAAGTTTCAGTAATTCCTTCTTGTTTTTGTTAAATCAATAGGCAAATCCACCCCTTTTGAATTTTGTTTATTCTAAAAGGGATCAAATTTGCCAAAAGGAATGCAGGAATTTAGTAGAAATTCTGATTTTCTCTGTGGATCAGAGTTGTGGAATTGTTCCTGACACCTAAGATATTTTTAGAATATTAGTTTATTAGATGTAGGTTTTCTTTGATATCTTGCTTATGAATGATCTTTTTTTTTAGATGCCTCACATTTTAAGTGTTTTAAATACAGGGGCACAGTTATGTACAGTACAATTTTCTCCTTCTGCAGGTTACTGTGTTTTATCCGATTCAACTAGGATAATGAAGGAGTAAAATTTACTCCAGTTTTCTCACATGGTGCATGTACTGGTATTTTCTAAAAAGAAAGTCTAAATGGCCCCCTACTATAAATGGTTGTTCTTTACCTGACATGGACTTGTTTTACCTTTTATAATCAAACTCATGTGTGACGTTAAATAAATTCCATCAAACAAATTCAATGTGCAAATTCTATCTTCCTATAGTATCTGCTCACATTGGCAGTTTTTCCAGCACTAGGGAGATTTGAAAATTGCCTCATATTTAAGGGTCTGATCTTTTCAAATTCTTGATAGCAGAAGGCAAATCCACCCCTACTTTTGAATTTCTTCTGAAGTTGGGATCACATTTGCCTACAATAAATATTGAACTAAGTAGAAATTCTGGAGTTTCTATAAGCCAGAGTTGTGGAATTGTTCCTAACACTGTTCATTAGAAATAGTCATTATTTAAACAAACATGCATCAACAATTCTAGCCAAAATTTCTGTCATTGGTATTTTTCTTCCTCAGATATGTAAGATTAGAAATATAGACATGTTTTGTGTTTTTATCCATTTTCTTTACTGGATTTAAATATGTGGTACATTTTAAACTTTGCTGTTTATTGATTCAAGGGGCCATTGTTTAGATCATTGAATGAGGTCAAAAGTCAATCTCGCTTTAGTGTAACGTGTCAGAGGCAAGGTCTTATACAGTCTTGTTTGTTTACATCAAGGTCGTATCTTTCTCCACTTTCCCAATTTGAATCATATGGCAAATATGTTGGCAAATCCACCCCATCTGTAGTGATATGGCTAGAGATGGGATCAAATTTGCAAAAATGAAAGATTGGGAACCAAGTAGAAATTCTGGGATATAAATATTCCAGAGTTGTGGAAGGGTTCTCTACATCACGATACTACATTTTTTTATTTATAACAATTTTTTAAATTTAATAGAATTGTCATTAATAAAATCTTTGTTAGCAAATCCACCCCTTCTGTAGTGAAACCGCTATGGATGGGATCAAATTTGCCCAAATGGACTTGAGAAATTAAGTAGAAATTTTGGAGGTTTTAATCATCCAGAGTTGTGGAAAAGTTCTCTACATCATAAATCTAGTTTATAATACAAATTTTTTTTTGTATAGTTGTTGAAGATAACCCTTGGCAAATCCACCCCTTCTGTGTTGAATTGTCCATAGATTGGAACAGATTTGCCCTAAGAAAATATGAGGAACTAAGTAGAAATTCTAGAGTAATTGATATCTCTGAGTTGTGGAAAAGTTCCATACAACCGGACCAATGGTTTTACTGTTAAGATTACTGGTTCCTTTACAAATAGCCAATTCCAGTTTAACTGTGTTGGCAAATCCACCCCTTCTGTAGTGAAACCGCTATGGATGGGATCAAATTTGCCTAAATAGACTTGAGAAACTAAGTAGAAATTCTGGAAAACTTGATAGCCCGGAATTATGGAAAAGTTCTCTACACCATGAAAGTAGTTTTAATTACCAATACATAACATTAAGGGCCTTGCTGTGCAGGCACCCTATAGTAATCAGTCTGTCCGTCCGTCTTTCAGTCCGTTAGGGAATGCTTGTCTGAAGTATATCTTGTCTCCCCTTGGCCCAGTCTGGCTCATACTTCACCCATAGAGAGCCTTTGGGTAAAGGGTGTGCAGTGACCTTGAACAATGTTTCCAGGTTCAAGGTTAAAGTCATAGCAGAATTATAAATAAAATCCTTGTTCGCTGCATATCTTCTCTCCTCATGGTCCAATCTGGCTCATACTTCATTCACATAGTGTCTATGGCCATAGGGTGTGCAGTGACCTTTAATAAAGTTTGTAAGTCAAGGTCATATCTGACCATGCAAAAATCTATTTTTCAGAGCATATATGCTTTATACTTGGCCCTATTTGGCTTATACTTTACATCAACAGAGCTTATGAATAATGGGTGTGTAGTGACTTGGAACCAATTTTTAAGGTCAAATGTGAAGGTCATAGCAGAACTATTCGAAAAATCCTTGTTCAGATCATATCTTCTTTTCCTTTGCTCTAATCTGATTCATACATCACCCACATGATGCCTTTGATCAAAGGGTATGCAGTGACTTTGAATGATGTTTGTAGATCAAGTGTAAAGGTCATATCAGATCAAAGAAAAATCCTGTTTTAAAGAGCATATATATACTCTCCGCTTAGCCCTTTTTGGCTGATGCTTAACTTAAACAGAGCTTTTTGGTTAATGGAATGCACTGACCTTGAACAAAGTCAATGTAAAGGTCAAAGTGCATCTCTTTATAGTCAGTTATAGACCATAAATTATTTCCCATTTGATTAATATGTTCAGATTGAACGAGAATGCTTTAATGTAAGGGGTAATTAGAAGTTCTATGCCAGCTGGAAAGTTTTAAAGTTATAGGTCAAGGTCAAAGCAATCTTGGATTTAAAATGAATCAACATTAAAAGAAAGAATACATTTAAGTTGTTCAGAAGGCCAATTTCAAAATACTGGAAACTTGGTCCACATTATAAAATGTTGAAAGAATCCAACTTAACAGAATTGAAAGAAAATGGGTTTTTAATTTTTTTCATTGCAGCCAGTAGACTTGATATCATGATTGAGTTGTTACTTTCAGGTGTCGTCTACAGTTGGTGAAAACAGAAGGGCGAGGCTGGGGGGTCAAAACCCTGCTGGACATCCCTAAAGGCATCTTCATCTGCGAGTAAGTTCTCCTAAACATAGCATCGCAACATATTACATTATTTCACTAAAGAAAGCCGTTAAGTTGAAGTGATTAAGAAATGCTCTCTCTTTCTTATTATATTCTCTCTCTCTCGTCTCTCTCTTGAAATAGTTTTTGAACTTTAGATAATTAGGGAATTAGGAGTCCTTATTACAATTGAGAGTTATCTCTCTTGTTTGAGGCTGAGTGAACAGTAAATTGGACCTCATAGGACCACTGACATATGTTAGACAAAAGTGTCAATCTAAAATTACAGTCTCCTTTGGTTGTCATTCATTTAAAATTTTTGGGTAGCATAGGAATTGTGTACTTGTCTGGGAATAATAATGCTAGATTTTTTATTAAGGAAATTATTTTTTATGGATAAGAATGAAAACTAATACTCAAAAATAATTGAAAAATGATATTGAATGAGAGTAATTTGTCTGTTTGCAGGTATATTGGTGAGCTTATATCTGACTCGGAGGCCGATGGACGAGAAGATGACTCATACCTGTTTGATCTAGATAACCGAGTAGGTCTCCTTTGTTACTTGATTTGAAAAGATAAACATGCTGAACTAAATTATTGATACAACACTTGAGGAAATGGCCAGAGCAGTTGACAATTGCATGATAAAAAAAATGAATACAGCTTGTTTCATTTTGTCTTATGAAAGCAGATATTATATTGAATAATACATACCAATTCTAATAAGAGTTATTTTAAGAGATATGTACAATTTCAAGTATGATCTTCACAGCTACTGAAATACTTAGAATTTATATTTCCTGCATTCAGTCAATATGAACATAAAAATTGATTGTTTTTCAGAAAACTACATGTTTTAAGACATGTTGCATTGGAGACATTAATCATTAAACTCATTTAAGATGACATTAATAGCTTTTCCTTTTTTCGTAGGATGGTGATACGTACTGCATCGATGCGAGGCGTTATGGAAACATTAGTCGTTTTATCAACCACCTTTGTGAGCCCAACATCATTCCTGTCAAGGTGTTCGTGGACCACCAAGATCTTCGCTTCCCCCGCATCTGTTTCTTCTCCTCCCGCGAGATCAAAGCCGATGAAGAATTAGGGTAAGTTCTGTTCGTGTGTGGGGGGAGTGAGTGGTTGTCGGGTTCACTGGTGCTATTTGTACTGTCTGACAATTTATTTACTGAGCCTCCCCTTAAGGTTTTATATACAGTTTTGTTGTTAATGTGTATAAGGATATATCAGATTGAAAGAAGTGTATGACTAATAATCCCATAATGCAGTAAAACGTTATTGCTTTACATAGACCCTATTAAAAATAGACCAATCATTTGTGCGACCTGAAAAAAAGATATACAACATACAAACTTTTCTTTACAATGTTTATTTAACAATATTTACATTTTCCAGTGTCTTTTTCTGTGATAACACTTCAAACCGATTTTGTACTATACAGTTTAATAAATTCTAATGACTTATTGTTGGGCACAATCAGGGTTTGCATATTTAAGGTAATGGTCCATACCCCACTAGATAAATAAAATGCGTACAGAATTTTTTCATATTTTTCAAACATGTATCTGAGGATATCTTCTCATCAAATTTTACCCTGTTGGGTGGTCCATCGGTATTATAAGAGCTAGGATCGTTGCTAAAAATAGAACCGATTGCAGAAAATGGCGCTTTTTCATACATAGAGAATATAAGCCTAAGCCTGAAATTTGAATTTCACAAAATCATTTTTTGACTTATATCCTATGTAAAATAAAGGAATTATTATTTCAAATCAAAAATTTTTATGTTACACTTGCTTATTTATAAAAAAAAGATAAATCCGCATACAAATGAGATAAAATGAAATAAATTTTCAAAGAGAATTTAAGCTCTTATAATTTTATTTACGTACAGAATTCTCTAAAATTTTGATATTATTTAAACCTTAACGCCCTTAATCAACTGGAAATAAATTTACCCAAGGGACCGGCCTTTTCAGGATCACAATGGGCGTATTTTGGGTAAAAATCATTAAAATATATATTTTGAAAAAAGATCCGTAAAATTTAAATTGTGCATAGGTTTATTATTTCATCATTCTAAAAAAATATATTAAAATTATTGTTAATTAGAAAACATGATTTAAACAAACTGTTGATTAATCTGTATTATTTAAACCGCAAAAGATTGTATCTTTGGATATCGGTAAGTATTATGGATCGAGATCGGTATTTAGAAATTGCAGTCACACGCGTGGATAATGCTAACTACCTGATATGCCTTTACGACGGAACCTCTATTCAACCTTTTTTTAATGGTTTTAAAGACTGTTCTTAAAATGAAATAACTTTTCTTCAGCGCATAATATTAATTCTAAAAACATTTTTTGTTGTTGAAAATATATCTATGCTCGTTGCTAAGCGAATATAGGATAAAGATGAAATAAGTCAAATTATTTCCCTTGTGTATTTATCTCCCTTATTTATGCACTGGAATATATATAGATCTCGGTCAGGATTTCATTTTGGATGTTTATGGACTTTCAGGGATTAATGTTCAAAGAATTGGATTAAGTTCAGCCATGTAATGAATTGATGTTTATGCAGGACAAAAGTAAGCGGTCTATATTATCTAAACGAGTACTCAATCGACACAACCCAGTCAAATTTTCATTTCGCTGAGTAATAAGCTAATTGATTGCAGTTTTCAGGATTTTTAATAGATTTGTTTTGAATTAATTTCTAGATCAGCTTGATTTTTTTGTTTTGAAACACATGTACACCGTAGCGTTAGGTTTCGATTAGATCGGGCACGGAAAAAACGTAATAACGCGTGAATTACGTCAGACGTTGTTTTGTGACGTATGGATAATTACCTTAATATTGAGTAATTGACAAACGAAATCCGTATTTTGAATATTATTATTTCCAGTTTGGATTTACTTTTTGCAATTAAGAGTTGCAGCCAGCAGAAATACAAAATATGAATTATAAGTGAGATGCTCACTGGCATTGTCTTTATAGCTAACAAGACAGATCATTAAACAGCAGGTCTACAGATAATTTGAATATTTACTGTATAAGTAAATGATTGAAAATCATTGAAAATTTATTTAAGAAATAAACAACGTTATTTAGTGAACATGGCGTTATGAATAGCAATTGCTCTGTTGGAATATTCCATGATGCGCGCTAGCGCATCATGGAAAATATGCCAGCAGAGCAGCTGCTATTCATAACGCCAGGTTTAAGGAAAAATCGTTGTTTATTACTTATATTTGCATTTTACCACTCGCAAATATCATGTTTTAGCCTAGACCTTGACATTTAGCTATTGCGTCAAAAATAAACATTCAGACTGATATGTATCTTTTTAATTCACATAGATTTGTTAACAGAATCAATGATATGTTATAACAGTAATTCCTTTAAAATGTTATTATAAGACATGTTTTAATTATGAATACATCAATTTTATGGAGTTGGAGAAAAACACATGGTGTATCGTATAGTGGTTTAAATCTATAACGTCATGGAAAAGTATATGACGTCACACCTTTATGACATCATAGTATGCAGACAGAGCAATTGCAATTATAGACAAATAATTGCAGTTCCTCTGTATGGACTTACAGAGGGGAAGAACAATGGATATGCAAATATTGTTGTTTAAATTTCATCACACTCTATCCCCTTTAAATTTTATATTATAAAGGGTATAATAAATATAGAACTAAATTTGGACAGTCTTTGTTCCCCATAACATTTAACTGACACTGTGTAGATGACAATGGAAAAAAATTCCATCACTTGATCATTAGGAAGAATGGTATTGATCATTACCCCGGTAGCTTACCTCTGGTTTTTAGCTCACCTGAGCCAAAGGCTCAAGTGAGCTTTTCCGATCACAATTTGTCCGTTGTCTGTCGTTGTCGTAGTCGTCGTCGTTGTCGTCGTCGTTGTAAACTTTTCACATTTTCATCTTCTTCTCAAGAACCACTGGGCAGATTTCAACCAAATTTGACACAAAGCACCACTAGGTGAAGGGGATTCAAGTTTGTTCAAATGAAGGGCCACGCCCTCTCTAAAGGGGAGATAATTGAGAATTATTGAAAATTTGTTGGTATTTTTTCAAAAATCTTCTCAAAAATTAATCGGCCTGAAAAGCTTAAACTTGTGTGGAGGCATCCTCAGGTAGTGTAAATTCAAGTTTGTTCAAATCATGGTCCCCAGGGGTAGGGAGGGGCCACAAGAGGGGGATCAAGTTTTATATAGGAATATATAGAGAAAATCTTTAAAAATCTTCTTCTCAAAAACTAATCGGCCTGAAAAGCTCAAATTAAAATGGAAGCATCCTCTGATAGTGTAGATTCAAGCTTGTTCAAATCATGGTCCCCGGGGGTAGGGTGGGGCCACAATTGGGGGATCAAGTTTTACATAGGAATATATAGAGAAAATCTTTAAAAATCTTCTTCTCAAAAACTATTAGGCCAGAAAAGCTCAAATTAAAATGGAAGCATCCTCAGGTAGTGTAGATTCAAGTTTGTTCAAATCATGGTCCCCGGGGGTAGGGAGGGGCCACAAGAGGGGGATCAAGTTTTACATAGGAATATATAAAGAAAATCTTTAAAATCTTCTTCTCAAAAACTAATAGACCAGAAAAGCTCAAATTAAAATGGAAGCATCCTCTGATAGTGTAGATTCAAGCTTGTTCAAATCATGGTCCCCGGGGGTAGGGTGGGGCCACAAGAGAGGGATCAAGTTTTACATAGGAATATATAGAGAAAATCTTTAAAAATCTTCTCAAAAACTATTAGGCCAGGAAAGCTCAAATTTGAGTGGAAGCATCCTCAGGTAGTGTAGATTCAAATTTGGTAAAATCATGGTCCCTCTGGGTAGGGTGGGGCCACAATTGGGGGATAAATTTTACACAGAAATATATAAAGAAAATCTTTAAAAAAATTCTTTTAATAACTATTAGGCCAAGAAAGTTCAAATTGGTGTGTAACCATCCTTGGATTATTTAGATTCAAGTTTGTTCAAATCATGGTCCCTGGGGGTAGGGCGGGACCACAATGGGGGATAAATTTTTATAAATAGAATCTTTAAAAATCTTCTTCTCAAAACTATTAGGCCAGGAAAGCCTAAATTTGAGTGGAAGCATCCCCAGATCATATAGTTTCAAGTTTGTTTAAATAATAGTCCAGGGGTAGGGTGAGGCCACAATGGGGGATGAATTTTTACATTTGGCCAGAAAAGCTTAAACTTGTGTAGAGGCGTCCTTGGGTAGTGTAAATTCAAGTTTGCAAAATCACAGTCCCTAGTGGTAGGGCAGGGCCATGATGGAGGTTAGGGGTATATAGGATAGAGAAAAATCTTCTTACAGGTACAACAACAAAAGGGGCTTGGTATTTACCAAAAAAAAGAGGTGGATAAAAATTTGCAGATTTTCAATTTTTTTTAGCAAGATCTACTGTACTTAGTTGTCAAGATATTTATACTGTAATGCTAATTTGATCAGAATTAAGGCAATTGTTGCTCAGGTGAGCGATGTGGCCCCTGGGCCTCTTGTTTATTAGTTATTGTGTAAATATCTCCAAGGCAATTTATTAGAAGATGTCTTATATTTCAGAGCCTTACTTTTGGATTCATTGAGTACCAATATTTCATTCCTTAAAATGATTTAAGTAACAATTCCTTGAGGCAACAGGCTGAACTTAAATTCTAACCTGACAGTTCAAATGCGCAGTAAAAATAGATAAAAGCTGGATAGATCAGTCTTATTGTGCTAAAAATAGTTCAATTACATTAATTGTTGAGACAAAAAGTGCTGCTATTCCCAAGTTGGCAATGTTTTCACTCTCAGCAAAGCTTGTCATAGTTGTGGAAAGGTTTGTGGGATTAGAGTTTGTTGTTACTAATTGACTTCCAAGATGATTTAGCCAGAGCAAATGTCAGAACAGCCATTTAAGAAATCAATTTTCAAGAAGCAGTTTTCATTTTTCATTTGCTCATTCTTGGTCTTGGGGGTTAGTGAGGGCAGCACAAACTGTCAAGTATTTTTGTTCATTAATACCCTGGCTGAATATAAACCTGTACCTTATGTAGTGTAAGGCTGTGAGAGAGAAACCAATATCTGTAGCTAACAAACTACAAATTATTAAACTTGTCAGATCCAATTTCCCCTTACCAGGTCCCTGTTTGACATTTTAATGTCTATTATGCATAGAATATTTCCATGGTAACAGGCTCCCACATCCCTGCATTGGGTCTTGATTGGCACTGTAAGCTTCAAGGTAAGCTTGAGATGCAAAGTCGGAGCCTCTGTGATGGAAAGTCACGTGGCACATGTCTGTAGGAAACACCAATCCAAGGGGACATAACTATAAATTATAGGGCTGGGTATTTGTGATTTAGATTGTTTGGGGGTTCTCTTTTCTATTATCAACAGTTCTTCCTTTTATTTGTGTGCGTGGGAGTGATGCTCACACTTCTATGTAATTAGCCAGGCCTGTTCCCACACCTTTTATGTAGCCATACTTAAATGATGTTCCATCTTTTATGCCATCATGTAGTTCTGAGGACAGAATATTTTTTCTTGTCCAGCATATTTGCAATCATTTGATACCGATAAGGGAAACATGGTCGTTGGCTCTATACATCTCTTTACACTTCTCTACATGTGTTGAATATTCATGAGAGATAGAATAATGAAAAATAATACTGTGAAGAAGTGATGCATATACTTTATTATTTATTACGAGACTACTGTGTGTTTTAATATACTGTTTGCCCATGTTTTCTGACATGAAGATTAATTTGTGAATTGCGTTGGGTAATGGTCAGGCTATTTTGTCCAACAAAAGATGCAGACTTTAAATGAATTCATTGCAAGAGAGAGAGAGAGATCTCCAAGAAAGATAAGTCAGTAAAAGGTACCCTAATCTTGTTTGATCTGGCAAGAGGGCATTAAGTTGATTGAAAATTGTATTTCAGTCAGCAGGACCTGCTAAGTTCTCTAAGAGCAACATTAAATCAATCGCATCTACTGGAGGAATCAACCTGTACACCCGCCACAAAGAAGGATGTCAATAAATAATTAATTTGTTGGTGAGCAAGATGTATAGATTTTGTCATCCACACCAAGGACAGAAATCTGGTTTGCCTTGTCAACCGCTGGGTGATCAGATTGATTTTTTTCCCTCTCTTTCCCAATTTTTCAGGATCTATCAGACAGCAGTCATTGAAAGTGAAGATTACTAATTGGCATGGTATCATAATAATTATAGACTGACTCCTAAGCTGTAATTGGCTCAGTTAATAGTCCAAAAAGTCTCCATGTAATCGCCTACCACTCGAGGCGGCTGGAAATCAGGCCCTACACAGCTGCTGTAATTTTATTGTTGTGAATAAATCATTTTATCTAATTTGGTAATTGCTTTTTATATGCTAATAAGCTGCAGTAATTAATGTTTAATTGATTCATGAATTTCTCCGTTTTTGCAGTTTATTCCATTATATTGCTATTTAATGTTGAGCAGTCTAATAAAACAACTTGTAAAATGCGGCTTTAAAACCTCTGTGCTTGGGAATCCAGAAAATAAATTCAGTTAAACAGTTCGAAAATGGGATGATTGTCTCAAGAGACAGATTTGCAGGAGCTTGTAGGACATTGCACAACAACGAAATTTAAATTTTCGTCTCTTCACATTTAAAACCCAATAAACAATGTCTGAATGAAGAACCTCATTAAATTTCATACAGCTGTGCAGACAAGGCATTACAAGAATATGATAGAGACTTTTCCTTTATTTAGAGAAAATACTTTCTGTATGGAAAGTATTGACTTGCTTGCATTTTCTCAGATCTCCAGTCGCTCTCTTTGTTGTCTGTTTTGACTTAGATGAGAGTAGACAAGGCATTATAGGGCATGCTAGAGTTTACAGACTTAAACATTTCACATCAGGGTTACTGACACAACATCACTTCTGTGTTTCAGATTTGATTATGGAGAAAAGTTCTGGATTATTAAGTGGAAGCAATTTACGTGTGCCTGCAATTCGCCTAAGTGTAAATACTCCAAAGACACGATCCAAAAGACGCTACAAGAGTATCGACAGAGACACGAAGAGGATGAACCAATAGACTGAACACCACCACTCAGCCCCTGGGGTGTCCTACCATTATAAACCAAATTACCTAAAACAGAGAGGGACCTTAGTATGGTGACTGAAGGGTGGATGATGACGATGATTAATTCAGTAAATTGTACATTTTGCAAAATACAAGTTTGTCCATTTTATAGAAGTACTGTGTACTTTTTTGAGAGTACATTATAGCAGGGTTATTTTTATTTGTTTGTTTGTAGTTTTATAAAAAGCAGATTATAACAAGATTTTGAAATGCTTAAAAAGTATCAGTGATATATGAGTGAGTATTAATTAACAAATTGTGAATCTGATATAAAGTGAATGTGGCAATTTATACCTGTATTTCTCTGGCCTTAGTACAATGTGTAATGTGAAAGGTGTCAGTTTCTATGATGAGAAGTGTTGGTGTTATTATGTATATACCAGAGTGTGGTAATGTTATTTGAAGCTAGCACTTGGTCTTCTTGTCTCTGTACAGTATATTATATGGCTTATGTATGCCGTTATGACACAAATAGAGTATTTTGGGGTCATAAATGTGTTTAATGCACAAAATATTGTGAGAGACTGATGTATTATTGTATAACAGGGCGTATTTTAAAATTTTGGAATGCATGGTTTTGACTTTAAGAAACAGTTTTTATAAGTCACATTTTGATTGAAAAACTTGACAAAAAATCATGGAAATGTATGTCACTACATATATAATTAATGTTGATAATTTTGAGAGTTTGGTGTACATATGACACGTGTATTTTGTGACTTATTTATTGAGTAGGAAAATATTTTTCATTTTACTCTTAAACTTAACTGTTTTTGGATGCTCAGATTTTTAAATTTTAGAGTATATAACTTATTCTTTTACTTATGAAGTTATGAGTGAAAAATATATGAGAAAAATTTACATGTATACCTTTATACTTTGGAAAGAAAATATGTTTTTACATTGTCATGTCAATCTTAGTGGATTAAAAATTCATCCAATGATTATTCCTCAATAAAGCCATGTGACTAAAAATTGGAAGTGCTAAACTATAGATTTAGAACTAGTGAGAGGCTTTGGGTTGAGGAAGGCATGACAGACATTGTATATAATGACACGGTCAGCATTGGAGGTGTTCTATTGTTTATGATGAAATGGAATGCAGTATAGGGACAATTCATGTAATTAGGATCATTTTAATTTTGCTGTACTCTTTACTTTTCATTAAATGCTCATATAATGAATTTTGTTAATTTTTGTTATTGAAATAATTGTAATATTAATACTTGTGATTGTCATGACTAAATTAAGTTACACACTGACCAATGTCCTTGGAGAAATCCCACCTATCCAGACCCCACATTCACATATAAATTGAAAGGTGAACTGTTTAGAATTCTGTCAGACAACCTACCCTTACTCGGGACAGTGATACCCAACGCCTGCTTTTACCTAGTGATCAATTGTTCTGTTTCGGATTTTTCACTCCCGTGCTTATGTTAACAATGAGGTACATGTAATCTGGACTCTTGTTGATATTTTTAAAAGTGTCCAAAACGCGATTTAGACACTGTTCCATAGCGTCTTACCTTGAATTAAAACCAGTTTAATTATAACAGAACTTTTCAAGCAAAATGAAACAGTTGAAGCGCCCTGATCTTCAGTCACTAACATTTTGAACTACTATGTTGTAACAGAGTTGAACCAGAAAAGTAAAAATGGTACGCAAGTGTCAACGATATTATATATTAACACAGCAATAGCACACCAAAGTCAGAAACTGTCAGTATAAAAGAATTATACTTGTATATATTTCAACCAAAACTTTCCGATGGAAAGTGTGAAAACAAAAATGTTTGAAACCATTATTGATTGAAGGTAATGCAGACAAAGTTGCTCAGAGGAACTGGGGTATAAAAAAGTGGTTATAAGAAAGTCATATTCTCCTTCCTCATTCATTAACTATTTTTTTAAGGTAGAGCATTTATTATAAGTTTAAAGAATTAAAACTCCAAGTCCCCGGGACAACCGTACGTAAATTTACGGTATGAATATATATTTTTCTAATTTCACCGAGCAGGGGTGCAAGAAAAAGGACACATTGGATCAAAAATTTACTGACATTTTTAGAAAACGGTTTTCCGCATAATATTATCGCCTAAATTTATAATAATATGAAGATGTATGGAAAAAAAACTTGTATATTAATGCCAGTGTTTTAGAGTTTTTTTGTGCAATTGCTTAAAAAGTTGCCCGTTGTTGCCTCGTTGTGCGACCTGCCCCTCGACCTATTGTTAAGCCATGCATTTCTTCTCTCAGTGATGTTATGATTCTTTGGAAGTTGGTAAACTGCAATATAGATAGAATCTGGTGTAAAACTCTCACGAAAATCAGAATTTAGAGCCACAAAAATTCAATGATATGTATAAAATACATGTAGATGGTTAACAAGTGGAAAACATATAGTTTTAGGTTAATGACAAATCAAAATTCGTGCAGAGCATGCCAGACCTACCGTTAGTGATTGGTCTGTAACGTATTGGCGTCCATAGCCAACACATGTTGCTTATTCTGTAATGGCTTATTAAAGTCTTTTTTGTGATGCATGAGTACCATACTGAGCAGTCTCTGTGACTTTACTTCTGTATTTCACCTTTAAGAAATAATTATTTCATGTGTGTGATGCAACCAGTTGTCACTTCCTGTATAAGACGGCGATGCGGTGGATAATCGGAAACACTGTTTAACATACTAGTACATTGATATACATACATATATTTATAGCACAAACATTTTCGCATCTTCCTCTCTTTTGCCGTCGCAACTTTTCCCTGTTTTTTTTTTGTTTTTTTTGTGTTTTTTTTTTTTGTATTCGTATATAATCACTTGATAATTTTTACACACACTATGAATATTTATATTACAGAGCCTCTTTTGGGGGTTGAACCCAGGTTCTCTGACATTCGAGTCCAGCACTCTACTGATCGAACTTAAGGGTTAACCCACTAGCCAGAGCTAGTAGGAATGCCATGTACCAGACTCTACCACATTTATCTCCGACTGATGACTAAAAAGTTGTATGTTGACAAAAAGACAGTTAAACTGCATGTTGACACAGAAACCCAATAGTGACATAATGAAATTGATTGTCTTTGCATGTTAGATGTCACGTGTGGGTAATTGTAATCTGGAATGTTTTCCCCTTTAACATTCTTGGTTATTGCTGTTGAAAGGAAACGATGCTCAAAATGAAATGTTTTCCATGTCTGTTGCTTATTTATTGAATGTGATATTTATCTTCATAATTTTTAAAATAATTATGTTAATTGTAAAATTACTTTCATTGCTTACCATTGCTTACTTATACAAAAAAAAACTTGTTTGCAAAAGCGTTGAACTCGTCAGACTATTGATTTTCCTTTGGGATTTTTATTAGAAAGTTGTAAATATATAAAAACTATACCCGAGTAAGAGGTATGGCCTTTGGGTTCCCCTCTGTGACACAATCAGACAAGTAAATCATGTCTTCAAAAGTAAATTAAATATTTCTGCCAGCCATATCCTGTCTTCAGTCGTCAGTTTCCATGACAGGGGACATACGACGGAAGTTCATGTTCTCCCAGAGGTTATACCGTCGTTCTGTTTCAATTTACTGCACTAGAATTAGGTTTTTAGTGTATGATTGCACAGACAATCAAGCTAGAAGTCGCGTCGACAATTCAAATTTCCCATGTTCTCTTGGCTAGCCTAAAATACCCGATTTCTTCGACTTTCTTGGGTTTTTCCATTAGCTACGGGGCAGGAGATATTTCAGAATTCGTTGAATTTGTCAAAGGTTCTATAGCGCTGAAAACATGTGTAGTTGCTATAAAGCATCTTCAACAACAAACGCCACCTGACATGTATTTTGATGTATTAAGTAAGACACAAAAATCCCTGTCACACCCGACATTTATTCAAGCCTTGAGCGGTAAGTTAATTCCATTAACCTGGATATGTAAGAATTATGTATAGGCATTATGGGATTCGTTTATCTGTGTATGAGTTGTCAGTATTATGGTCTGGGTCTTTTCAATGTTATATCGACCTGTATATTGACGAAAAATCTCAACTTCAAGCTTCTCAATGTTACAATAGCTTCGGAAGTTAACACGTGATTTTAGCGCATGTTTTGGTGTGTCCTAAGCAGATTTGTTGCTCTAGCTATAGACACGAATTATTTCTGTATCAAAATAAATGTATGAGCCAAATTTTTCAAACCTACAACAAAAAACCTTAAATTTGCTAACAAAAGAGAAGTACTTATTAAAATGGGAGTTGTGAATTATGATGTTAGAATCTTTTTATTGGTAGGTGAAATGAATGAATAAAAGGTGGAGAAAAGGTCTATAATCATATATGAATATAAATGAATACTAGTAAATTCATGGTATAATTTGAGGGATTAAACAATTAATGTAATAAATCATATTTGGTAAAATGTTAACTCCGCCCTTTTAAACCGCCAAATTTTACTTATGAACACATGGTCCCGTCAAGTAGTTACTTTTAAGGACACACGAGGCGTTCCTCAATTTTATATAATTTTCCTTGATATATTATTCCTTATTTATTAAATTGTAAATAAAGAATGAAATATCAAGGAAAATTATATAAAATTGGGGGGTTTTTGCGGAAAAACTACAGTAGCAAAACTCTTTATTTTTTAACCATATGTCATTTAAACAAACTCTAGTTTATTTGCGAAGTTAAAAAAAAAAAATTCTGGCTCTTTTTATGGACCATCTCAAAATAGAGGTACATTTATATGTACTATAGAAATTTATAGGAAACTGTCATTTTTCACACTTCGAAGCAAATTGAAAAAATACTACACTTATCTTTTTTTCTCAAATTGTTAAATATGGTCAGTAATATCATTTCATACCTTATATATGTAAAATACTAAATTCTACCGTCTGTTTTTTTAGTGGGGGCCATCTCAGAATATTAAAATGCACCAAATTTTGCAATATATTTGGAGCATTGCGAATGAAGATTGGTAAAATGGATTCATTTAAAAAATAAGGAAAATGTCCTCGAGGATAGCACAATTCTGTGTATAAAATTTCAACAGCGTACAATTTTGACTTTTTCTTTTATGTAATTTCTTATAACGTACTCCTACAGAGCTTCATTTTATCATAACATCTTAAAAGCGCAATGGCAACGCTCCCCTATCGCACAACGGAAAAATCGTTTAAAAAATAAAAAAAATTCCTTTAAAAATATATTTTGAATAGTATTTTTATCTCTATTTTGTTTATTGTGTTCGATTTTATAAATGATATGGAAAAAAAATCATAGGAAGTATAAATCCACTGTATCAAACTAGAATGCGCAAAAACATGCGCAATGAAAACTTAAGATTGGGAAAAATCTATAAATAGAACAACGATCAAGATAAAAACTTTAAAGCTAATTGTTAATTTGTTTTCCAATGAAACATTCTGGAGTATTATGATGATTAATACATCACACACTCCTGCGTGTGCCATTGCCTGTCTACATAAGATGGCATCAAATGCAGGCTAGTCGGTATACATCAAAGGTTTCTATAGATTTCCACCAATTTCATCTATGATAATCAGATTAACAGCGTAGCCCAGTCGTCACGCTGTTCCTAGATGACGGTAAAGGCTTTGTGAAGGCTTAGGTCTTGTCATTTGTTGGAAACTTAGCGGGGGGTGGGGGGAGGTCACTACGAAGGTTCCAGTTGTGGTCGGTGGTCGAGAAGAAACTGTCAACACCGCCATACAAATTCTTGAATTAATTTGAAATGTACTCGTTTATGCTGATTTGACGATGTCCAACATTATTATTTAGAGGAATAACTTGATGTCTTTGTCATTGCTCAGCTTTTATTAAAGATAGCTTTGTTAGTCCTGTAATGTTGTCTATTACTAGAATGTTCGATTGCCGTCAATGCGATGCCATCTTGCTTTTGTCTTAGGTAATTGTCTATTTAAGTCTGTAATTATCTTACAAATTATATTTCTTGCTGTTTTTTTGACAAATATTACGGGCGAAGTTGATGTTATGTTGCTGTGTCTTCTTTTTTTGCTGATGTCTTAACTGAAGAACCCAGTTATGTGGTGTTGGTGTTTTCGCAATTTCGATGTGATTATTAATGCATTTTTGTCGACATTGCATCTTTATTTTAGCTTGGCTGATGTTTTGGTCTTTTGTTACTTAAAGCGTACAGTCTACGCTGTATTAGAATTATAGAATTACAATTAGACGATAGGTTGTCTTTATTTATAGCAAATGTTTAGTCATAAGCAATGTTTTATACGAATTGTTTGTTAATGCTGTCTTTGTTGATTTTATTGTTGTTTTGTCCTTGTTTTAGGGGGTTTTTTGTTTTGTTTTGCTTTTTTATTTTATGTTGAAACACCTGTTACAAAATACCCCAAGTCGTTATAACAAGGTACATGTATCTACAGTTAAGAAAATACCCGATACCGAAATATCAGGCGAGACGCGAGACTCGTAAGGTTTAATGTATTAGCTAACACCTTTGTATTTTTTAAAATGACAATCAAGTATTCCATCAACACCTTTAATATCGCTTCTTTTAATCGTATAAGCAAGTTATCTCAGATGCCTTTCTCAGATGGCACTTCCACAAGTCTGTTGAGGAAAGAACAGGGGCGTACAAGGCGTTAAATTTCCCCCATTTGGATCAATAAAAAAAGTACTTTTATACAATGTTGCTAAAATATTCATTTTTGGTATGTATACATTGTTTACACTATAAATTTCAAGGTGATTGTAAATAATGTGCTTCAAATCTGAAATCACAAAAAATATAGGTTTAAACCAAGCGACGCTTTATGCCTAAATCTTGACCATTTACAGTGATACTAGTAAATTGCAAATTTTGGGTATGAATGGGTCTAGACTTCATTCTAAAAATACTTTTTAAAAAGAAAAAGTTTTCATTCTTTTTTATTATTTATTTATCAAAGTGGAATCTAGGCCCATTATTGGTCAAAATTCGATTTTAAAAAAAGCTTGAAACTTTATTTATAATTGTCAAACTATAAAAGTTATTCACACTGATTATCATTGTGTCAAAGTAGCTCAGTGTGATAGGCGGAGGACTTTAAACAGTAACTGTTGTCTGAGAGGGTGTTCGAATCGTAGAGGGCGTTTTCTTTTTTAATTGCTGCGCTTTGCTTCTTTTCAGGTAAAACTTTTTTTGACCAATTCTTATGTGATAAAATTACTTGGAAAAATATTTAAAACCCTTCAGATAGCGATAAAAATATCTATCATGTTCATGCTCAGTCCAAAAAATGTGAAAAAAAAAACAATAACGCTAGTACAGTCAGAAATTGTAATGTTAAAACACAGAAATGAAACTATGGAGAAAAGTGTAAAGTATAAATGTATGTTTGTTAATGGTCAGGTAATAGTTTTATATTGTACATAAACTGGTGCATGGTACCTTAAAATCTAAGATTCTATTATATGATTGAAATTATCACAAGTCGTTTAAATATCCTAGGTGCGGGGGATTCGACAGGCATCGTACTCTCTTCTCCTTTGTGTAATTGTTTAATTGTTTAAACTCCCCAAAACGCATCCATCCATCCATCTCTCTCTCTATCTCTCTCTCTCTCAACTATGGTGCATGTTTGTGCTTTTTATCAGGGAAACAGTTGATCAAACAGTGTATATGACATTTTAATTATGAATGCATGATTGCCCAAATTAAGATACGGGCCTATTGGAATTTGTTTTTGAGACAATCAGTTCATGACAACGTTAAAATAAGAAACGGAGGCGAATGCTTAATGAAACGAACGTCAAGTTTATTGTTAAAATGCAACAAAACGATTTATTATTAATCTTTATTCGCTACAGCATCAGACATTAGTTATCACACATATCTCTTACGAGTTTGATCATTGGCATAATTATTCAATAATTATTCTACCTCGACGCAGAAAAAAAGTCATCGGGCAAATTAACCTGTTCGCGGCACAATCTAGAACCACCCTGCTCTGCTATCTGATGCAAGAGGTAATTGAAATAAAACGGTTCTCCCATCTTGAAAAACAAATTATATATCTAAAACAAACAAGGTCCAAAATAATTGGTATGTTATACAAAGACAAAAAGGCGTTAACAACGTATATTAGAAAATCAATAACATTTCTAGTTCATATTTCTCCCCGTGTATGAATTTTTCTTGATACAAATTAATGCCCGTTTGATGACTAGCTATCGGAGTGACGTCGCACTGCGATGCTGGCGCTGGAAGATCTAGCCAGGTATAGAAAGACTTGGTGACAATAGCCCAATACACTAGTTAGTGCTAGATGCCAGCTCAGCGCATGTTTTATTTAGCTCACCGAGTAGTAGCTGTTACATGCCTTTCTCCCTGATACTTTTCCTTTAGTTCCTTTTTATCAGAAGAGGATTTTTATTTACATCAATTTCGGAAAATTGGATATTTTTTTTTTACACTTTCGGTGACTTTTTTTGGAATGGATTTATCCGCTTTTTTGTTGCAGTTGTGTAGCAAAGTTTTGAGAAGAAGGTACGTCAAAATGTTTTTTTTTAGCTTTTTACTTTTAAGTCGCAAGTTATTGAAATCATATTAGAATTTAAAGTTTAACATAAATTGAAAAAAGTAACTGTTAAATTAACATGAAATCTGTGTTATATACAACATTCAATAAATGAAACAAAATATTGGTTATAAAATACATCTATCGAAATGCGTTTTTATTTGTTAAACTGATGTTCTTGACACAAAATGAAACAGGAAGATGGAGAGACTGGCACTGTATTAAAGGCTTTATAAAATAATGATGTGCAATTATTTCATACTTGTGCAGCGGAGTTATTTTTCAAATGGTATTAATATCAAAACTATTTGAATTTCCTTTCGGGAAAAAAATGATTTGCTTGGTATGGATGCTGGCTGTTGGGAAATTTCAATAGTCTCGTTATAACTTTATACCATGCGGGTGAAAATAAAGAGATATAAAGTTTTTCCGAAAAACTCTTAAAAATAAAGACACGCATTTGTTTAATAAACGAACTAATGAAAACGAATGGCTCACAAAAACAACCTTTATGAATTGGTTGGAACTGAAGAAGTATTGGATTTTCTGCCTGTCTTCGACAAGACCACTTGCAATAAACATTATTATCGGACCCCGTGTTATTGTACCTTTCATGTTACGAAAGGATTAGGTGGCAGACCATGTTTTTGAGATAAAACATTCATTCATTATCTAATGTGCTGGTGGAAAGGTCCAAGAGCGTGTTGTCATACGGGCTCTTTGGTGATGATACGAGACCAGGAGCTCTGGATTGTCAATCAATTTTTATTTGAGTGATAACTTACAGTTAAATTGGTTCCCATCTCCAAACCTGTCCATAATTGTTTCCTACACTCTAGATTTGTCTGTATCTATCATTGGAACAGCCCTTCATTACAGCTAGCGTGAATTTATCAACTGCTCTGTTGTGATTGAGGCACTACTGGAATGGGGGTTCTTAACCAGTTTGTTACGGTGTTTTTTGAAAGCGATGACGATTTTATATTTTTTTATTTATCCGTGATTTTTTTTTTTTTTTTGACTAAATTCTAGAATACATCAATTATGATTATCTTTGCAAACGCAAGGCTGTAGAGGGAGTAATACAATGTAGTCTATTATCTACTCTTCGAAAAAAACAACCCACCCAAGCAAGTACATTTGCTGACTAGCCCAGAAAACCGAAAGTTTGTCATTTGTAAAGTGTTATTGTACAAAGCTAATGATAATTTTAAATTACACCAAACAGTATACACATACATGTACATTAAATTTTATTTCTGCACCTATTTTGTTAATTCTTTAAGATCCGTTTCACCTATGGCGTGACCGGCCAGAAAGAGAGAGAGAGAGAGAGAGAGAAAAAAAGAAAAAAATCTTTTAGAAAACTTTTGTCAAGTTGCATAGGCACGTAGCATCAGTGGAGGCCGGGGGGGGGGGGCGCACCCAAGATTTTTCTTAAATTTACATACAAAAAATTGAATTAACATGGAGTTGGCTCCTCACTTTTATGAGACCATGTGAAAGAATTTGATATGTTTATCTAAAAAATCAAAGTACTGAAGTACTGACGGGAGTTGATTTTATCGATTATTATTCATTTTAAAATCAACGATATGTTACTTTGCTTGGCAAGTAGTTTATAATCTGTCTTTGAATTACGCACATTTTTATACAATATGAATTCTCGGACTTTTCCGACAAGAATTTTGAGAAAAACCCTGTATGAATCGTGTTGTGTAATGATTAAAGATAGAATTGATTCCATCAACCTATGTATAAGTAATCGAAATACAGTACTCAAAAAATTGTATGGATCCAAGCAATAATGATCTCTAGTCTCGTTCAACCAGATGCTCGACTGTCTCTGTTAATCTTTAACAAACAAGTGAATGTGTATACCAGGTCACGTGATAGCTTGATGACGCGACCTCTAAATATAGAATGACTTTCTGCTTGTCGGAGATTTACGGAGACAGCCGATGGTTGAACGAGACTTTATTGAACTCTGGCGTATGAATACATACGACTGCAAAAAATATCTAAATTGTTCCTACTATTTAACATCTGACTATTTTTAAGGTTATCATAAATAAGTTTCTTAAAAACCAATGCTTCAAAATACATTACATCGAATTTATCGATTATTTTCAAGAACTAAATCTTGTCAGCGGTGATGATTTGTGCTTAGGTCCAAACACTGTTTCACTTTCGGTTTGCCAGAGTAACTGCATAGGAGAGTTGATTAAAATCAACTCCCAAAAACGCCTTGGATGTTATGAGTATGACCGCGTAGATTTGTACGGTGCTAGGGAATTCTTCTTGAGCTGTATCCGCCGTGTGCAGTACGGACGGGGTGAGGGAATGTTGGCGTCAAGGGTATAAGGTATAAGGTTGAGGCGCGCTGTGGGCCGTAAGGTAAAAACGAAAGGTAGGTTTGCCGTATTCCCGAAGGTCCACCAGTATACAGATCCAGAGAAATAAACAGGCGATTGTTGCAGGAATCCGAATTTATTGTACGCGAATCAACGATGGCAACATTATAACAGTTTAACAGACAGACATATTACAAACGAGTCGGATATGGCCAGTAGTGGCCTCCGGACTCAAGACTCTGGGTGAGTCGGACGTGGCCGAGGCTGGCCGCCGTATTCCAGACTGCCGATTGACAATTGTACATAACTATATATAAGAATCTAAACAATGAGTATAAATTGACAGGTGATGACATAAGTAAGCTGAGTGAAAGGTTCACAGATATAAAATAATTAAATAAACTCAGTTAGTCTTTGATGACCAAGAAATGAAAAACTGATAATTGCACAATGTTGTTTTAAGAGATTAACAGTCCTTGAGACATAGCACTCTGTCTCTTTGAAATCACATATAGAGTCCGAAAAGTGTCAATCACTAAATAAATAACTTTATAAGAAATAAACTGTGAGAAAATATTACGAAACAGATGCTGAATTTTAAAAGTAAAATCCAAAATAAAGTTATAACTGAACAGTGAATTTTGCACGGTGATATGAGACTCGTAACCATGCGACTCGTAACTCTGTATTTCATAGGACAATTTTTCTCGAATCAACAGAACAACTATTGCTTCAGAAGACTTAAAGAGCAAGCAAAGATTTCGCTTACTACGTAAGTGGTCGCAGTCAGGTGATAATCAACTCCAAATCGGTCACACCGGAAGCTAATTTGAATTTGAACCCATTTTTAAATACAATTTATCAACAAACGATTATCTTGCGAGTTCCTTTCCTTCAATAAAACAAAAGTTTGTTAGCGAAACTGATATCAACAGTATATTTTTAATATATTCGATAAGTGCGTACTATCTATTAAAAAAAAATGTTACTATAGTCAGGTACTCTTTACACCACTGGGCTGAAAAATATAGTTTTATTCATGATCAGCAGACATAACAATACAAAAAATGTTTAGAATATCGGTGTATATGTAATACGTAAAAGAAAATAGATTTAAACATTTTCTTCGATAATGAATATTGCATGTATTATTACAATAATTATAATATTTCATGATTATTGTTCGTTAGTTATCACACAATCTCTTTTAAATATTTATTGTGTATGAGTGTGTCTTTTTCATTTCTTTTTTGGATGACAGAATTTTGCTAGTGACGTAAGATTTGCCATGGACATGAAGAACTGTTTATGCCAGTTTCTTAGCAAGTTCATTAATCTTAACTGAGAGATCGGCTAAGCACAGTGAAATTCAAGTAATTTAAAAGTCGAATAGCTTTGAAGTAAGATACCCTATATCTATTCTTGTTAGTCATGTTTTCGTCTTTGTACGTGGCTTATTCTGACTTTTTTAACGATCTGTGAAAATTATACCATGTGCCTCTTCAGCCACTTCGCTCTTTTTGCGGATCAAGTTTCCCTGATAATAAACATTTCATAATTAATTATTAAATTTTCACAAATCGTTTCTCATATATATCGTGTATACCATACTTATCGCTGTTTTTGAAGGTCTGCATTTACACCCAACCAGTGTTATTCTCTTGCAAAAAACCTTTAAGTTAAAAAATGTTGATTTACAAGAAAAAGCTTAAATATTATATTTCTTACAAGAAGTAGGTGTTTGCTTTAAAAAAAACTTGCCTTTAAAGAAAATATCATTATCTTACAGCCTTATGGATTTTTTCCTATATATGTGACAGTCTCGATGGAATATAACGTCACAGATTATGTCTGCGACATAAGTAGAAATTACCGAAAGGTTAAAAATGTGTGTTTCCATAGCAGTATGTTTTTTTTCTGGTCTATATTGGAAGAAGTCATACAGTAAAAAAAAAGTATAATAATACTCAAAACTTTAATGAAAGCAATGCACAGACAGGACATATTTTTGTTTAATTTATTAGAGGTTGTTATTAAACTAGTTGTGTATGAAGGTAGGAAAAAGAGAAAATTTGTCAGCTTAGAAATATTCAAAGGCTTTAGCAACAGTATCTGTGATGCATGAAAAATGTTTTTAAATTGTTTCTTAGTTAGAATAACTACTGTATATATTAGGAATGTATTTTATTTTTACTTTAACGAAGCTTTATTTTAATTACGACATAATGTAAAACTATGAAATCAACCTCTTTTGACGCCTATTTAATCGCGATTTTTTTTTCATCAAACACAAAATGCTTTTTTGGTAGGGGTTTAGGGTAGGAAGGAAGAGCATTGATGGAAAATCGTGGCACGTTTTAGAATGTTATGTAACTTTTTTCTGCAATGATTGCTACACGTACTTTGATGGTCAGTATGATTCAGCTTTGTCACTGACTATATATGAACCCGAACAGATTCATTTAAAAAGAAATAAGGGCCAAAATACCCAGTTGATGTAACATGTACATACACTTTCGATAAATGTTAAATTTCACTTTCAAATTGATTGTGATGCGATTGTTGTGATATATAAATTTTTTCCCCAGATGTACGTGTTCAGCAGAACTAAGAAAGTGTTGAATTTTTAATAAACATGCTACAATTATCATTTTGATACTGTATTGGTTGAATTGATACTTCTATACTCTCTGTGCTGAAGTTAAGAGCGATTTTTTGTCGCAGATAGGTCTGTTGCTAGTTTAAACATGTAATGTAATATGCAGATAACTCTGTTAAAATGAACTTTGTTATATAGTTTTAAGCGTTAAAGTAGTTTCTATCTCTGGCTCATTCAGGTGGGAAAGTTAAATAAAATTGAGGCTTTAACTTTCAATGAGGGTTGAAATAAAGTTTGAGAACATATCCAGTGAATTGCAATTATATCTTAAAATTTCTAATACTATCCAAATCACAAACCGTTAAAAGAAAGGAGCCTGTTTTGTTCATATTCCTCTTTGCTTTTGAAAATATAAATAATACAGTGTAACTTAATACCTTGTCAAGTGCTTCGTCAGTCATTACCTGAAGAAAAGTAGTTAAAAAGTCTTGATAAGAAATAAAAAAAAAATTTGAACGACACTTTTGAATTCCAATGTGAAGCAAGTCGGTTACGTCACAACGATCCTTAAATCTTTAAAAAATGATTTTGAGACGGACATGAAATGTTAGACCCCCACCCCGCCATACTGCATGTACATACATGTAAATGGTATTTCATAAGGTTAGTGCTCTCATGTGTATGAATAACTGTGTTTATTAGTGATGATCAGTTTTTCCACAAAGATAGTGCTGTTCCCAAGAGCTCATGGCGAGAGTGCAGGGTGAAGGAGAAGGAAAAAAGTAAGCGACGAGTATGATGAAGTATATTTCATTTCAATAATTTTTTTTGAATGGTTTAACACATCGTTATGTGCAGAGTAACGTGAAATTTGATCGATTAAAGTCTCTTTTCTGTTCCAGCTTATTGGTCCTTCTGTTCTTGCTGGTCAGAATGTGTGTAATGCTCACTCTTATAAATATAATCGGGATCGATCTTCTGGGAGGTTGCCTGAACTTGGTGAAAGAGGATAAAAAATCTAGTAATCCCCCTCAAGCTCTTTTGAATTTCCTTTTACTTTAGCTGTGCAACATAAGCATTGATATACAGTGGTAACCGACGACTACTTACCATTTCAGTATTCAATGGGATTCGAACCTTTCTGAAAATAGCTGATGTGTCAAGTGTAAACTGTATACTAGTATTTATCAGGGAAACATATATCCTCTTTATTCAACTTTTATATACTAGTATAAAGCTACACGTAGCATAAGGTAATAATAAACGTAATTCAATGGGGCGCGCCACGGGAATATTCCGAAGGCAAGGTCATAAATAAATAATGTGTTGAATACACAGTAAGGATAGTAGGCATCGCCATTATGTTACAATTGCTTGCTCAGATGAAAGATATTTATGATTTTGTAACATAAATGATCTAATGATTGCAATGTGTGCTGTAAAAAGTTACATCTCAATAATGTGACGATAAAAACGCTTAGACTATACAATGAACCTCCACAAACAAACTATCCTAAATAATTCTAAACACAAGTACAAAAATACACATGATCAAGTTCATCCCCTACCAGCTTACAAGCAGTTAATATTCATCCGGAAATGCACGTGTTCGGGTTGTTTGAGTGTCACGTGATTGAGATTGCTGGGGTTTTTTTAAAAGCGATAATGATAATGTCACAGATAGGGGAAGGAAATGAATCTTATTATTATATGGATTATTATAAGTGGATATCTGCATATAAAAGAGCGCATCTCAATAAAATTACAAACAAAATTAGTTGATGAAGAAAACGGATTCTTAAAGAAATAAACATCAGCATTATATACGTCTCATGTCATATCTTTAAAATATGTAATGCTGTTTTTTTAAGCTAAATAAAAAATTCTATTTGCCATGAAAAATCTTTGAGGGTTGATTTGTTAATTTTGTTTTTACGACGCTCTCTCATTGAATAAAAGACATCACGTGATTACCGTCTAATTTTCTATAGACGGTTAGTGGCAAAGTTTAGTCGGCAAAATAGTGGACAGACTGTCTCTTTGATTGCATTTCTTCTTAAATATAGTTGTACACAAAACGTTTTGGTCCTCGACAAAACAAAACCATTCATAGGTTTGTTACTGTATACAGAAATTTGTCACGTTTATAAAGTCCATAGAAGACGGGGGAAAAACTTGTACGAATACCATGCAGAGTCTAAACAACTTGTCAAAGATTGCAAATGCGGTTGATTTCAAATTGAGGTAGTTTCAAGAATGCCGATGACGTCTTGAACAAACAAATCTCAACACCGTGACCACCGCGACCAGCCGTCCTCCGGATAAAGAAGTGTTTAAATGTTCCGCTCAGTGCTAGCCATTTCTTTTACCGCCACACACAAGGTCTCCAATCATCACGTTCCACGGGAACCAGCTTTAGTGTGACCAACGTGCCTTATTTTCCTAAAAGACGCTTTTCAATGGACGAGATGCTCAAAACAACCACATACTCAGCACCATAATTGGATTCTTCAGTGGCGTTCTGTTGTTCTAGTTAAATGTTAGAGTTGATCGTAAATGGTAGATGTATAAGAATAAAAGTATGATGAAGTACAGTGAAATACTTATTTCCTCTTTCCGGATTGATTGCAAAACTTCTTGAACTTTTGCACAAAAATGGTGAAGCACAAGAAACTGAGCAATTTCAAAACACCCATGATTTTTAAGCATTGGTGTGCCCTGTTACTGTCTTCTAAACTAAAGTAGCAAGTTGACATCATTCTGTCAAAAGTATGAAGAATTACCATGTGTGCAACAATCACTTGTTTGATATTTGAAGCTGTTGTACTTGTATGTGTAATTTGAGATCTGTCTTTACTTTCCTGTCCGCGAAAATAACAGTAGCTATTGATATCATATAAACTCTTGCAAAAAGTGCTTGATTAGCTGTATACATGTACATATACTTTGCTTAGAAAATTGTAGCTCCGAAAATGTCAGACAGCTTGGAAAGAACTCACAGAAGCGGCTACCTATCAACTGTTACTGATATATTTGTGCATGTATTTATAAAGAGAAGTCCTTACATAGACATGGGTAGACACTGTCTTGTGTTCGTGGGTTTTCTCTGGTCTCTTATTGGTAATTTTCTTTCGCCGTTTGATGCTCTCTTTACAATGAAATCGATCACGTAGATGGCAATGTAATGAGACAAAAACCGTGCCCGTTACATAACGCCAAACGTTATTGCAAACATGTCCAACTCTTCTTTAAGGTATTATTTTCAAGTAAGAGAGAAAGGCGTTGATATTTCTATGTTTTACATATCTCTAGAGCATTGAAAAGGAGGAAGGTTTAACAATATTATGTTTTGTATCACTATCTACACATAAGACCAAGCGCTTTCTACCTTTAAATTTTGCGTATAACAACTGGAATTTTAATTGGAACTTATTTTGATTTATAAAATTATCACTAGTTTGAAGTTTGAAAGTTTGAAGCTGGTTTCTTTCAAACTGATACGTCTTTCAAAGCTGTCACAAGAATGGTTCTAATAAATGTCCGCTTCTTCTGAACTCAAAGATTTGGAATTTTCTGTTAATTTTCTTTTTCACCAAACAAGAAAAGGTGATAATGAAAACTTCCACGGATTATTTTACTATCGATCTTCTTCTTTAAGTAATATCAATATATAAAAGGAAATGATGTAAAATTGAATTACAGATACATAATTATTTTCCTTTGGTCTGTGGAAAGACAGGAAATGATTAAAACAGCTGCACAAAGGACCTTCACCAAATTTTAATCAAATTTGTGTCGTGAATCGATAAAACGACAGCTTTTTTTGCCCACAATGTCCATCTGATGACATCTGTAAATAATTCTTATATGCGTATTTCCAAGCGCCATTCTCGAAATCTATTGTGAGTAGGGCATAGTGATCCTCCTTAATACTTTTCGATAAGGTGAGAACTTCTTAGTACGACATGCACGAACACGTGGAAAGCTTGGCCAGTGATGTTGCTGAAGCAATTTAATTTAATGACTGATTCCATGGAATTAACGCGCTCGGATCGATTCAAACTTATTTGATGATGTTTATAAGTTCGTATCTCTTGTTACTGGTCTTGGGTATCCCTGAAAGGACAGGCGCTTTTATAATGAGGGGAAGAAAAAGATCCCCGTAGACAATCTAACTCTTCTGGGCTATGTTTCCTCTCGGTTAGGACTATAAGCTGTTAATTACCAGTGAATATCAGTGCTATGAATGAAAGTCAGTATGGATTATTTTCTCCTTCGAATTATTCCAATGGAATGAATTTAACAAGGTATGTAAATTTTTCTTTACCTTTCATGTGACCAAATCATGGTTTCATAATGCGAAGGTTTGATACATTACAAAATAAACAATAATAAAGAACAGCAGAAAAAACCGAAATTAACATTTCTTGTACGAATTTCACCAAAAATTGTAGTATTTTATAAATCGTTGTCACAAAAAATACATAAATTTTATTTTCTACAAGTGATTTATGAATTTTTAATTCGATAATATTGAATGTTTATGTTAAAAATAGGAATGGATGAAGTGGATTTTTAAAATTTTTCCAAAATTTCGATCATTTAGCCCTTAAATAGTTATGGTAGCATATTTAAAAAAAAACCGGAATCTTTATACATACACGTATTATATTTACTAACGATTGAAAAAGAACACACAACATGCTTGGATTTGAAATTAACCGTAAGTTCGTGTTACGTTGAAATTAAAACTTAAGAAAATTAAACATTAATAAGGGTAAATTTATTGACATTTTCAATTCAGTAGTGGATGTAACACATACATGTATACCATGTGTTCTAGTATGCAGAATATTGATACCAATTCTTTGGAGAAAGATGTTATATTTTTTACATCCATTATTAAAGTTGCTTAGTCCTTTTCCAGGAAATTTTTTTAACAGGAGTTTTGCAAGAGTACACTGTTTCCAATACAAAAGGTTTTGGTTGTGGTTGGAACACATTTTTTTCTATCTAAGAATATAAAAGGATTATTTAAAAACAAATTCTTCAAATGATTTAACACAACCCACTTAAAAATTCAGATTTGGTTGCAGAAATTGCAGACATTTTAAAAAATATCTTATGGCATTGAACAAGTCTAACCCATTGAATGCCTTTTACAGAGTATTTATATGTTATTCTTTTCAATTTTTAAATTTTGGATAAAATGTCAAAAGTCAAAACCAATGACTGTTCTAATCTTGAAACTTGAAAAACCTACGATACTTTTTTTTAACAGAGGAAAGATATATACAGAGTATGTTATTTTACGTCTTAATGAACGACATGTATGGAAACCTCTGAACATAAACGATAACTCAGAAATCGTTCAGATTGCACCAAAAGGACATACATAATGTTCTATTAAGTGATTAGGGACTTATGCCAATGTTCCATTATGAACGTTAATGGTCATAAAAGTGTGGCGCTGATCATATTGTTAAACTGCTTGTAATGTACGATTTAATTTGCCGACAGAGACTCCAACCCCTCATCACGAACTTTATACATGCAGTTTGTTGATCAGAATAATGGCTTAACTTAAATTGCAAGTCTGGTTGAAGAAAAAAATAAGTCTGAGGAAAACTTAGAGAAAGGGACTTCTTTCAACGTAAAGTATTCAACTTCGTAATTTTCAGACGCTTCCGCAAATAGCCCTTGCAACTAATGTATTTGCAAATTGATAACCTATAGCGTGTTGTTGGGTTGCTCAACACACATAATTCGAGTATGTCCCCCCATGAATATGAACTCTATCGCCGTTGGAGATAGTACTTCCTTGAGTAAATACCATGGTTCCAAAATCCCCAATTTTAAGTGTGATCTTTATTCCTGGGCTAATGTTATTTCATATCAAACACCCGAAGGCTGTTAGTCAAGATCGACTTAGTGAAAGCTCCCAGGAATAGCAAGGACAAATGAAATTATTTTGTATTGATTATTCGTTAGGGCAATCATTGACAAAATACAGTTTTAACCATATTTAAGGTATGCATTGTGGAAATACGAAAGAAAGAGTTTTCCTTTTTATTTCTTATAAATAATACCAATAGACAATACATAAAATAATTGGTTGTCCTTTTCATTTGAATGCATTTGTCGTGCTAATTTAAGCCACAGAAATTGAATTATTGATGATGGAGAAAATGTGGAGAGAGAGAGAGAGAGAGAGAGAGCATAAAAGTTAATTCTTAACTTCACAGATGGAATACAGGAAAGC
This sequence comes from Magallana angulata, assembly GCF_025612915.1. NCBI lineage: Eukaryota > Metazoa > Mollusca > Bivalvia > Ostreida > Ostreidae > Magallana > Magallana angulata. Next base: position 18,226,887 of record NC_069117.1, read on the forward strand.
TTACCCGTTTCTATATATTTGCGTATTTGATTGGTTGTGTGGAGGCGTGGTTTCACTTCCCTCCAATTCAACTACAACTTCCGTTTTCTGCGTTTGTTTCCAGGAAGAAAGACATCCATTACGTAGGTCGTCTGCAAGTTACATCTGTAATGAATACTCTTTAAAGAGATTGTAAGACGCCTAAAAGACGAACGAGACTTAATGCCACAGCAGTCATTTGGTCTCGTAATCCGTCTTATGCGTCCATACATCTTCCGTATTGAAGATTTCTTCTCTCCAAAAGACAAACAAAAAAGTGCAAGCGAAGATGATTTACTTGTTTGTGGAATTGCTAATAGGTTTACTTCTAAAGGAAGCTTGGCGCTACCATTTACTTCCAATTCCGCCGATTTATCATGATTAAAGCAGTTCCCCCAGATTCCAGCTTTGTTTGACTTCTTAGTACCAAAGAAGTGAAGTGATTTTTTTTCGAGCAAGCAGTGTTGTTTTTACAAAGGTTTCTGATATTGAGTGGATTATGTACAGATATGACCTTGTCGAGTCAGTTTCTCTCTCTCTCTCTCTATCTCTCTCTCTCTCTCTGAGACAAAAGAAATCATGCAAATTCCAAATGCTGGCCCATAAGCAGGTACATGCAGTATCAACTTTGGTGGAGAAGGGGGTTGGGTTGCTGGAAATTAGACAGTAAATGTGGCCAAGTCGGCATGTGAACATGGAATATCGATCCATAGCAAGAAATATAGTATATATAATCATTGACAACCAGACGAATACATGTTTTTTTTTCATTTGAAAGAACCTGAATAGGTAATTGTCAATAATTTTCTATAGTACGATTTAATAGTTATGATAAACGAAAACTTGTATGCTAACAGACAGACGGACAGAAGGAACAAGGAGAAAAGCATCCATCGAACTTTGGGGGAATAAAAAAACTCAGTACTTTAACCTGAATTTTGATACATTTTTATGCCCTTACTTTCATAAGTTAGCAGTCAGGCTTTCTTAGATAAGCTTTCTAATGTTTGCTTGATAAGGTTTCTTACCCTAGCTGCATGTATATATTAAGCTGTTTAGACCGTTCTGTGAAGGTATCTTGGTTCTGTGACAGTATTCTAAAGTACAACACCACGTGAACATAGAACTGTATAATTGGGTTTCTGGCTCTGTACAAGCCTCCATTTAATTCGGTTATCCAGAACATCCTTGTTATTTTATGTCTAAGAGAATTCGATTAAGTTACGTGAGTGTGAAAGTGCTTGTTGACCTAATTACTATTCTCTAAGTAAAATTTGAATATGACGTTCTGTCAAGACCTTACTCGTCATAGCCGTCACTGCAGCTAGTGTCAAATTAGATATCAATGGTATCAAGAGACCACGATTCTACGATGGATAGGAATTTGAAACAGTTGCAGCGCATTATATTTAAAAAGTAATAGTAAAAATACGACTTTATTTATTGTCTTCTATATCATAGAAATTTAGTATGTAAGTAAAACTGATTATCAGTTAAACAATTTTTTATAACTCCTAAGTGTTCACTGGAATCCGTTTATATCAAAATGCTGCCCTTTGACAAAATCCATACATGTAACTGCAAAAAAATATTTTGCTCATAAAAAAGCAAATAAACCCCGGGTTCTCTCTCTCTCTCTCTCTCTCTCTCTCTCTCTCTCTCTCTCTCTCTCTCTCTCTCCAAATACACACGAAAAACCTTATCGATACCATTCCACTTGTCATCCAAACTGACATGACATTTTCTGATGTTACACGCGAACATTATACCGATGGTATCTGTGCGACACTTTGAAAAAATGTTCCACGTACATGTATCCATGGAAACATAAAATGAAATTTCTACTAACTATTTCTCTTTAATCATTTTTGCCATAGATGTATTTCATGGGAGTGTTCCGAAGGGAGGGGGCTGGTTGGCTTTGTGTTTGCTTCATAGAACGCATTTAGTTTCTATTTGTGTTTTTTAAAAGCAGAAACCAGACTGCATCGATATATTCTAGCGCCAGCCATGTTGAATTATCTCGCTTTAACTAACGACATATCGTTTTAGGAATCACATGGACAGGACAACCACAAAGTATATTCCACAACCCTGTCGTCTGTCTAGGAAAGACCAACTTAGATCAGGGAGGGGTTTTAACATTATTGTATTTTACCAATTAACAATTCTTAATTGTCAATGAGTTCATGACTAATTAACAATTAAGAATTGTTAATTAGTAAAAGACATTATGATCATCATCACTTTACTCTAGCACACGTATTCAAGTTCACCTAGAACCCTATTTCTCTGTTCTCTGGCGAATCGTGAGATTTTACGAAGCTTTCGGTTTATTGAAACATACCTCAGTATGATGCATTAACTTTTTTTATGTTAGTGCATAATCAAACAATAAACGATTGAACAGTGGCACAAATACTAGTCATCGACTGATTCCGTTTATGTTACATGTACGTGTTCTAGTACATATATGTATTTGGCGATATATTTTTATACGAATACTAATTTTGGAAGAGATAAGTGTGTTATGTTATGAACATGTACCTTCTCGACAAATCTGAACAGACCGGGGTACACTATTTATGGGTGTAATTTTGCTGTGAATGCATGCTGAGGAAATTTCTAATAAAGCATCAGAATTCTGCGTCATGATGCCAACGAAATAAGCCGCCACAGGAAGAGCTTTGTACTAGCAATTTTTGCTTTGTAATATCACTAGCTTTATGACTGTCATTACCGGGAAACTCATGTCCAATAATAACAATCACATCGGTCCGTATGGTTGTTATGAGATAGCAGCGTGTTTAGTACAGAATTAATTAAAAAGAGTCTGTGTGTGTGACGTCATAATGGACAATAATACCTGTACTATTACTGTATTTCATTCGTCTTAGTTATGAGTTTTTTGCAGGTTTTGGAATCACATTGAATTTTGGCTGAAAGAAGAGAGAAAATCTGTATAGAAACAACACTTTTTTTTTATATTAATCGCCAAGCGCATGATATTACCATACTACCGGTGCATGCATTGCAAATTTTGCGAAAATGAAGTCAATCTAAATTTTTAATCTTCGTTAGTCAATTTTGCTAGCCATATTCAGTGATTTTAAAAAAAATTCAAGGTACCCAATAAGCGACATTATTTCTCTGTGTTCAATTTATGTGATATAAATTGATCGCAAAAAGAACGAGCATAGACGATAGCAAAAATAAGAAAATTCAATAAAATTAAGCGGACTTAATATTAAAGTTGATAATTTTTTTTTTCCTAAATGAAAAAATGGCTATTTTTGGCCTTTACTTATATATCTCCTAATTGGATGTTTGGCAAAACGATAATTCACAGAAAAGAATGTTTAGTGCCGATTACAATAAGATTACTTTGTATTGCATTCGTTGGCAAGTGTTAAATCCCGGAAAAAAGTTTTAGCACCCTCCACAAAGAGAAGAAAGAGAAACATTAACTACAATCAGAGAACAAAGATATATATTAGATAAATATTCTGTATTGCTTTTGACACGCAAAACAATTTGCTGATAATGGCAGTAGCTTTTTTGTTTAGCTCTTGTCAATTTAGAAAGCTTAACTTGATACGTCGAACGACGAACGACACAAGATTGCGGACCCCGTGAGCGTCGAACCTAAGAGTGGCACACACCGGAGCAATTATTGGTATTTAGTGCGACCACTTTCTCTCGCGGTCCCACTTAAGGTGGCTGGATACACCTAAAATCGATACCTGTCAGCGCATCCTTTGCAGTTGTAATCGATATCGAAAGGTTTCCGTGATGAAATATTAACAGCCTCAATCATTGAGTCCCAGTATCAAACCTTGATTTGTTGTCTATGGTTATTTATATACAATCTATAAACGCATGACGTCACAACTCCTGATTAAACGAAGTCTATGATACACACTCAATCTTTCACGGATATAGACACTGTGGTTCGTCTCCGATTTGTCAGTATACGGAATGTTTGGCTTTTTTTCTTCTTATTTTTTTTATGGCAAGCTATAATTTCTTTTGAGCTCTCGTTTCCAACATTCAGAATTATGGGTTTCCTCGGCCAATTTATGGCGATTTTAGCATCGTTCAATTAAGCTGCTATGATAAAAAAAAAAGACCCTAGCATCCATGATCTCAATTTCCCCTTGTAATAGGAGAAGGCGCTGTTTTACTGAATTTTTTTGGTCTAATACTTATTTCTTCAGATAGAATTTAAATACTTTACATGATTATCATCACAGTTTTCATTCAAAGTACCATTTATTGCAATGTTTTCTTTAAAAAAATCGATTCTCTCCCTAAAGTCTTTCGATAAACTGTAACATGCATTATGAATGCTAGTTAAAATATGAAATCCATTAAGGTCGACGGAATCGTTGGTTAAACAGTATTAACCCTTCAATGGCGTCAATGATTGATTATGCCTCGTAATGAACTTGAAACGAAGAAGACTTCAAATGTGTACTGGTTTCTTCGGTCATTTGTCGGCCTTACAGTCCTTTAAGTTTAAAATACTTGCATGATCTTAGTTATATCTAAAAATAGAAGAATATCCTGAAGGAGAATTGGAACAAACGTACAAAAATCAGCTAAACACAGTTTCCGCAGTTCTGTGAATTTATTATATAATACAAAGATGAAGTAAAAAATGATTTTACTTCTATTTTGCTTTTGCAGACTTTTCTTTTAAGTTATAAATGCCAAGTGTCCAATGGATAACTATTCATCATGAAATAGATACCTCAATGATTGCAGACTTATATGTCATATGGTTTTTAGCCGGGTTCTGCTGAAAGCAGAGTCCTGGCTGTAGGCAGGCAAATCGCCAATGTTACTATAAATAGAACAACTTCAAAAGTAAACATAAAACCAAACAGCGTCAAGCTTCCGCTATACCAAATAGTTACACAAAGAGCCACGTTTTGTCAAATGTGTTGGCATTTTGTTTCTTTTTTTTTTGATTTCGAGAGAATTGTCTATCTTTTTTAGTAATCTTATTAATAACGTGCTTTAAAAACAAGACGATGCATTTTGGACACATACAATGCGCATGAATTTCCATGTACTACTTTGCTGCGCATTTAAGAAATTTGGATCGAATATATAACGCTTGTTGCAAAATTCAAGGCAGCAACTGTTGAACTTTTTTCTATTAGACAGACATATTTTTGTTTATAGCCGCTTACAAAATGTGGTCGCTCTCTGACGCTTTGCCGACATTAAAAGCATGAGAGAGAGAGAGAGAGAGAGAGAGAGAGAGAGAGAGAGAGAGAGAGAGAGAGAGAGAGAGAGAGAGAGGGAGAGAGAGAGAGATTTTAGTCTTTACTATACAATATGCATAAAGACACACCAAAAGAGCCCGGCTTTCAGTACTTCAGTACTTTGATTATTTCAAGGTCTAAAGACTATTTTTAATAGTTTATAGATGGTCCTTTGATTTGTACTGAACGTTCGGTCCTTATCGCTACCGTCATCATTCTTAATTCTCACACACTATTTATATTGCTGTACATCGAGATACAAATCTCAATCTAGTAATATGTATAGTCCAGGAAGCAGCAATACAGTAGAACGCGGATATAACGAAGCGCCAGGAACGTGCGAGTTTGCTTCGTTATAAGCGTAATTCGTTATATCCGTCAAAATTACAACAGCATAAAGTCACACAAAAATGATTAAAAACATACAAGATAAATCCAAAACTTCAAATAATTGATTCATATTGTGTTTTATCAAAAATGTTATATTAAATCGAATTGTACTGTATTGAAAACTACATGAAAAAATGTGCTTGTTTGTTGTCGTCTCTACTTTAAAGCAATATGAGCGGCAATTTTCATGAAGAATTTTTTTTTTACGAAAATGTGATTTTCTACTTAAATGACAAAAATATCATGGTTTTTAAATTTCTTTTCGTCAAATTTTTGTGAAAAGGGCCGTTGAACCTTAATTGGAGCGAAATTGAATTATTTTCGTCCTGTACAAAAATTGATTTGCTATATGCTCCTTAGAAGAGATCTCTTTCCTCTGACAAAAATGATTTTTTTCAACCTTATTTATCATAAAAGTTTGAGTTATATGCAGACTTATCGTACTAGCAGGTATTTGCAGCAAAATTAAATTCTACAAAATACAGCTCATATTGCTTTAAGTCTTTGGGGAAATTTCAAGATATCACACATAATAAAAGGAAAACAGATGACATTGCTTCAAGTATAATCTCTTGATGACACCGTGAAGATTTGTTTTCTGTCACTCAAGAAATCGTGACAGTTCAGCCACTTTCAATCGAACAAAAACATAGACCTAACGGAAGGGAAAACACCAGTTATCTGGGCCACCGGCGAATTGAATTAACAAAGTGTGCTAAAATGGAACGTTGAAACGTTTTACTGAACTCCCCCCGAACCTGATGCGGACATTGTCCCTGCTTAAATAGAACATGCTGTATGGTGAACATGGAAGGTGTTAATGTTTTTTGCGTCACTCAATCATGACCCTTCACACGTTCATTTTGAAAAGCTTGCATGGACAGCATTGATCCGCGAGGGGATATTAAACATTAAGATTATTAAAAAGATGGATTATCAGCGAGGCCATACTAAACTAATTTAACGTGAATTATTCTTGAGTATAACTTCTAACTAATGTTAATGACCAAAGAGGTTCTGCAAAAAGAAAAAATGGCGATGAGTGGAATAAGATTATGGAGGGTCAGAGTCAAAAGACATATTTTTTTGGCTCTTTTTTTATCAAGTCACCGGGTCACGTTGGATTGAAACAACGGATAAAATGACATCAGAGGATTCTGAAATAAATGAGGATCTTTTTTTGATATTTTGTTCATTTGTAAGGGGGTGCAACAGAAAATACACCTTTGACAATTCGAGAAACCGTATCGGATGTATAAAGGCATAAATAATTGTTGTCATTTATAACAAAGCAAGGGTATCTGGAAAATATAGACTTCATGATAAACCTTTTTTGTTGGACGTGAGAAACAGTACACCTTGTGAAGCACGCCTGCACGGCTGCAGCAGATGGGCTTTTGAACCCACGTCAATATTCATAAGCAATTCAGGGAACGTGTCAAAAAGTAAAAATAAATCAAGGTGTAACATTTAAAAAAAATGTGTTTTCTGCCTGAAACCATCATAAAATAAACAATCTTCGGCATAGAATTAAAAGCGTAAACATTTTAGGGATAAGATGATATAACAAAATCATTGATTAGCTACAGATTCAAACATGTAAACAGAATAAAAATAGTGAAGCACAAGTAAAACGATTTGATAAAGATTTTTAAAAAGTCACCTGTTTTGCGTGTCTTACCTTAAGGAAATTGTTTTTTTTTTATTGGCTTAGACTAACAAAATCAGAATTGCGATTTCAACAAAAAAGACTTCATCGCACATTATATACATTTCAAATGTTCGTTATCTTAATAGCAATTTTTCCAATCTCTTTTGCATTTTTTGCTATTTAATAAAACAAATAATGAAAAATTTTGTATTTTGCCGCAAAATTTCTCAATCTGTCGCGATCGTCTCCAATGTTGTTGAATGTCTAAAAATAGTACCACGTGGATAGTTATTTGAGGGTTATTCAAGGGGAATTTTTTGTTTGTACGTTTTTTTTATTGAATCGGTAAATATCGCAGGAAACGATAAACGTATTAAAAATTCTTGAAGTGTTGTGGTATTTTATCGCGTTATTTGCAGAAAAGCGATATCTCTTCGAAGATAATGAAAATATTTTGAAATTGTAATTGTGTAAAATACGCTAGTTACATGCACCTTTACGTCAAATATAAGTTATAAATCGATGAAATGTGTTTAAAACGACATTGTGTTTCTGTTGTATACATGTAAGTCAGGAAAACCTATAGGGACTTGAATTTTCCAAATTTTGAATCTTTTCCACACAAAATATGGGTGGCTAAAAAGCCTAAACTGTGTTCTGAGTTTTTGCTTTACATTCTTTTTTATGTTTTGATTTATGAGAAAGATCAATTCCCAAACCAATTTGACGAGTTCATTAACTTCTATCAATGCACAGATTTACCCCAATGAAAATCTCAAGAGTGAGAAAAAATTATAAATCTTATATAAAACTACTAGAATTTCGATTCCGATGCATGTATCGTGAGTACATTTAATTTTAAAAAAAAGTTTATTCGTCATAAATAATGCTATATTGAACTCGATGATCTTTTAAAGTGTTAGGGAAATGTCATGTGCTTTTTTACCTCTGTAAAAAAATAGATGTTACATAATCCTGTGGTGATTGATTCTTGCTGGAGTAACCTTATATAGTGAGATTTAACAGGATTCACTAACACTATCAGTTTGAAGAGAGATTTGAAGCAACAAGGAGAGTTTGAAATGACGTAACTAAGGTATACTTCGGAATCAAAAAGGCACTCAATGCTTTCTATGCGCTCATGTTGAGAGGGTCTGGACCAGACTCATGTTTATAACATTTTAAATGTGTCGTGATTTTGTATGATTAGAGCAGATGAATATTTTGAAAGCCGGATTGTGCATGGCAAACTGTCGACATATTAAGTGTAAATTCAATATTTTCATTTATATCTACTGGCAAGCCCCGTGTGAGTGCACCTCGTAGGGCTGTGTTACAAGCCTTAGTCGATTGTCAAAGGCCTATATCGACTCGCTAATCCTTACTATGCACGACTGATGCGAAACCTAAAGTATATCTACCAGGTTTTTTATCTTGTACGTGGAGGACCTGGAAATTGATGATTAAATGCGAAAGCATCAGGGACAGAGATGTTCTCGACGACGTTCAGAGGATGGAGGTGACGAAAATGGAGAAGAGACAAAGAATTACTTTTGATATTCAAAGGGAATGTGGATGATTTAAAGAAGAAAAAAAAGGAAAATTATTATTCTTAAAAAAAGGAGGAGTTTAAAGTTATCTGCTCTAAAAATTGTGAAAAATGTATGGATCTTATGTGAATGAAATGGACAGCAGTTCCTTGGATAGTCTCGATGAGACAGGTAAATACATACATGTACATAGGTAATCGATAAAGCTTAACGCAGACGCTGTAGAAAAGTCATTTAGCGAAGGTGGCGCACAAACATGTTACCCTTACTACATATGTTAAGGTAGAAAAAAAACCCTCAATACTTTTATTGTAATGGAGAATGATAATTTACATCTGATATAGAAGGAGATGTTTCTTGCAAAGAGTTTTACAATTCAAAAATAGAAACTACAGATATGAAATGGCCTAGAATTTCTAATATTAACATTCATGTGACATTTTTCATATATATTTTCTATTGACGTCTGTTTTATTGACATCTGTTTTAAAATTTTAAAATATTTAGAGATATTAATCGATAATATCATATTTCTATAATTGCTTTCGCAATGATTAAAATTGTCCTACTAAGTTAGTTAAATTATAAATTATGTAAAAGATGTTTGTGTTGTCCTGAATATAAAGGTACGTGTTCGTTGATAGCAAAGAATATCACAAAATGCAGATAAAAGGGGATAACATGCATCAATTATATTTTTCTTTGAATATGCATCTATGAAATCTTCTAAGACTGTGGACACTATGCTCATGTACATGTATAACAGGTTCGTGTAGCTTTTTGGAACCCATCATAGATGTAGATGGTCGCTGATTCTGGTGTACAGCCCTAATTAATGTTTTAGTTGATTATTTCTTGATCGATACTGTCATTATGGTAACGACAGAGTGTCATTTTCTTCGGGCTACTCACTTCAATATTTATGCCAAGATCTTGAATTATCATTCAGGATTCAAAGGTTTGAAAACATGCCACATAGATATTTGAAATCAATATCTGCCAGCTTGGCGTAGAATTTTGATTTCAAATCTAAGAACTCATAATGGTGTAAGTTGGTAAACGACTTTCATGTCTAAAACAAGAAAGTCTGATCGAATATATCCGAAAATGTAACAACAAAAAGAATTTTTAATCAAAGCATAACTTTATTCAAAGGATTTAGTTTGCCTAAAGTTTTTGGATTTAATTCGTTGTTCTTTGTTGCCATTAGATCACACACTCAGAATTTACGTTTAAATTGAGTTTTTAATTAAGCCACAAAGAAGCTTTCTTAGAATGTATAAATAAGTAAAAGTTTGCATTTAAAATTGCTGAACTTCATTTCAAGTAGACTTTTGATGACAAAGAGAAATCTGCTTTAGAATCATTTTAACATGAGCTTGGACTTTCGGTAGAACGTGACTATCTAGTTCTTGCATCAAAACAATTAAAAATGACGCTGGTTTTAAGCGAAATATTCACCGATTGCGAAGTCTTAGTTCAAAAAACAGACAAAGTTGATTTCAAAGAGCCATGGCTGAGTGCCTAGCAATGAAATAGACACGTCTACGTCACATTGCTGCTTGTCACAACTACCCAACGTCCAAGTTATTGTTAAAATGCTTCTAACTGTTTACAGAGGCGCAATGTACATGGAAAACGAACAGTCTCCTTCGATTTTAGACAGGGTGACGGTTTGGGTAGGTAACACGGCTAAGTCTTATTCATTATTTCCTTAGTGTTTCCTAACAGAAAATTATTCACGAAGGTCGACGATCTCTGCAGAATATCAATACCGTTGGGAGAACGATATTAAAAAATGGTATGAAACCGAAGGGAAGAAATTTTCTAAGTATGACATTCAATCAGCAAAGAATAAAAAATACGGGTATTGATATTTTGTGATTGTCAACGAATGAATTAGTTTTTTGTTGGAATGGATATTAGCAGACTACGATATAGCACCTCGAGGTGTTTTGTTCTCTATGCACAAGATGTTTCTGGATTAAATCCTTGATTTTGTATACGATTTAAGTATAAATATACATTCAGGTTGCCTCTTAGAGTGTTACGATATTTTGAAATCGAGAAATAATGGTAAAAATGGAACTGTCACCAAAATTTTAGAATTGTTGAACCCTTAACCCATTCTTTAAAATATTTTTAAAAAACTGTAAAAGCAAATTTTGTAGTGTTTGCGTTACCCTTTTAACTAAAATCACATCTAACAATTGAAATCTATTTTATTCCATGTTCTTCTGTTGCCCGACTGCCCGACTGGTGCAGAAAGGGGTTTTAAGGTTTATTCCAAGGGACACTGCAGCAACAGTTCAAGGGTTTGGTTTGCAGACCAATAGTTAGGGTCTTCAAAAAGATTTTAGCTTCTTATGTACAGAATTGAGAAATATAAATGTATAACCCGTCTCGAGCGAATATAATGGCATCTCTGTATTACTGCAAGTCAAAGACTCACTAAGGAATAGGAAGATCTGTTTACAAATTGTCAAGACGCCCGTTCTTTATATCACCGAATATGACAGATTAAATTGTGTGTATTTTGATCACTTTTCATAGTGTTTGAACGGGTAAAACTGTTCGAACTGGGGCGTGTCAGCACGAAAATACATGTATGTATTAATTTTGTTTAAAAATAAAGAACGAAATAGAAATTCAAAGACTTGTACATTGCCGACTTGGCTGAAGATTACGTAACAGCTTTTTGTGCCGATCTGGATTCTAACAGGTATAATGATATTGCATTATTAATGAAGATCTCCCTCTGTCTTGTCTATCTCTCTATGTCACTGTCAACAAATATAAGGCCAATTTCTTAATTGACTTGTAAATAATTAATATTGATGTAGTTTCATAGTCAGCATTGAATCCCCCAATCCGGGGACTCGTGCTCATGATATTGCTAAAATAAATCATTTGCTGGGTCTATTTACGAGAAAGTGCAGCCTCTAAAAAGTGAATTATAGATGCTTCAAACAAAACAGTTGAGTAAGATCTCTCTCGTGCGCCTCAGTGCTGCCAGCAATTAATTTGTTTCCTCTTATTTCTATGCCAAGTAGTCACAAATGGTTTCGTCTTGCATAAATTCAACATTAAAAGTCATTATGGAAAATTAAAGACCGATCATCAATAATTACCCTACTCTTAAGAGGATATTTCCGAAAAGGAAAAACTTATCGGCTATGTTCTATCTGTCTAGCAGTGCGTTCAAGATTGCGTCAACTATAATGGTATTGATGATGCAATTTCAGAGCGCTTCAGATTGTCGAAGTTTGAACATATCAAAAGACGGATAAAGAGGTTTCGAGCTGATCATACGTTAACAAACTTATTAATGATAAAAACATTTTTGGTTTTTCTTTTCTTGTGTGATTTTGGAAATCATTGAGATTAGAAGCAAGGGATAAATGTATTGAATTTATTCAGAATCCGGATGCGTTAGACCGCGTTTAACAAAAAATCTAAAAAGGCAAAATATTATCCAATGAATCAATAAGACTTTTGCAAGGTGTTTGATCATTTTATGCGAAAGTAATAACGATATATTGCAAAATTGGCAACTCTAGGATTAAAACTTAAGAAATTTATTGATACGTATGCAAGTGAAAATAAAATTCTTGTTTTATTTCAAACTGTTTTGGAAATCACATCAAGCCGTTTATTTGCTTGGTTAAACGTGTTGTGCACATGTACACACAGTTTGTAAAATAAAAATCAAAGTTCAACAAGAGAAAGAAGCTTTCGACTACATTTTAAGAATGCGCAAACATGCTTTCTGGAGTATAAGTATCAATAAGTAACTGTTTAAAACATGGAATTCGGACGATGTGTGGTTTCCGTGTATATATCCAGTTTTGGAATATAATCTTAGTTCATTTTATCTTTATTCTTGTTAAGCTGTTAGGTCCGCTATGAAGATATTTATTTTAACAATCTATCACCTGGAAAATACCGAACTTCATGCGCGAGCCGAGGTTAAAATCTGGACGAGTTATTTATACGCAGATGTCTTGCATATTAAATAGGTGTTTCATTGGCTTCCAGTCTACTTGCGGTATGACTGCTGTTCATCTCTAAAGGAATTTTGTACAAAGAAAATAAAGACAAGTCTGAATTTGCCTTCTCGTTCATTGACTCTTTAGTTAATTAAACTGAATTTAGATTTTGAACAATGCATTGTAAGCAAAATCTATGTAGATTATACATTTGGGGTGACCAATAGATCAAATAATATATACAATCGATAGGATGAGCACTATAAGTAACTGATCTGGACATCTTCCTTATTTTTTTTCTTACCAGTCATTTAACTGACTTATCTCTGTGCATTTATCAGTTAATGTCTTTATTATTCTTTTGCTTTACTTTTTAACGACATATATAACAGCCAATCAGGAGAGGTCTACCCAAAAATATGACGTGATGCATTCACTTTTGTTCTCCATGTTCAAGTTTTATCGATTTAAAAAGGAGTTGACTGAATTCGGAGTATGATTTTAATAAAAGGAACTCTTGTATCGTAATTCGTGTAGATGATGCACGAGTTTACACAAAAAAGTAGTAAGTGGCGAACGAATGTATTGTTACCTATTAATTTTTATTAAATCGCTGCAAGAAAATCGTGACAGATAAGTCGGTTTAAAAAATCAAAATGGCTACCGCGGCGAACGTTTTTATTGTTTTAGTACTTGGAAGTCTTATTGTAAAAAGAAATATTTCTAACGTCAGGTGCATGTGTTTGTTACGGTATACAAATGTTAACTTTGTTCGGTAATTCAGCAGTTTGAGAGTTTTCGGAGTTTTCATAAACCTTGTATAACAGATACGTCCGACTTGCGGATTTTCCCTTGGATCACAAAATTAAATAAATCTAATGATTTAAATTATCTACCTTATTATATTTGTTTTGATTTTCCTGGTTAGTTGTAGTTTTGAAGATTTTTCCTTGGGGTCTTATTTTACATAAAATACCGGTGTCAATTTTCTACAATTATGAAGAACAGTCCCGGCCGGAATTTAGTAAAATTCAGAAAAGTATCAGGCAATTGCAAAAAGCCGAATTTTACATACTAGATTGAAACAACTAATTCAAACTCATAATTTTTGGAACATATTCGAGGAAAATGTGAACAATTACAAATTTAAACTTTTAAGACCCCGTCATTCAGTACTCTCAGTACTTTGATATATTTTCTGCGTGGACCCTGAGGTCCACGCAATCATTAGGCTGGACAGGTTATTAGGTGCACATATGTGACCTTGACCCATATTTTAATTTATTGGGTAAACACGTGATATTGTACTAGATGCAGCTAGAGTTAGGGCTGCGGAGGGAGTTTAATTTGATTAAGTATCATTGGCAAAACACACTTAATTTCGTCAACTTTTACTCAATCTATCTCATCAAATGCCATGGTATTGATTTGTTTTCCAAAAGCACCGTCAATTTACAGTGGAAGATGTCCCATAAAGTTACTGAGTGTGAAATGGGACATAGACAATACAGGATGAATAATTAATAATAGCATTTTTGTCATGTAATTGTCATTCACAGTTGATTATACAGATATGGAATACGTATATGCAGTAAATTTATTTCAGTCGGGAATAAGTTTTCTGTCCTGTTGAATTTGAAACAGTAAATAAATTACAAAAAATTCTTGCCCTTTAGCGTTGTATTGGTTGAACTATTATTTTGATTTAATTTGGCTCTATTTCTCGAGTATCGCTTCGTTTATAACAGAACTTTACGCAACCGTCACTATCTCAAAAACTGACGTCACCGTAAAACCTCTATGCACAACGTCAGCTGTTTTATCAATTTTTTTTTTTTACTTCAAATACACCTTCTTAGTAAAGCGATGGCTGTATTGCAATTGAATTTCATTTAAAGATTTTTCTTATGTAAAGAAAAAAAACCCAGCTCTATGATTTCTTTGGTTAATGTGGAGGAAACTCGTCATTTACACGTTTTTATCAGAGAGGAAGTGACTAATGATCAGGGTAGGGTTATTTAACGGTAACGAAAAACTACACGCTTAGTACGATATATTGATGACAAATTCTATGCAAGGTATATATTTCCGTTTTTATGCGGGGTTTTTTTCTTGCAACAGCTGAGACGACATATGTTACTTTGTCAAATGATAGGTCGATTGTAGATTACAAAGCTATTGTCTGTTTCTATGTTAAAAAATAATTAATGCTTCATTTGAGCTAATGGGGGAATATTATAATATGCCAAGTCATTATACCAGTTGCTATTCAATGACATACGCTAGCAACAATTGGATCAAATATTGTGTATTGACTCTAAAGTAATTCAAATATCATCTTGAACCTGTGTAAAGTTTAAGTTGGATGTAGAACCATTTTAATAAGAGCTTGGACTTTGGGTAGTTGTATCAAACAGCAATGTGACGTAGGCCTGTCTATTTCATTACTGGCCACTGAGCCATGACTCTCTGAAATCAACAAGATTTCTCTTACTTTAAGCGAAGACTACGCAATCGGTGTATATTTCGCTTGAAACTACGCCATTTTAACTTGTTTTGACGCAAGAAATAGATAGTTACATCCTACTGAAAGTCCAAGGACTTGTTAGAATGGTTCTATCTTGTCTTACCTTCTACGCGGTCAATTTATATTCAGGCTTAAAATGTTTTGAACATTTTTTTTCAATTTTAAAAAAAAATCATCAAACCATTAAAGTGGCATGTCAACGCCAAAATGTATTGTGATGAATATTTAAATCAGTTAGAATGTGCTTTATTTACCAATTACTGCGTAGCTAATTTTAAATGACCAAAGTTTTGTTGGTTGGCTTCTTGTGAAAATTTCAACCTAAAATCATACACTCTTGACAAAATTCGACGATATTTTCAGAAAACTCCGGAAAATCTCTCTCTCTCTCTCTCTCTCTCTCTCTCTCTCTCTCTCTCTCTCTCTCTCTCTCTCTCTCCTTTACGACCAACCCCAATACTACCCTTTATTGCGGTATATCTTTTGTCATACATGTAGAACGTTTAAGGGTAAAGTCACACGTGCATATAAAACATGTAATTATATGGATGGTAATAAAGATCATCCGCTCAACAATAGAAAATTTTAATAAATAAATCTGTTTTGAAAAATAGGCGCAAAATTGCATTTTTTAACGATAAATACGTCAACCCAGTACTATCTCACAACATTTAATGGTTTATTTTGCAGTCACTTGATTCAGCCGAACCAACCCATCATTTGATAGCTCTCGGGCTGTTAGTGTTATTATTCAAGAAATGTGCAATAGAAAGCCTCATTTTCCGTTCATTACTGTCATTTGCTTGATAACCTTTGTTAATTTAATTACACATAACAGGGATAGGCAAAGACCACGGTACTCGGTATTTGTTTTCCAATTACATAACGTTGGCTTGTAGAATATTCAGGTCACCCAGTAAAGAGCCTCAAGCCAGTATAGAATATGCTAGGATCCACTCACTGGCAAAGGTATTCCATTCAGTGACTTGCTTATCGGTATATTTTATTCTAGTGAAGCCTTTTAATGTATACTTAGTGACACTGATAAAAAAGAATCTTTAAGGTGATAGTGCGTCTCTAATTAGCAAACTATCGGTTGCCTAGCAACTCCTCGAGATCGGTAGAATTCAAACCCTGTTCTCTCTAATCTTTATAATAAGGGGTCGAATATTGATACTTTGAAAGCAATGGATTCCGTAGTTTCCTGAAAGCGAACCTAAGAATATTCTGCTTGATTAACGCGGCGACGAACAAAAGGTTTTTCATGGTAAATCAAATTCAGCCTTCATCTTCGCGGAATTGAATTTCGCGATATGCAGAATTATTATCTCTTTTAACTTAATTTCAATGTTAAATATGCCAGCAGTTCAGTTTTGGTTTTTTTGTGTTAACTTTTTCGGAAGAAATCTTGTTATAACAATAATGGTTTTCAAGAAAATTGTATCGAAGAGATTCGAATTCAACTAGGCGACTTTAAGTTTTACTTACAATCCCCTAGCAGATGAATCAGAGCCCTTTAGTTTATCAGTGTAAATATCGTTATATTTATTTTTTTTAAATCTCCACAATTTCTAAACCCAGGGCTACTGACTGATGTGTTTAATTTAATACAACACTGGAATCCCATGCCATCGATCTTATTTCAACATTTGTCTGCACAAAGTGCCAAATGATTACGCTTAATATTGCACTAGGGATTAACAAGTCACCATTGAGTATGATATTGTCATGTTTTCCGCAAAAAATGAAAAAAATAAATAATGATGTGCTGCTTGTATCATTTTTTTTTAATCTGAAAATGAAGTTAGCTCGAAAAAACTGCAGCTGATCGGTTTTCGGTTCAACACAATGCGGTGGGACCAACACACTAAAGACATATAGAAGGGCTATTAGTATTGATTCCAAGATCTTAGCACCGTGTAGTGTCCAGCGAATGAGAGCTCGACCCCAAAGTCCCACATGACGAGTAGCTGACATCTATCTAATCCTATTATGAACGTGATTTCCTCTTTTTCTCTTCCTGCATGAAATTGCTGTTCTACCTTTAACCGGAAACAGGATATTATTTGTTTATCATTTATGATACTGTCTTAGAAGGAAATATGAAAATCTAGGGATTAATATACTTATAACTATATTTTGTTGAAGTTTTGATTGCAAAATAATTATGTTCTAACATGGATTTCTATGTTACCGGTTCAGTTTTCAATAGCGTGCTTGATTGTTCAGTAGTGTACACAATTTGGTAAGGTATGTTTCACATCAGGTATAAATATACATGTAGGTCATGTATTTTGAGTTTATGCAAAGAAAACCTCTAGATCACCCTCTACTACTATAGTCATTCTATTTATAAATAAGCCTAGTTTTTAAAAGGGATGTTCATCTGGCCAACACTGGATTAAGTGCATCAGTTTTGTTCTTAAAAAGTAATTCAAAAATATTTTTGACGAAACAAACTTGAAACTCTTTCAGTCATAGGCCTAAGCAGTGAAAAGAGAACTGCTAATACCGTAATAATCCTCGATGGCATTATGGTTCCTCAATTCCTGGAACAACACACACCAGCATATTGTAGTATAATTGTGCAGTGAATGGTTTATGGATCCAAACTAAAGCAATGATGTTTGGGAAAATGAAGAGAAGAAATATTTAAAAAAAAAACCTACAAAACAATGAAAATGTTATTTAGATATATCTCACGTTATGGCTGTTATAAATAGTTAATTTTTTGTGTGTGCATTTGGGTTAAATGGGATAAAAGGACATAAACACAAATCTGATAACGTAATACTAGATTAAGTTTGACTCAAAATGTATACATTTGTGCTAAATGATTTTCAAAGTCTGATCTTGAAAAAAAACACTTTTCTTCAGTTTAGAAGAGTCCATAAAACATCTTCATGTAAGTTATTTGCGTTCGAAGCAACTCTAAAAGAATCTCCAGTGAGAATTTTTTAACATAAAGAAGAAAATGAAAAAAAATCCAAATTTTATTGTTGTCATTGTTCCAATCGATTGGTTATTTCATTCTTTCCTGTGATGTTGCCTTGCTTGATTTATGTGTGTAAGGAGGCATTTTCAATATCTAGGATAGGAAAGCTCGAGCATATTAGAAATATATTTGTGCAATACATTAAACTATAAATCATTTCATCCAGGTAATTTCTATGTTTGTTTCAACATCCACAGCTCTTGTCCGTTTTACTGACCACGTCATATCCAAGCTTCTACGTAATATAAATAATTCTAAAATGTACGATCTTAAATCTGTCTCCAAAGCTACTTTGTATTTTCTGTTCTTCCTTGTCGGACGTCTTTGCACTTCCATATGCGCCTGCAGTTGTTAAGTCATTAACAGAGTTTTTTTTCTTCATTGAATACGGCGGTCTTTCTGCTGAGTAATGGGTGACCGAGATTTAATTTCCCTTTTTACATATTCTTACCAGTGTACACTTGATTGCACTGAATGCAATCCCGAGTTTTATAAGAAAGTACAAAATTTACATAATGTAGAATGATACTTTGCCATTCAGTCAACTGAAATGTGACCTTAACGTGGAAAAGGTGATCGAACGGAATAGTTCTGCGGCTTTGTCGTTCAGTCACTTTACAGATCTTTAGTTATCAGTAAGTTGATCAAAACATTCAGTTGACTAAATGCCATTGTTTCATATTGTGCTATTATTATGTTTTACATGTACCCGTCAAACACCTGACAGGTTTTATTTTGAAACATATACAAATTCATGTCATATAATTCAAAGCAGCGTTGATAATTTTTTTCGTTTACAATATTAACTGTATCCATAAAGAAATTCATTTTTTTGTAAACAAAAATTATTTAAGCCTTATCTGTTTGTGACCGATATATAAATGCAGTATTACTGTCCATCATCGGAGATTAATGTTTTACTTGCAACAAATTTCCTTGAATTTGCTTCTAATTTTACAGCATCCCCAAACAATTCTAAAACCATCATCAACCGGCTCTCTTGAGAAGAAACGTTAGCATTTAATTAATCACGGTGTTTAGTCAATAAACTGTCTACTCTCTGTATCTCAGACGATGTCTGAACAGGAATATATCCCCTACGTAATAAAATGGCCAATCTCCGCAATGAAATTAATGGAGAACTTATTGTGTTTTGGTCGTGTTTAATTTGGTTCTCCTTGCAATAAAAGCCTATCATGTCACCTTCTTAAATAGCCCAAGTCAAGAGGGAATAAAGAATTTGACTTAGCAGGGCAGTTCTATTTAACTTGGTTAAAAGTAACTGTACATATGTAGAAAAACCTCATTCGTGTATTTATGCAGTCAGACAAGGAGTTTACAATTTTATTTATGGTTATTTATTTAGGTAAGGGTTTTCCATTATTTGACAATTAGGCTTTCGTATAATTATCACTTTCAAGTTTTGGTAATATGAATAATACCAATCATTATAAACATAAGGATATAATTCATTTTTTAAACAAAAGTAATCAGTTTAACTATTTTGAATATATATTGAATTTTTTTTGGTCCTGTCTCATATACCTTTTGTCAAATATACTCTTTTCAAGTCTGAGTAGCCATTCTTTTATATAAATTCGTTCCGAATAACCTAGGCCTGATCGGAATGTTAAATTGAAGCTGCATAATTGATATATAATAATTCGATAAAGTTGACCCAATTTTCTGTTCCAGACAGATTTTACCCGATAATATTGGATAGAACATTTCGCTGACGGACATTAAGTATTTGATATTTCCTCCTCTTGTTTTTGTGGAACTACACTAACCATTGTGGATACAATTCTACTTCCCTTTCTTAATGCCGATTTAATAAGTCATAAATTTAGCTTAAAAGTCGTCCATCCGACGTAAACAATATAGATTAACAATATTCAATGTTCTACTAATTGTTCCTAGAATCAAATCATGAAGAGAGAAAGGTTTGATGTGCATTTTACGGCTTTTAGGCTCCAGTTTTTATTCTTATCGAATGACGTCCCGGTTGCTGTTTATTTCCAAAAGAGTCCAAAATGTTTTCTTTACTAAACCTTGATCAAAGGAAAAATCAATAAATGAATGCTACTTTAAACCTAATCAAAGTATTTATTTTTGTGAATCAAGCAAGCACGGTATAAGATCAGCAACATCCTCTAGTTATTGGGCAATATCTAATCATTTGAATAGGCAGATCACATTTTAGAACTTGTAGTAATCTACGAAATCATTTAATTTCGGTCAATTTAGATTTAAAAAATCTATTCCATGTCACGCCGATTTTATTCAAGTAAAGTATACATTCTCGCATTGTATTTTATATCTAATCGAACATCATTTATAACCAGTATACCTATGGTACTGAACACGCGATTTCTCGATGCTCACTGAGAAGACCTCGGCAGTAATGCTACCGTGTATCCTACAAATATTATTACCTTGGCCATTTGCAGATATGGCATCCGTTAACCACAGGTTACCTTGTTTTGATCAAACACCCGTTTAGTTATCAAACCGACAACGAAAACTAATTTGGGAAAACGTTACTGCCATCTATTAACAATCTTACCCTTGGGCAACGCATACTTTCATAAGCATCCCGGGTGAACTAAAATCTGTCTTCAAAGGCTAACGGCAGATGCACGATTGTCGTATATCAAACAAGGGCTTAAAATGTACATGCAATCCAATTCCCTTATGTTGCATCAATAGATGGTGTCCAGAACCTGGAGATTGGTAATTGGTTTCAGTCAGTGGTCGGAAACATCTAATGATCTTTTCTGTGGGGAAATCATGTTTGTTTTGTTTAAGGACCGGTTGTTTTTAATGGATTGTCGTTTGACCTTGCTGATTTCCTCCCAAACCAAAAAAAAAGTATTTTTACTTGTCATCTTGGGGATTTTTTTCTGAGTAATCTATGTCTTATCACATCCATATTTACCTTTTTTTGGATCTATGTAGCAGGAGAGGATAAATTTCCTGAGACAATGTTATGTCTCAAATTGACGGCCACTTGCTTTTTATTTCTCTATATCCGTCATCACCTGTAAAATCAATAGAAAAATTGGAGACTCAACTCATATCTAAACAACATCGTGAGGGTACATCAAGTTTTCCTAATGGCAACCAGCTCCAAAAAAGCCATTTTCTATCTCAGTTTCTTTATTGCTTCTCCATTTCTTTTGCATGCGGACTGCATTTAACACCCATTGTTCCAAATCGGCGAAACTACTTGATGGCCGTATCAAAGTGCTAATATCATATGATGTTTGCTGTCTTCGCAGGGCTTGTATTTCATTTGAACGAATTTGCTTGGAATAGTACTATAGGATTTTTGAACACTGTTCCCCATGCAATACTTGAGGTAAGGGCATTGAAAGTAGGGTTGCGTTATGATAAATTTATTTTCAAAATACGGAAAAAATATCCATTTTCGGTCAATTCCGATGATTTTGATCGAATGTTTCTGCTATCCAAAAAGCGATGCGGCTTATAGAATCATTGTATCATTGTCTAATGCATCATATCATTATAAATTGTTAAAAACCGTCATACGTGAAATTCTTTAATTAACTAATAGTTTTAACAACATGTCATATATAAATTAAACTGATCATTTTTCCGCTAATTTACTCGAAATTGATTTTTTTTATATTAGATAACATTCTTTATTGTATGAGGTAAAAATTTTGAATCTCGAGGGAAATAAAAGTGATTGCATATTGCATAAAAGTGTTCCTTTTTTATAATGAGTTTTTGCTTCGAATTCAGATTGAAAAATTTGACTAAAGTCTACTTCAAATTGATTGGTAATTAAAAGCCACAGGAACTCGGGGGCAGCGATGATCATGAATGTTTTAACCGACTTGAAATTTTAATAACCAGTCAACCTGTCATTGTTTCTGCTTTCCGTCGCAATAGTTTTTTTTTGTTTATTTATTTTTTTTTTGGGGGGGGGGGTGCTAACAATTGAGTCAGAATCAAATTTTATCCTTTTAAAAGTAAACTAGCCAAAGAGTTTAATTGAAGTAGGCGATTCACATTGAAATACTTCGACCAGACAAACATTGAACGTTTACTATATGATTCAGCGCACAGACGAAGTTGTTTTTCATCCATGTAAGTCTATCATGAGAATACGAGATTTGACCAATCGTACGATTGTCAAAATGAACCAGCTTTTCTTTGTCTAGTGTCAGTGTTTGGCACAATTTATCAACTACCAAGTAACTGTTTCAGAGAAAATCGAGTGATCAATTTTTTTAAGTCTAGAATTTGTTCAAAGGAAAAACTCTGCCTTCCTGAAAGCGCACTTTTTACTCAGCCTCTATATTTTTTTCTGTAGAGTAAAACATGCTATATTTAATTCCTGAAAACTTTTTTTTCATTCGCGATATTTGCCAAAAAGTAAAATCGTAACATCTTAACAGTACTAAAAGACAGCTCTAAATATGTAATTATTATTTTGAAGAAAAAAAATGGTCTACTAAACAAGGGCGACATTTTGTACAATAACGATCCCCTGGAATTATACACATCTTCATCAGGTGTAGATACATGCATTGGCGCACTCCAAGCTAACAGGTCTGACTTGATTGCGTTTTTGCGTGATACTTTCTGTCTTTTTGGACGGGCGTTCAATCTATCACTGATAACGCCGAATGTCGTTTGCCTACGGTCCTGAACCGTTTTATGTACAATTTGTGAGAGATGGTAGTTCTGTGTGGTTATTAAATTGTTAATGTGTGCTCGAAACAAAAACTATTTATCAGAGCCGACTAAACGACCTTGTAATAACAGGGACCATATTTTATCATGGCAGTCTAATTACTGTTTCTGATTTCTTTCGTCTAGTAGTGTGTGTCTATATGTTGGAAAGTTAATTTATGCCAATTTCACCTCTTTTCCACGTACAAAAAGGCAGGTAAAATTTGCAGGAGCTGATCTGCAGCTTGAGCCAATCCTGGTAAAATTGCAGGAACTGATCCGCAATCTCAACGATCTATTCTGATATTTAAAACTTTATATTATATCAAGATATATAACAAGAATACAGTAAACATCAAAGGAGAATTAATATTTAAATGAAATTATTTTCTCCTGGGGTTTGGATTAGAAGCATTGGAGAAAGAAAGATAACTCTTACTTGTAACAAGGGGTGTTTTTTTTTTTAATTAAATAAGTTTGCATGGAAATTATCTAGAACAATTATTATAAATCATAATATATTTATCTTTTTTTTTAAATTTTTCCATATAAAAAGAAACGACACATCATTCGTGTCAGTTTGTGTGGGTTACTTTGTTTGATGTCTCGGGGCAAAACTATAAAGCTGTTTAATCACAAAACAAAGTGTATAAATATAAATCAAGGATAAACAAGAATGTTTATTTTCAAAATAATTCTATAGGGAATTATTGACAATAATCTTGTTTATGTGGAAATATTACTAACAAATTTAAAACGCTATTATAGTACGTTTGTAATAAGTTTTAATGTATCCAAAATCCGAAAGACTACGATAAACTACGTTCTCCTAACATAAATTCATTTCCAAAAATTGAAATATTTTTATTTTTTTTTAACCTTTTATTTGACCATCTTACTGTCAATTTTTCACATAAACTGTAATTACACGAAGATATATAAGCGATAACTTTATGTTTTATAACATAAAAAAACGCTATATATAACTTCCCAATAATCGGAGCAACGGTTTAAAAATGATATTAGACCTAGACAAATGCTTGTAAGTTTCTATTATGCCTCTACCCAGCATAAACCTGGCTGTGGATACACCGTTCGACAGTTACTTTATAGTCAATATTACTAAAATAAATATATAGTTTCCTGAATTTACCAACAGTGCTTGGGTATATGAAAGTTTACATAGAAAATGTGAAAAGACACAATGAAATGGTGTACTTATCTGACTTTATTTGGTTGATTGCGTTACGGACAGCAGCTATTTAGTGTATTGTATAGTGTCTCTTTAAAAGACCCGAATATTGTGGGAGATTATTGCGAACATGAAGAAAAAAACCCTCGTCTTTGTCCTTCATTCAATGGGTGAATTCGGGATTTTTAAAGACCGGGGGAATGTTTTCACTATAATAGAACACAAATATTAGAGGATATAGGCATAAATTTTGTGTGATGACAAAGTGTGAATATCTCTGATCAGGAATCACGAAAATTGAAGCAACTTTGCCCGGGATATATGATTCAATTAAAGTTTATGTGACACAACAGGAGAATCGTGATACGACTTAATAGTGAAGTGTTTGACTGTCATTACCTTTGGATTTTATTGCCTCACGTAGTGTATTTTGCAATATCTCAAATATGGCGCAGAAAAGTGGTTCGCGGTCAGTGTTTTTAAAGAAGTTGCATGAAATGGAGCAACAAAAGTTGCGACGTAAGAAAGGAAATTACTTGTCAAGTTCGTCATTTCTATCCCGATCTTCTGGTGAAAATATAACGGACCAAGACAAATCGGCGTTAGCTAGTGGGGGGTACCCCAATTTAGGCTACGATGAAGAAATTACGGAAGACGATAGTGAAATAATAGAAGACGATGAAATCACATTGGATCTTGACGAAGATGAAGGGGAGAGTTCGAGGCAAAAAGCCGCAAAGTGGCTTAGGGAATGTGAGGATGCAGACGACATTTCAAGAGAGTCGTCTGTTCCAACCTCAGTCTCTGTCCGCCGTAGCAGAAGGCCAGCTGAAATGAACGGAAAGAGTTATCTTAAAACAGAACCGGGACTAGCGCAAAAACTTAACCCAGCACATGGCGCAAGAAAAACATCTTGGCTGAATATTTTTGAACGAATTCGGTCTAAAAAATTGTCATATCGACTCAAAAAGTTTTTGAATAATGAAGAGGAAACAAACTCTCACCAACAAAGTGAACATCACCATGATCCTTTCCGAAAACAAAATCCTCTTAAACGAAAGAAAACGAAAAAGCTGAAAAACATGACAAAACAAGAAAGAAGAATTTATTTTAAGCGCCATGGTAAAACAACATATACATATGCACATTGTATATAGCAGCAGCCAACACACTGTCCTAGTATAGAGTATTCATTTCTTGGTTGCAAGGTTTTTTAAAATATGGTCAAATAAAATGACGATTTGTGACACATTCCACGAAAGATAGTCAGATGAAATAAAACATGTTAATCTGATCAATCTACAATATATATCATATCCATGCTTGTAAATAGATAAAGTGTGATTTTTTTGCAATAAATGTTCTAATGCATTGATATCATTTTGCAGCAAACTCTAGGCTCCGCTACAAGGCTCAAAACATGATCGGGGCCACCGGAAGCCGCCACCTGTCCCAGCGGCGCCGGGCCTCCTTAGCAACACCTGCCGCATCACCGTCCATGTTTTCACACCTGGAGCAGGTAAATGAGGAGGATGAGAACAAGCCTCGACTTCCCCCCACCCGGCGGCGGGCAGTGGACACCTCAGACTACCGAACATGTGCCATACTCCAAACGAGACTCAAAACAGTCAGAAACTACCCCGAGTAAGTACGATAGTACATGTACTCACATAGTCGTAATTATCAGTGCAACTACCCAAATCTCGCTCTGAATTATTTTTCTTTACTATAATTAACAAAATATAATTGTCAGCGAGTCTAAGACACAGCCACTAGAGATCGTAAAAAAGTCCTTCTTCTTTTATAAAAAAAATTAAATTTCCATATGCAAACATACACATGCACGTATGTAAGGGCGAAATTAAAACGGAGCGAAATCTTCTTCAACTGTGCCATGCCTTAAATAACTTGTAAATAACCATTTGTACATGAAACTTCGAACGAAAGTTATTCTGCGGGCGTTTTCAAAGTCGCGCTGTAAAAATAAGGGTTGGTGTGAAAGTATGGTTGTAGACAGGATTATAAAAAAGATTTATTTAAAATATGTCGGTCTAGAAACTAAGATAATCTTGTATAAATTGATAAAGACAGGTAAGAACAATTTTGTTTCCTGTTCATTAGATCTATTATTCGAACTTAGAAGAATCGAGTTCCAAAGATGAAATCGAAATGATCAAATGCGAAATGATCCAAAAATCTTTTTCATAGAATCCTCTCTACCGCGCGATGGGAGTGGAGTTCGAGTTACCATTCTTGTCATGTTCTGAACTCCTGCTTTTTATTGATCGTTTCGTAACCATACACATATTATTACTAATTCATAAACATATGGATCGATCTTACAGGGTTGCATAGGTGCATTCACTTTGCATATAATTGACACAAAGACATGTCGTATTTCTATATTTAGAAAGGTATTTTTCTTGAGATTGCCTCATAGAATTGCATAATATTCTCAGATCTCGGAAACTGGTCATAAAGTCCACACTCTGGTCCTAAAATAAACGATTTTTCTACTCATTAAGTTGGTGCAGTATGTAAATGAAGTGTACGGTATATTCACGGCATACACCAGTTTGTCACCAGACTGTCCCGAGTATCGATCCAAGGACCCGGTGACACAGGGCCAATCGTCATTCCGTTTATTGGTTATTGCTCCAGGATGAATCGACTACTTCGCGTGATATCCAGACGACCTTTCGTTTGTCTCAAATAGACGTATTTCTTCCACGACAAGTCCATGGTACAATGTACATGAGAAATGGGCATGACACGTCGGGTTCCATTGATTTCATTTCCCGCGTTCGTTTCTTCATGTTGATTGCTTATGTACAGTATTTTAGTTTTTTCGCAGGTATTTCCCTAGTCAGTTTATTACAACGTATGTCAGAAGCTGAATCATCGTCAGAGTAAAAAAGTAATGTGGCGGACGATGCTAAAAGTAATAAGTAATAGCGACCCCAAAATCTCCAGTGGAATTCTGTTCCCCGGTAGTTTGTCGGTTGCTTTACTGAATCAATAATGTTCTTGTGGGACTTCCAGCTTTATGGTGAATTTCTGTACATTGTCAGCTCTAAGAATGAAAAAAGGGATATGGATCAATCGCATTTTATAGCAAGAGATCGTTTAGAGTCAGTTTTATATGTATGAATTTTCAAATTCATTAGCTATTTTTGGTTTCATAATTAATTCAGACTTCGTTCGACACAATGAACATGTATAATTCCTTTATTACATAGAATATAAACATGCATCGTCAGTTTTAATCTTGGTCATTTCTAATTATTTGATGGCCGATATTTATGAAGTCAATGAAAAATGACTAAGCTTTATAAAAGATCGACAAATTGACTGACGGACAGACAAACAGGCAATGTGTTTCTTATGTAAGTCGCCAGTTTGATCATCAAACATTCATAAGTCGGTATGATAAGGGGGTGCAAGATTAATCAGTACAAGTTAGCTCGATGGAGATAACAACCAGCATATCACGTTGAATGTTGTTCATTCTCCGTGTGCATCAAACTGCTCGAGCGTTTACCCTTCTAAATCGTCTTGCAATTTCAATTATTATTTATAGACTGTTTTTGAAATTTTTTACCCCACATATCACGTTGAATGTTGTTCATTCTCCGTGTGCATCAAACTGCTCGAGCGTTTACCCTTCTAAATCGTCTTGCAATTTCAATTATTATTTATAGACTGTTTTTGAAATTTTTTACCCCACATATCACGTTGAATGTTGTTCATTCTCCGTGTGCATCAAACTGCTCGAGCGTTTACCCTTCTAAATCGTCTTGCAATTTCAATTATTATTTATAGACTGTTTTTGAAATTTTTTACCCCAGGTTTTCATACGTGGCAAAATCTGACAAGGGGATTAGAACTAAGTGGTCAGGCCCCGTACACATGTTTTGATTTGAATTTAGGCTGGGAATTATTTATTTTGCTTAGAGAGTGAAGGAAATCCTAAACATCAACACCGATACTTACAGCGAAAACTAACGATTGTAAAACTTTAATCATTGGAAGCATTTAATCTGAATAATTAGATTTTCAAGTGATTCCCCTTTGTCAAGCTATTAATTTTATCTGATTCCGAAATTTTCTCTTTTCATTTAAATGTAAACAGAGAAATTAGCGTAGAATCACTTGAAATTAATGCCAATAACCTATATATGAATGTTCTGTGTAAAGAAAATCCACCTCAGAATACGTGTATTCCTATGATACCTTTAAAGGTTGTGTTTTAATGATAGCCGAAAGGCAAAATTGTTTACAAAATGCGATTTTATATTCCCTCTTTTAAGCGATGCAGCAAATAGTGTTCAAAGACTAGACATTTCCTTGATGAAATACTATTAAGTCTTCTTTAACAAGCCCTATTAAAGTAGTTAAAAACTTCTTTGCGACAGCTGTGACACCAGAACGTGGGAGCTGCCCCTAAGTAGAGCTATACTGGCTGTATTTTGTTATTTTATTTTTGATTCAAGCACGCAGTCACGTATATTATCACCAAAAGGCATAAGGGAAAGGGTTTGTACCCCTCCTTTTAAAAAAATGTACACGTACTATTTATATTTATCATTTATATACTAGTACACATTCATGAAGAACTGTTACAAGCCAATCAGTCCACTAATTTTGGATAATTACCAGTAACTAGACAACAGTTACACACTTTCTTTAGACTAGTCATTAAGGAATTGTTATAGATGATAAAATGTACGCGCGAAGTGGTCATTTTACATTTTGTATGGCCCCTTAACCTAGAGTGAATATTTAATCCGTATCTTATAAACATAGTGATACATGTATTATTTTATAACGGCAAGACAGTGTCCTCTTTTATTGTTTTTTTGGGGGGTGGAGGGGGTTGTTTTTTGGTTATTTTTTTTTTTGGGGGGGGGGTTGTCTCTTTTCTTTTTTTTTTTTTTTGGTTGTTCATAAGGCATTGGTAACTCTTTTGTCGTGCATTTCTGTTATCAAGTTCAAGTTCAGTTTATTCACTCTAACCAAACATAGTGATACAAGAGGACAACATACAATAAAGATTGAACATAGCATCCAATTCGATCTTGCAAAGACCGAGTCAATTAGATGATGAAGTTCGAAAAGTGCTGCTTCTCCGAGATTTGATTTCCTCTAATGTTACGCCTGTGATATAATTTCCATAAACAAACAGCTAACCCGTCAAACTGACAGAAATCGCATAGCGTCATGGAAAGATTGTTGCACCGTATCTGCGCTTTTGTGTCCGATTGATCCAACCCCCGTCCCCTCCCACGCATTCATTGATTGCTCTGTCACAAGCATGGAATCTTTTTGCGTGATTAATAGTCATTCAATGCAATCGTTTTTCACCGAAATAATTTTGCAATTTTTCGTCGTTGTTTACAAGTTCCGAACACTTTAGCACTGATTTTGTTATCTTTTTTTATCATTGGAGAATGGATCAAATGTAATTCTGGATCGTATCTTTAAATCTCGTTTTATGTTGCTTAGAAATCTTATACTACAATCCCACATGACAAAAATATCGACACACTATTTTACATTGTTTGTATACATGTATCTTACAGTGTAAAACAAAGCGAGTGTTCGATAATGCTTGTTTTATACATGGTGTATTGCATTTTGAGCAAGTTAACGAAGCATTTTCTGTAGGATTGACACCTGATAAGGATAAACGTCTCTGGGCGATAGGACAAATTGACGTCAAACCAGCATTTTCTATAGAATTACATGTATGTCGCCATGGAAATATTCCGCTGACATCGCTTTAACTTCGCGTTACCCCAAAATTAGATACCACATGTACTAGCGCTTTCTCAGTGTCATATGTAGGACAACGTGGCATAATTCTCACTTGATGACGTCATAAATTCTGTATCTATGACTTGCATGGTTTGATGTACCAAGTTTTGCATATTGGATGAACACACGTTCTTGGTGTAAGGTTCTGCCCGTTTTGAATCAATTGCAACTGAATTCGTAAAAGAGATATTTTCTGAGTGAATAGCCAAAGTGTTATATCATTATAGAATTGCCTTCGGTATTTTTTTTTCGGCAATTTCTTTGCATACATGTCAATCTGTAAAAGAAGAGTTAAGTTTTAACATTCAATTGAAATTCTTAAGATAGATTTTTTTATCCAAGAGCAGCCTTTCTGGATGATGAAGATACAGAATGTACGCACAATGAGTTGTTTGCTTATGTAGTCTTAAGGGGACAACCATCGTGACAAACTCATCCTACAAATTTCATAAGAATCTGATTAAGATCATTCGTGTTAGCGTCATTATTAGATCATCTAACAGCTGTTACCCCCGCACACTCCAATAATAACCTCTGCTATACTCTTCAATGCTAGGAACTCCCTACATTTAAGATTTGACATTTCTAAAGGCTTCTGTACTAGTCCCAATTTTTAGTTTGCAGTTTATACATCTAGTAATTTAAATCATACCACATATTGCTTCATCTCAGGTCATGAATTTGCATCAATGTAAAACAACAATTGCAATTACATGTAATATTACTGGCTTTCTCTTCTGTATCTTGATGTCATAATGTTGGCTTTTTTTCTTTTGGGCTTGTATTTATTTTATTTATTTATTTTTTTTTTTGGGGGGGGGGGGGGTCATTAAATTATTAAATATGCTTACTTGCTGGTCATGGCGATCAATCTCATCAATGTTTTATTAGCCATTACATTTATCATTATCAATGGAGAACGCCATTAAAGAGAGCATGCATCCCCTAACTGGTGGTGTATGCTCAAGTGAATCTTCAAAATGCACCCTAGTTTTTTTATGTAGAGTCGGTTTACTATGCTCAAGCACACATGCTTTATTTGTGCATTGATGGAACGCTAAATAACAAAACAAAACAAAGTGCTTGACTACGGCTATTATCCATGAATGCAACATTTGGAGGGTGTATATTTCCTCCTCTAAATATGTAGTCTTTAATGTCCGTTTCTGAAATTCGATTGAAATACCACGCTAATATTTTTCATGGAAAGGTCAGTCAGTCATAATGGGAAATTCTATAAAGGAACAACGAGGGAGATGCAATTTGGTAGTTCAGTCCGTCGCATAAGGATCAAGCTTAATCCATTTTAGCCCAATACACAGTCGACAGTAAAGCTTCCGAATCGTTCCACTTGTTTTAATGATTCATATTAATAACACAAATTTCTCTCTCTCTCTCTCTCTCTCTCTCTCTCTCTCTCTCTCTCTCTCTCTCTCTCTCTCTCTTCACTCCTCAGATATACAATCGATTGTTTGCCTGAAACAATACAGATGTCACTGTATGAATATTGTAACGGATTGTCGATCCCAGTCGCGATCCTCTATATTTTTCCTGCAATACTCACGTGTTGTTTTGCTCCCAAAGAAAGTTTATCTCGAATGTAATCTATGTGAAATGAAATTCGATCAATTTGAAATTATTTTTATCCTAATCAAAATTTACAGCTGTTTTTAACATCGTAAAATTATTTTTGAAATAAATTGATAATAACATTTAAAACTGCAACTGTATTTGTTTCAGTGCAGAACAATGATAAATAGATAGATTTTCGGACACTCGTATCAGTGATGAATCTTGTAAGTAAATTGAAAGAAAAACTCATCAGGCTGAAGAAAATACTTTGCTTGCTAACGACTTCAAGGAATGGCCCAAGTCGTTTTTTCTCTCCGTCGGTCATTAAGGCCGCTAAACGGTCGTTAGGAGAAGTTCCCGCCTGTCAATGACGTAGATCGGAATTCCCGTGATCTGGGCCTCTCCAATGGTGTTATTTGAATTCTCTCTATTCAAGATAAGTTGAGCAATAGAGGATTCATTTATCATGTTAAGCTTTCCTTGTATGAGACATTTGAACAGCCGTTTCCCCCTAAAGATCGAGCAAACGACAATAGCAAACTCCATGTTGATTTACCAAATTCTCCTCTTTTTATACAAAACATGTCGCCTCAATGCAAGATTAATATTTTTTTAGCAAAAATTAATTTTTCAGGCTGATCTTAACAATTATTCACTGGTGGTCTATTAATAAATCAATATCAGTAAGCCCTGCACTCTTTACTGGATCCTCTTTGCAGTTGGTTTATTTATTTTGCACTTTTGCTTCTGTTTCATGCAATAGAAAATCAATAGCTCCTATCCGGAGTGCCTTTATAGATATGTCAGGACCTAATCTTCCCATTTTCGCAATGTCTGAGTGTATCTCTAAGTCTAAATAGACATTTTGTTGTAAGGTCTTCAATATCCTAGACTTCCAGTTAATGGTTTTTTACTTTAATTTGCACATCCAGGTTGTCTGGATGTTCATCTTGGATCTGAATTCCGATTTTCTCGAGGGTATGGATGTCTTTCCTGACGTGATCGAAGTTCTTAGCTTGCAGATAATTGATGGAAGGCTACAAGGATCCTCGCTTTGAAATATGCTTTTGACTCTCTTTGACATACAGTGTCACAAATCTCTCTTTTGCCAGTCCCTCTTTATTTTCTTAGATACACCAAGTACCCAAATTCATCAATATTTCTCATCACTACTACAATAAATATTGAATAAATTAATCATTTTTCAGAGATATCGTATATTTTTGGAAGAAATCAATTTGCTCGTGAAGGAATAGCAAAATAAAAGTGAATGCTCTGCGATCAATAGCTTTTTATTTTTTCCAGACATTCGTTTTATATCATATACATCTCTGACAGATGTGAATGTACAGATGGGCTAATAGGGAGTGTTTCTAGATTAAGTGAATCCCATTGTACATATACTTCAGGGTTTTAAGTACTTTGAGAAAAAATAAAGCACATCGTAAAAAGTGCTTAAAGACGCTTTTATCTTTGGAAATCTTCTCCAAAGAAATATTTTTTTAAAAATTGCTCCCCGGTCAACGAAGCTGTTGGTACGATTAAAATCTCTTAACTTCATGACATTGAGGGAAGTTTGAAGCTAATTACTTGATCGGGGCACTTTTTAACTATGCGCCTGAAACCTCCAATTAATCAGATACTTTTAGTATCGGTATTTCAGATTATCTCTGAAATATGAAAAAAAAACCCATATAATCTTACACTTTGACCATGCAACTTTTATCTGTGTTATTCAGCCATGAACGTCATTTTAAGTTATTCTCTTACATAACTATATATGGTCAATATTTATTGAGAAGTGGAACGAAATGAACATTATTCCATAGGTATTGAACACAATTGCACTTTGTGTTTCGGCGAAAAAAACCCCCATATAATCTTACACTTTGACCATGCAACTTTTATCTGTGTTATTCAGCCATGAACGTCATTTTAAGTTATCCTCCTACATAACTATGGTCAATATTTATTGAGAAGAGGAACGAAATGAACATTATTCCATAGGTATTGAACACAATTGCACTTTGTGTTTCGGCGTGAGTGCGTTATATTGCGTGATATCTAATGCCAAGCTATAGCACACACTTCTGAAGTATGGAATCGTGTACTAGATGAACAGACATTTCTTCTAAAGCAAAATTTACTGGTTGTATATTTTGGAAATGTGTTAATTCTTCTGAAGTTAGGATTCATGTACTAGATGAACACATTTCTTCTGAAACAAAATTTACTGGCTGCATTTCTTGAAAATATGTTAATGTTCTGTCTGTCTCATTCATATTTCGATTGATGTAATCATTCAACACTACCAAAATACATGTAGAAAAAATCATTACATTTTAATATACCCGAGGGAAGGCAATCTCTTATTCCTAATCGTGATATAGATGAGATGTAAAGGAATCCACAAACAAGGAAAGTATCCCTTCAACAAATACAAGAATAAAGGGGGTGAGGAAGTATATGTATCATAGTACCTTTGGATAACTGTGTAGTTAGGTGCATCGTTGGGACTAAAAAAATATATATTTCTACTGTTTTATCATCTCAAAATGAAATGGAATATCATTTAATATATATAAACCTTTAAAGCTAAATTACGAACCCGCTCAAACTATATTAGAATTTGTCAGTGCAGGACATTGGTATCGTCAGAGCTGATCTTGTTAGACCAAATACCGTTGCAAACTGTGCAGACACCAATGGCGGGGCCATAATGAATTTTGTTATCGTGACGGACTGTTCCGTGCCTATGGTCTCGAGGTAGCTGTAAAACCTTCGCACTCCTTCTTCAAACCACGGTTCCTTCTCCTTGCCTATGTGTAAAGATCATAAAGAAATTAGCAATAGACTTCAGCTCTTGATCAATATTATCGAAGCATCAGGATCTGGTTTCATTCGATCCATCATCGTTATATCATTTGGTCGAAACCATTGTATAGTCATCTGTTTTGTTATCGCCGTACTGTGACCTTTCATCTTCATCATTTAGTAGACGAATTACAGCAGGTTATCTTCACACCCGAAAAACATGTAACCCTATTCCAGGAGTTTGATATATGGAAAAGGGTAGAGATTAAAACAAGAATGGTAGATGCCTTAGATTATGAGATATAGATATGACTGTTTGCATGGAACTTGTGTTTGTATTGCCTTTAATCAATCATCAGATTCTGCTTTCAAGCATACAATTTCTGTTGTTTGAGGGAAACCCAACTGCAATTTGTGGGGGAGTAAAAATAAGTGGTAATTCCTCAGCCATTTACGCCTTCATATTTCGTGATTTTGGGTGTACAGATTATTGCTAATCTCTCGCCTTTTGGTGAATTGCGAGAAACACGACAAAATCATTGTACATAGTTGATCCTGTCTTAACACTTCTCCATCCAAACAGGAAAACTTCGCAACAATTTTACTTGCCCGAAGGAAACCTCAGAATAAAACAAACTCTATAGCGTAGCCTTTAGTTAGTGTTTTATAGGCTTGTACTACCCGACCCACATAGCACAATCATATGTCGACAATTGGTACCAGACCTATATGTAAATTTAATTCAAAAGTAACAATGCACAACCGTTTTATAATATGCCTCAGAAGAGCTAATTGATACAAAGGCTATTTGCGCTGGATGTTGACAACAAACAAAAATTTAATGATTACAAAATGATTTGACATTATATGAAACTCAAGATCGGTGCCAAAACAAATTGAACGCCTCAATTACAAGTTGTTTCTTAGAATCGTTGGAAAAGAGAATCCATGCATAATTTAGGATTTCATCGAGTAAACCGCTACACGCCATTTGTTCAAATTTTCATGTATGTTATTAATTATTAATTGATCCCTGTTTGATTATCAGTTCAGGGGTCTAGCAATTAGCCAGTTACGTCCCAAGATAATCTCTCAGACAATAAGACTAACGAGATCACTATTGGATTACCCCCAGCTTATTCATCTAGTTTTTATCATTCAAGGTGTCGTCGAGCTTTTTCGTCTTCAATTAGAAAGATGCTAAATGTGTACATGCCTTTGTAATGCATTTGTTCATACATGTACTTGCTGTTTAATATGTTTTAACCCATGGCTTCTTTTCACCTTATCAATGACGATTTCGAATATCACGCTGTCGTTCATAATTTTATGCTTATATTTTATTAGTGATAAAACAAAAACACATTGGATTTTTTATGTTACCTGGTGTATAAAACTAATATCGGAATGGTAATTGTTTAAGGCACATAGTTGATTACGGTTCGCGTTAGGGCTTAAAATTTTATAGATGTGGCAATTAATATTGGATAAAGTATTCAAAAATTGACTTTGAAATCGTTGAATGTACCATTAAAACTTTTTAGGGCACGTAATATAATTCATCCATGGAATTTCATTTCAGCATCATGTATTCCTGAAAATTTCATATGACATTATGGCTGAAACAAAATATATATATGGTAAATTCAAACAAAGTTTACATCATTCATGTGATCATTATTGTTAAATGAAGCATAAATATTATTTAAAATCAGTGAAAAAAAATAAAATTAATTGTATAGACCGTAATAAATCGCTGCACACTTTTCTATCAAGAGCTCTCAACAATGGGTTTATGATACATCGAAATAATCATCTTCATTTCAAATATTTTCCTAAGGCTTAACAGAGGGACAACAGAACAATTTCATTGGTTTGAATAATAAACAATTGTATTATCTATAATTGCCAATTTAAAGTAGGATCACAAGTTTCTTTTCTATGACAAACGATGTTATATTTGGAGGGACTATTGGACAATGAGGAAATCTTAAAGCCTGTGCATCATGCCAGGTAATATGAAATATACCCCCTTTTTTTCTCTCTCTCTCTCTCTCTCTCTCTCTCTCTCTCTCTCTCTCTCTCTCTCTCTCTCCAAAAAACCAAAATTAGAATTGATAAGTATAACATACCAAAAAATCAAAGTACTGAAGTACTGACGGGAGTTGATTTTATCGATTATTATTTATCTTAAAATCAACGAATTATTATGTTATTTTGCTTGGCAAGTAGTTTATAATCTCTATTTGAATTACGCACATTTTTATAATATGGATTCTCGGACTTTTCCGACAAGAATTTCGAGAAAACCTCTTATAAATCATGTTGTGATATTAAAAATTGAATTGATTTCATCAAACTATGTATCGGTATTCGAAATATTTCCAAAAGTGTATGGATCCAACCAATAATGAACTCTAGTCTCGTTCAACCAGATGCTCGGTTGTCTCCGTTAATCTCCGACAAGTAAAAGATACCAGGTCACGTGATAGCTTGATGGTGCGACCTCTAAATATAGACTGGCTCTCTGCTTGTCGGAGAAGTACGGAGACAGCCGATGGTTGAACGAGACTACATTGTATATTGAACTCTGGCGTAGGAATACATACGACTGCAAAAAACTTCTAAATTGTTCGTACTTTTTTAAAATCTGACAATTTATTAGGTATTTATAAATAAGTTTCCTTTAAAAAAAATACTTCAGCGTACATTGCATCGAATTTATCGATTATTTTCAAGAACTAACTCTTGTCAGCGGTGATGATTTGTGCTTAGGTCCAAATACTGTTTCACTTTCGGTTTGCCAGAGTAACTGCATAGGAGAGTTGATGAAAATCAATTCCCAAAAACGTTAATTTCTTTTATTCTTAATTATTTGTTTAAATGTTTACATTGAACAAATCCAAAGATATTATAATATACATGTACATGCGTAAGTAAAGATTACATTTAAGATATAATGTGCATCTCTCTCTCTCTCTCTCTCTCTCTCTCTCTCTCTCTCTCTCTCTCTCTTTTGTTCTTGTTTCCGAAGGTCACCGTTTTAATCGTTTTAGTACTTATGACCGGTAGATGTTTTAAAAACAACATTTATCCTTCAGCTTTCATTTTCCTTTTTTAACATATATCATAGAATCAGAGTAAAATATGACATGAAAAAAGATCAATACTTACATTTTTTAATTAGAGAATATGATTCGAGCACTTCTATTTCCACTCGAAATTTCGCAGGAACTGCATTAATATCGGACTCGTCTCGAAGTTAGTCACGTGACCTTTCATTCGACTACCTCTGGATTTATGATAGACATAACAACGATAAAGACAACGTTCGAACACATTCGCAGGTGTGTTATATGGCCGAGTCACCTCTATAACTTTACAAGCTTATCTTTGAGCTGCATTTCAATGCTGAATTTATTTTTTACGGAAATGTTATTTTTTACTAATATGACGAAAAAACTACGGTTTTAAAATTTCTGTTAGCCATATTTTTGTGGGGAAAGCCTTTGAGAATGTTTAATTGAAGCAAAATTGAATTATTGTCGTCCTGTACAAAAATTGATCTGCTATATATTCCTTAGAAGAGAAATCTTTCTTTTTACAAAAATGAATGATTTTTTTAAATCTTAAATATCATAAAAGTTTAAGTTACATGCAGACTTATCATAATAAAAAATATAGCAGGTTTTTTGCAGTAAAATATTTTTTTTCAAAATACAGCTCACATTGCTTTAAAATAGATTGGTGAGCTAGCGCTGTAGCCATTTTTATACACACAAATGAAGGTTCGTAATCATCTGGGTTATTTTGCTGAATTCTTTAACGTTTAATTATGTAGAAATAGACAGTACTGCGGAGGGGGGGGGGGGGGGGGGGGCTCAATATGGGAAGATGAAGGTGTAGTTTTATCGACAACGGCATCCGAGATAATGTTTGTACATCGACTATAAAGTACTTCGGGTAAGATGTATTAATATTTTTTAAATAAAATACTGGAAACAGCCTATTATCTGTTAGTATATTTATATATTTTTTAGTAATCATCATTTATTGTCATTTACTCATATTGTTTTATTAACTATTTAATTCATGATCCACACAGCTGATGAAATAATTGTTAATAAATGAAATTTTAAAATATCGTTAATTGTTTTTGCATCTAAAACTGCTGTCTGGCAGTCTTTTATTTAAAAATACTAAATATTTATGATTTTAAAAATGTTTATATTTTTTTCTACAACTATGCCTTTTTTAAACATCAAAGACTACCAATAGAGTTCGGAACCATTTAGGTATGAGGACTAAATATTTTTCTCTCTTGTTTCTTGCTTAAAATTCATTTAAATAATGATCAACAAAAAAACACCCATAGAAAGAAGAAGAGCTTGAAACGAAAAATGACGTAAGATAATGGCGGATAGAAGAGGAATCGCCGAGTCACACGAACACATCAAAGACTGTCTAGTTCAGTGATTCTAGCGTCGAAGTCAGGGACATACTTTGTGCGCTTTTTCTTTGTACTAGGAAATGATTTGCTAATCTTTTACTGCAAATGTACTTTATCAAGATTTACATGTAAAATAAATTCATTACATCGTACATAAACATATGTTCAGGTTATATGTTTAGGCACAGTATGCTAAAAGTTTCGACTGCTTTGATTTATTGACCGACAAATATCTAAACACAGAGCATCCTCTTGAAATAAATCTAAATAATTCTAGATATCGGATCTTTCAATGACAGATATTCAAGATATAGGAACGGCATTTTAACCGCTTGTTTGAATTGGTCGCCAAACGGGGTAATATTTGGACTGAGGGACACTGTGTGTGAATTAGATAACAGTCATTGTATTGACTTCCGACGATCAATGATTGCTATATTACTGTTCTACTTAGCTGTTTATCCTTTAATCAATCATTGATACCCCTGTAGTATGACATTCTCCTCTGTGTGGCAAGCCACTAAGCTAAGCAATGAAAATATACTCCTTCTACAACCCGAAAACAAAGTTGAAATAATATTACAGGGAAATATTGATAGTCATTAATAATATATGGGTACACATGCAGCAAAAAATCGGCACAGCTCTACCACCAGCCAGCGCCAAGAGCCGAGCATCATAGCGGGGAAAAAATCAATGGCGAGCAATCAGACGCAGAGAGTAATAATGGCGGACTGGAGGCAGAGAGTGTAAGAGTCTACACAACGGACCAACCTGGTGCCACTGTCTCAAACGTCGGCCTGTCAACTCCGTAAATTCTTTGAAAAATCTCAGCATTGTGGGAAAAGGACCAAATTCGTCAACACTGTGTGACCGAATTTTTCTTGCTTCCTGAAGGGAAGGAAGCGGTGGTGCGCGGGGCTTCACAAATATGGTAGTTCCAGGAATTGGCGATTATCGCTGTTTTGGTTTTGGATCTATTTGACGAATTGTTGTGTTTCAGGAAGGGATTTTTTTTCGCAGAGAAAACGTCGGCCCGGAGGTCCCCAAACATGTTCTCAAACTGTCTTTCTAAGCTTATAATGTCGCGGGATCACTAAATTTCTGGCTGGGACATTTCTAAAGGTATACCTTATTTTTGTCTTAAGTTATACAGTGCCTGTCAAAGTTTGTAGCATTTGAAATCGAGTGTTTATAATAATTTTTCGTTTATTCAAAAGACGAACGAAACGATTCTTGCCTTTATTTCTTATACAATGCCATACTGTTATGAAAGTGGTTAGATGAGAAGAGTTAATGTATTTTACGTGAAAATCCTAAATATATTGGGACTTTCGTGTGTGTATGTATATGCGTTTATTAAGATTATTAAGAAACAACTTGCACTGTTATAAACATAACCACAATTTTGCTTAGTAAAGTTTGCGTTATCCGCGACCCAGAGGTTGCATAAGAAGGTAACGTTATAAGAGGTTTCGAACAATTTGCTTATTCATGTTATTGTCTTACGCGACAACGACGGAAACAATAACAATATAACAATTCCATAATTTAAAATGGTATGGTATTATTAAAATCAGACATTCATTTCTCGGTTTCCAAAACGTTTATTTTCAAACTATCTTTACAAGCTACTTTCTGTATCCATTGCTATATAGAAATTGTTAACATATGATGCATATGGAATGTGCAACCATTTGGTTTTAATTTAAGCTGATCGATCCAAAAAGATCGATTGGATTTGTCTAAGGTTAGGATGATGCCTATATGTTGACAGATGGCAATTCATATGGATCGTCTGTCTCCATCACGTATTTTCGTGGTAAACGACAATATTAAGAACGAAATGATGCACTTGTTTGGGATGAGTGTATTTTTACAGATCATACCATGCTTTTTTCTATAAGAGGGAGACTAGTATGCTGAGAGAGAGAGAGAGAGAGAGAGAGAGAGAGAGAGAGAGAGAGAGAGAGAGAGAGACTGTTGGTATAATTCCATAACTGTACCCTGGTCTATTACTGATTATAATTAAGAGAGAGAGAGAGAGAGAGAGAGAGAGAGAGAGAGAGAGAGAGAGAGAGAGACTGTTGGTATAATTCCATAACTGTACCCTGGTCTATTACTGATTATAATTAAGAGAGAGAGAGAGAGAGAGAGAGAGAGAGAGAGAGAGAGAGAGAGAGAGAGAGAGAGAGAGAGAGAGAGAGAGAGAGACTGTTGGTATAATTCCATAACTGTACCCTGGTCTATTACTGATTATAATTAAGAGAGAGAGAGAGAGAGAGAGAGAGAGAGAGAGAGAGAGAGAGAGACTGTTGGTATAATTCCATAACTGTACCCTGGTCTATTACTGATTATAATTAAGCTGTTCCGAGTGCTCACGGGGCAGCTCGCCTCCTTGTGCAGCTTAATCGAAAATGTTTAGAAATTCTCTACATAATAGTATGATTGATTTTTCAATTACCCCGTATCATCGGATGCGTGATATTGATTTTATGTAGATTTAACCAGGAGGGTTTTTGTATACATCTCAAGGTTTTAATTTTTTTTTCCACGGGCGTTCAACTCTGAAAACCTCTGTTTAAAGAGGTTTTCCTTGGTTTTCATCCATGCAAACTGGAGAGAAGAAGATATGTACTTTCGGTTTCACGTAGAGCACAAATGACACTTTGATAATTCATGTTACGATATTGTATTTGTATCACTCACATTTTAGTAGAATAGAGATCATTTTTAATCTCCGGTAAAATGCGAACCCGAGTAAGGACGAAAATCAATCCAAGCACCCCGCGAGGGCAATTTCTCGGGGGCTAAATATGTAGGCAATCGATAGAGTGTGATTAAATGCTAAACTATGTCATGTGAAATCCTTCCTTTGTATGGAAAATCACTTTTGAAGCTGTGTTGCAAAAAAAAAAAAAATACCACCAAACCTTGGAAAGATTATCAATAAAAAAAAATAAATAGATAGATAATCTAAATGATCAAACTTTGGTGGTATGATCAATTTCCGACTTAATTGTAGGTTACAATACAAAACCGTTATTTTACATGGACCTAGCTCCCTGGCATTTCGAAGCTGACGTAAAAAAAGTTGTTTTCCATATAAGGTATATGTTCTCATACATGTATCGACTAGATTTTACCAATTAGGATGTTTAAAAACATCATGAATCATTAGCATAAGTAAATACACGTGACTCAGAACGAGAAATGAATTTACAGATTGTATATATTAATTTAATCTTAAACTCATGTAATCAAATATTTTAGCTGACCCTCTTGATTAGCTGACTCATTTGATATTATTTTTATAAAACTCCTCTAACATACTACATGCAAGTATTAAGCAAGGTTGCGTCACAGGAGTCATGGTTAAAAATAGCAACAAAATTCGGTTGAGCCTCTGGTGTGGTTGATCAACCTTTGGTTCCGTAATGTATTCACAGCTTAATTGTTTCCTCTTGGAGTTTACCGTAAATGGTTCGATATTATCGGGTCTGGGAAATAAAAAGTCGTCAAATTGGCCAAATCATCAGCACAAAATTGCCATATTACCCACCTTGAATGATTGATCAGTTCTATCAGATCAGAGGAAGTTGTGTATGGTTTATTCTTAGACAGGCTGCATTTTCACTACCCCCCCCCCCCCCCCGAATTTTTTTTCCTGAATGTTAACTTTATTTATTACAACTCGTTCTGCTATGTTTTCTTAATAAATGTCAATTGTATGTAATATTAAAAAATTGGTAAAAATAATTTCAATATTTATTTTCATTATATCTGTACATTTCAATCCTCGTTCTTCGAACTGTACTGTATTTCCTATTAAGAGTTCCTTTTTTAGATATCAAGCTCATTGCTGTTAATTTCCAAGAGTGAATAACTGTCATCAAAGCGTCATGCTAAATATAAATATTCTACAGTATTTCTATGAAATCAATTATCAATCATTTCATCTGTCAAAAACAAAAGGTGTATTAATTGAATGAATAAATAAATGATGTCACCGCAACATCTGTAACCATATGCATGTACCATTGTGTAATCATGGCTCTCAATAACAGATACTGGTAGGCAATTACAATCAGTTGTAAAGATGGTGATGCTATGCTATAAGTACTAAGCTAAAAGTCACCCGATTGCTCTTTTCGATGCGAACAAGGTGATTTTTTTAAGATCACATTTAACAAGGATGTAACAAGGATATGAACCACTGAATGCAACAATGTTGTAACAAGGATATAAACCACGTACTGATTGTAAAAAGGATGTAACAAGGATATAAGCCACTTAATGTAACAAGGATTTAACAAGGATATAAACCATTGATTGTAACAAGGATGTAAACCCTTGAATGTATCAAGGATATAAACCCTTGAATGTAACAAGGATGTAACAAGGATATAAACCATTGAATGTAACAAGGATGTAACAAGGGTATAAACCCTTGAATGTAACAAGGGTATAAACCCTTGAATGTAACAAGGATGTAATAAGGATATAAACAACTAAATGTAACAAGGATATACCAATGACATAAACCACTGAATGTAACAAGGATGTATAAGGATATAAACCACTGATTGTAACAAGGATATCAGCAACTGAGTG
Organism: Magallana angulata; assembly: GCF_025612915.1. Classification (NCBI taxonomy): domain Eukaryota; kingdom Metazoa; phylum Mollusca; class Bivalvia; order Ostreida; family Ostreidae; genus Magallana; species Magallana angulata. Next base: position 18,270,443 of record NC_069117.1, read on the forward strand.
ACCAGTAGGTGGTTTTTGACTTATATAAGACAAGTATATATGGGTCGTCTACTTTAGTACTGTTATTAGATACTGTTGGTTCTATAGTAGGCTGAAAGTGTCCCTAGACTGCTGCAGCTCATAGTAATCCACTAAGGCTGAATCGGACTCAGTAACTTTTGGTTATTTGCCATAATTCCATAATTTGCAGTTTGCATGTTTCAAATTATTACTAATATACCACCGAAAACGAGACTTTTGTTACACGCATGGGAAATTCAAAAAGGTTCCGTGGCGGACGGAACGCTAACGTCTATCGGGGCCTTATGTATTATTCATCTTTGTCTTTAGATATTGACAAGGCTTCTGCTCCCAAGGGGAATTGAGTTTCTGTACTTTCATCATGTAACAGCATATGGCTTTTAATTCATCAACTGTATCATATGTATGCTGTTATAACGTGTTGTATCGAAATAAAGTCGCCGTTTTCCTTCAGTGGACCTAACGGTTCTGAATTAAAGGCATTCTTGGCCTACTATTGAATTTGGATCCTATCATGTTTTGGTTCTTTTCTCCCTAGTGGATACACCGGTCGACCTGAGCTTTATTCTCAGGTGTCTGATTTTGTCCTCCTTTAACATTTCTGGAAGCAAGCGATGCGAAAGCGCATGATAAATTTGGCTATGCGTGTGTTGTGTTTTTACTATTGTTTAAGGTACTTTAGAGATATTTTGTATTGACGGTGTAACACAAGATTTGTCCACACGCTTGTTTCAAATCAGTAATGGGGTTTTTATATTTTGTTTGCAGAAACAATCTCCCCTCTAACGAAAATCCAATATCTAACGATAAAAGCTCGGCAGACAATAGCGTTAACGATCGCTCCATAGTATTCCACAATAGAAACAAACTCTCGTTATAAACGACTCGGAACTTAAATTTTTCATTCAGTAATCAATACAAACCGAATTTACTCAAGCATTTGCCTGACATGCCTATATAGGAACTACCTCGGGAACAGCCTGTACGATTCATAATCAAATAAAGTTGCACAGACTGAGAAACGAGAGTTTTATGATGTTTTATCTCGTTTCTCACGGCTAGGTAATACTAACTATCATATGTAATAATCATTTAGGAAATATAATGCAGTAATAATTTGTCTTTCCTTTACACGTACCCATCTAAAACTGCTGTGGAATAGAGATTCTTTTTCTGCTAATAATGGTTTCGTTTGAAATTTTATACAAAAATACAAAAACTGTTGATAACTAGTAATAAATCAAAATTCAAATCCTGAACACGTGTCATTAAAACATTTTAGTATGAAAAAAATCTTAGAAAGTTGCGTGCCTTCAGTTTTATTTTGATTGTGACAGAGCTAGATGTTGCGAAGATTGAAGGTTTCCGGGTTGCACAAGATGTATTTTGAATGAAAGTACGTATTTCCTTACTGATGGCCTTTACAAGTTTTCCATTGATGGATCTATATTGC